>NW_024080796.1:670229-1148488 GCF_003009895.1 Hyaena hyaena
AAATTTATGGAATTTTTGAATCATTATATTGTTTACCTGAAACTAATATAACATTGTTTATTAATTATACTTGAATAAAAAATAAACAAAAAATCCTAGTATTAAGTCTTCCAGTTCATGAAACATGAGTTGTCTTTTTATTTATTTTTGTCTTCAGTTTCTTTCAGCAGTGCTTCAGAATTCTCACTGTAACTGATTTTTGTGTATGAGCTGTATCCTTCTACTTTGCTGAATTCATTTAATAGTTCTAAAATATTGGGGCGCCTGGGTGGCTTAGTTGGTTGGGCGTCCGACTTTCGCTTAGGTCATGATCTCGCGGTTCATGGGTTCGAGCCCCGCGTCAGGCTCTGTGCTGACTTCCAGCTCAGAGCCTGGAGCCTGTTTCAGTCTGTGACTCCCTCTCTCTCTGACCCTCCCCTGCTCACACACTCTCTCTCTCCTAGAAATAAAATAAAAAAAAAAACATTAAAAAAAAATAGTTCTAAAATATTTTTGTGTGGAATCTTTAGGGTTTCCTCCATATAAAATCATGTTATCTCCAAACAGAGATAATTTTATCTTCCTTTCCAAATTGGATGTCGTTTATTACTTTATTCTTGCCTAATTGCTCTGGCTAGAACTTCCAGTACTATGTTGACTAGAATGGTAAAAGTGGGGGCCCTTGCCTTTTTCCTGATCTTAAGAGAGAGGCTTTCAGTCTTTCACCATTGAGTATTGTTTGCTCTATATATGGCTTTTATTAATTTTCTTCTATCTCAGTTTGTTGTGTGTTTTTATCATGAGAGGGTGTTGAATTTTGTCAAATGCTTTTTCTCTATCAGGTAAGATTATGATGTAGTTTTTAGCCTTTATTCTGTTAATGTTTATTACACTGATCAGCTTTCCTATGTGTACCATCATTGCATTCTAGGAATAAATCCCACCTGATCATGGTATATAATCCTTTTAATATGCTGTTGAATTCTGTTTGCTAGCATTTTCTGAAGGCTTTTTGCATCACTGTTCATAAGTGATAATGGTCAGAAATCTTCTTTTCTTGTAGTGTGTTTGACTTCACTATTAAATTAATAAAATGGCCATACAGAATGAGTTAGAGTGACCTTTCCTCCTCAATTTTTGGAAACTTGCGAGGATTGGCATTAGTTCTTTATGTATTTGGTAAAGTTCAGCAGTGAAGCCATCAGGTCCAAGAGTTTTTTTTGTTGTTGTTACTGGGAGATTTTTTTAAGTTTATTTATTTAGAGAGAGACAGCATGAAGGGGGGAGGGACAGAGAGAGAGAAAAAAGAGAATCCCAAGCAGCCTATCCACCATCAGCACAGAGCCCAGTGTGGGGCTCAAACTCACAAAACCTGAGATCATGATGTGAGCCCAAACCAAGAGTCAGATGCTTAACTGACTGAGCCACTCAGGCTCCCCCTGGGAGATTTTTTTTTTTTAATTACTGATTCCATTTCCTTACTAATTAGAGGTCTATTCAGATTTTCTGATGCTTTATGATAGTCTTGGCAGCTTTTATATTTCCAGGAAGGAGTCCGTTTCATCTGGGCCATCCAGTCTGTGGCTGGGCAGTTGTTCCTACTACTCTCTTATAATCTTTATTTCTGTAGATTTGGTAGCAATGCCCCCACTTTTTTTTTCTGATTTCAAGAATTTGAGTTTTTGCTCATTTTTTTTTTTAGTTCTTCTAGCCAAAGCTTTGTCAGTTTGTTTGTGTAAAGAATTAACTTTTATTTTCTCTATTTTTCTGATCTCTATTTCATTTATCTTTGTTATAATCATTGCTACTTCCTTCTGCTAGTTTTGGGTATGGCTTATTCTTCTTTTTCTGGTTCCTTAAGTTGTAATGTTAGCTTGTTGATTTGACTGCTTTTTTCTTTTTAATTATAAGTTTTAAGAGTTATAAATTTCCCTCTTACCACTGCTTTGGTGCATCCTTCAAGTTTTGGTAGATTGTATTTTAGGTGTTATCCATCTCTAACTATTTTTAAATTTCCCCTGTGATTTTTTTTCTTTGATCCATTGGTTGCTTCAGAGAGTGTTGTTTAATTTCCATACGCTTGTGAATTTTTCAGTTTTCCTTCTTGTATTGATTTCTAACTTCATTCTTTTATGGTTAGATAAGATATTTTGTATGATATTTATCTTTTAAATCTTATTGAGATTTAATTTGTGGCCTAACAAATGTCCCATGTGCACTTCCAACGAGTATGTATGTATTCTCTTGTTGTTGGGGAGAATGTCTGTCTAATATGTCTGTTAGATCTAATTGGTTTACTGTGTTGTTTAAGTCCTCTATTTCCTTGTTATCTGTTGTCTGGTTGTTCTGTATTGAGAATGAATGGGTTGCTGAAGACTCCAGCTGTTATTGTAGAACTATCTATTTCTCCATTCAGTTCTGTACGTTATTGCTTAATGTATTTTGATAGTCCATGATGAGGTGTTTACGTAAACGTTTTACAGTTATGATTCTTGCTGTTTTAAACTTTTTATTAATGCATAAATAATGTCTTTCTTTGTCTCTTGTAACCCTTTTTGATTTAAAGCCTATTTTTTTCTGAATTATCATTAGAAATCCTTTTCTTGTGGTTACTATATGCATGGAATATCTTTTACCGGCTGTTCACTTTCAGCCTATTTGTGTCTTTGGGTATAAAGTGAGTCTTTTGTAGGTATCATGTAGTTAGATCATACTTTTTACAAATTCGTTGTGTCAATCTCAGTCTTTTGATAACATAGTTTATTTCATTTATATTTAAAAAAGTAATTACTAAGGAAGAAGGAATTCTGTGATTCTGCTCTTGTTTCCTTTATGCTGATAGCCTTTTTGTCCTTCATTTCCTGCATTACTATCTTCTGTGTTGAGTTGATTTTTTTGGTAGTGAAATGTTTAAATCCCTTTCTCATTTTCTTGGCAAGGCTCTTGCCTTGTTGTTAATGGCTGCTGACCAGTCAGGCTGCTGACGATTGGGGTGGCTGTGGCCATTTCTTAAAATAAGAAAACAATGGGGGCGCCTGGGTGGCTCAGTCGGTTGAATGTCCGACTTCGGCTCAGGTCGTGATCTCATGGTTCGTGGGTTCAAGCCCTATGTCGGGCTCTGTGCTGACAGCTCAGAGCCTGGAACCTGTTAAAGATTCTGTGTCTCCCTCTCTCTCTGACCCTCCCCCACTCATGTTCTGTCTCTCTCTGTCTCAAAAATAAACTATTAAAAATTTTTTAAATAAGAAAACAATGTACTTTGCCACAATGACTTACTCTTCCTTTCACAAATGATTTCTCTTTGTCATGCGAGGTTGTTTGATAGGATTTTACCCACAGTAGAACGTCTTTCAAAATTGAAGCCAGTCCTCCAAACCCTGCCATTGTGTTATCCACTAAGCTGATGTAATAGTCTAACTCCTTTGTTGTCATTTCAACATTATTGTACATTTTCACCACCAGTGCACAGGGTTCCAATTTCCCCACATCTTCACCAACCGTGGTAATTATATTTAACACACTAAGGTTATAATACTCCAAAACTTTTTTTTCAATGTTTGAGAGACAGACCAAATACAAGTGAGAGAGGGTCAGAGAGAGAGGGAGACACAGAATCCAAAGCAGGCTCTAGGACCCAAGCTATCAGCACAGAGCCTGATGCAGGGCTTGAACTCACAAACCATGAGATCATGACCTGAGCTGAAGCCAGAAGTTGGATGCTTAACCAACTGAGCCACTCAGGTGCCCCTAAATTTATAACATTCGAACTTAATTTATGTCAAATTAACTTCAATAGCATAAATAGCATAAAAAATCTGCTCCTTTACAGCTCCACATTCATCCCTTTCAGATGATGATCTCACAGAATTACATCTGTATACGTTGTCCAAAAACATAAACTAATAATTTTTAAAAATGTGTTAGTCTCTTAAATCCTGTAGGAAACAAAAACTGGAGTTACAGACCATTGTTGTAATAATACTAGTTTTTATAATTGCCCAGGAGATCTTTATTTATTCATACAGCTCAGAGCTGCTGTCCATTGTCCTTTCATTTCAACCTGCAGGGCTTTCTTTAGCATTTCTTGAAGGGCAGGTCTAGAGGCAATGAACTCCCTCAGCTTTTGTTTCTCTGGGAATGTCTTCATTTCTTCCACACTTTTGAAGGACAGTTTTGCCCCATACAGGGATACCTCAGAGATCATGTGGGTTAAGTTCCAGAACACCACAGTAAACTGTATAATGCAATAAAGTGAGTCAAGTGAAATTTTAGGTTTCTGAGTGTATATAAGTTACGTTTACACTGTACTATAGTTTATTAAGTGTCCATTGGCATTAAGTCTAAAAAAAATGTATATATTTTCATTAAAAAATACTTTTTTTTTAAAGAAATGTTACCATCTGAGCTTTCAATGAGTCAGAATCTTTTTGCTGGTGGTAGTAATTGCTGATGATTGGGGTGGCTGTGGCCTTTCTTAAAATAAGAAAACAATGTACTTTGCTACATCAACTTACTCTTCCTTTCAGAATTTCTCTTTGGCATGTGAGGTTGTTTGATAGGATTTTACCCACAGTAGAGCTTCTTTCAAAATTGAAGCCCGTCCTAGGCTTTGTCAACTAGGCTGATGTAATGTTCTAACTCCTTTGTTGTTATTTCAACACCATTGTATATTTTCACCACCAGTGCACAGCGTTCCAATTTCTCCACATCTTCACCAGTATTTGTTATTTTCTGATGTTTGGAAAACAGCCATCCTAATGGTTAAGTGGTGTCTAATTTTGGTTCTCTTTTGCATTTCTCTAATGATTAGTGATGTTGAGCATCTTTTTTTTTTTTTAGTGTTTATTTTTATTTTTGAGAGAGAGAGAGAGAGAGAGAGCGGCAGAGGCAGAGCATGAGCAGGGGAGGTACAGAGAGAGAGAGATACAGAACTGAAGGAGGCTCCAGGCTCTGAGCTGTTGGCACAGAGCCCGATACAGGGCTCGAACCCACGGACCATGAGATCATGACATGAGCCCAAGTCGGATGGTTAACCAACTGAGCCACCCAGGTGCCCCGATGTTGAGCATCTTTAATGTCCTAAGTGACATTTGTAGATCTTCTTTGAAAAAATGTCTGCTGAGTCCTTCGCTCATTTTTGAATTGTGTTTTGGGACTTTTTTTTTTGTTCCTACTTTTAAATTTTAGCTTTTATTTGCAACTGCCTTGTTATTTAACTCCTGCTTCTGGTGACCTGCTTGAGGAGTGAGATTTCTTTATGATTTCCTACAGTGCTGGAATGTGGGAGGAGGGGCTAGCAAATACTGCCAGTATGATAGGGTTGGCCACTCATTCAGCCAGACTTTGAAACCTGCTTATTTGACTGTGGCAACAGTTGGTAGTTGGAGACTTGGGGACAGTGAAGTGAGTTCCTGTTCTGTGCCAGAAACTATGCGAAGCATAATTTGATACAATTCTCATGGGACTGCTTTAATGTAGACGGTATTCAATTTATAGGTAAACTGTTTGCGTTCAAGGAAGTTAAATTTCTACTCTTACATCACATACGTAGTAAACGGCAATCTCAGGATTCAAATGCCCAGGTCTGCCTGACTCCAAAGCTTGTATCTTTTTCAGTATCTAGTGCTGCCTGCCTTCCCCGGCCTATAAATTTAACCAGAAAGCAAGCCTTTGAACCTGGAAACTGTTGAAGGAGAAGGATGAGTTGAACATTTGACTTCATTCTTTGGAAGGAAAAAGTGGAGAGGATTGTGAAGAGCCAAGTTCAGTTCCTAACAATGGACAGGATTTCTTGAAGACCTTGAAGTGTCTCTTCTGTAGAAACTGATCACCTCTGGAAACATTGTATCTACTTTTGGTTGTAACATCCTCTGCTTTTGTTTCTTTGGTACCTTAAACCAAGGTCATTGGCCATAGACAAATGAATGCCTGGCCCTAGATGGATGAACTGCTTTCTGTAACATACTGTAAATTCCCTTGAAGCCTGAGTGCCCCTCTACCTCTCTGAGTCTTAAGAAAGGCAAGAATAAAGGGAGCAGCTATTTGTCAAGAACCTACCATATGCTGGGCAAACTGTAAGAGGGAGGTGGTTATTATCCCAGTTTTACATATGAGAAAACTGAGACTTGAGGATAAAAGGAAACTGCCCAGATCACACAGCCAGTAACAGTAGGGCTCAATTCAGCTTCTTCCAGGGACTAAGCTACCTGTCTTAAAAATTTAATTCTCACAGTTCTGAAAGCTGGGAAGTCCAAGATGCTGGCAGGTTCAGTGTCTGGTGAGGGCTTACTTCCTTCTTCCTAGATAGCCATCTTTTTGTTTTGCCCTCACATGGTAGAAGGGGCAAGTGAGCCCTCTGGGGTCTTTTACAAAGGCACTAATCCCATTCGTGGGGGCTCTGCCCTCTAACGACCTAATCACCCCCCAAAGGCCCTGCCTCCTCATACTATCACATTAGTGACTGGGTTTCAACATATGGATTTGGGGGCATATGACATTCCATCTATAGCATTGCCTCAGTGAGAGAGTTCTTTATTGGCCCTCTGGCAGTCATTGGTGTAACTATTAGGAGATTATTTCTGTTCACACCGAACTCTCCTCAGCTCAGTCTTTGTCATGATGGGTGGCATATTGTATCCTGCTTGTCTGCACCTGTGGTCTCCTCCACCACATGGTTCAATCAAAACCCTGATGGTAGCCTTCTTCTCCCGGGTGGGATGGTACTGCTCTGAGGTGACAAAATGGAGGTAACAATTCCTAAGGGAGTCAGTCATGGAGTGTACTCTTTTTCTAAATACCCCAAAGGAATTGATCACCAGTATACATCATAAGATCCTGTCCAAGTTGGGCTAGTATTTTTAGACCCCTTTCCTTTCTTTAAAAGAAGAGAACTTTTGAGAACTAAAGTTCATATTAAATAAAGAACACACATGGCTCATGTGCTTCTGTCTTTGAAATGCAGTGACCAATACAGTAAAAACAAACAAACAAACAAAAAAACAACTCTTAATAGTTTTGGGGGGAATTTCTTTTTTCATAATCTGTTGTCTCATTATACCTTCACAGTAAAACTTCCATAGATTCTGTTCTCAGGATTGTGTAGCAGGAAGTGAGCTTATTAGACTGTTTGTAAAATATAGGCCTCACTACTCATAATACTCATTTTTAGTCCTAGAAGTGGCTAAGTCTTTAAAAGTTAAGGAAATCAGTTTCCTTAATAGGAATTAATAGCCTCGGTTAATACCCACATGGTTCTGTACTATACTTAAAAAAAAAAAAGAAAATGTTTTTCCCCCACCTGACATTTCAGAAAGAAAAAGATGGCTCAGCAAAACATTTCCCAAATTTTTAAGCCTGATGATTTTTCCACTCAGCACTTTACACAAAGAGGTGGGTCCACATGGCAGTTTGCTGGGTCTGTGTAATAAGCAGTCTCGGTCCTCACCCATTCCCTGGAGCCCCCTCTCCGTTCCTGTATAAACAAAGAAGTTTCAAAAGAAACGTCTCCAGTATTTACCACTTGGCAAATATGGAATCTATTAGATCGGGTTTTTGACTCAGTAAGTATCTACTTTGCGCGCACCGCCGTTTTTAAGCTCAAGCATAATTAGAAAGCTGTGGTGATGGTCCTGTTCTCCTGCACAGTAAGGAAGACATAATTTAGATATTTTAACATGAAAAGCTAATCATAAACATGTGGAAGAATAGAGTATTAGGAGTGAAGCGTCTTGATGGCCATAATTTTTTTTTAACAGCACAGGAAAACAAAGGTGGAGAAAGATGAAGTAGATAGAATAAAACGTTACTTGTTGAATCTCAAGGGTGAACATTTGGGTATGTATTTTTTCCTACTTTTCTATGTGTTTGAAAGTTTATATAAGAAAAACTAAAAAAAAAAAAAAAAAGTCTTAGCCATAAGGAACATTTATAAAACTATACAGAAAATAACGTCAAGATGATACATGGTTCATTCTCTGTTACCTAAGGGCTTAGATTATTATTAGACTTGGTAAGTGAGAATTAAAACAGAGGCGTCCCCGTAGAGGTCCTCAGAGGCCAGGTAATGCTAATGAAGGGAGCTGGCCGGTCAGATGGCAGCAGGAAGTGGTGGGGTGACAGCAGGAGACTATGCACCTCACTGAAAACATCTACAATTTAATAAAAACAATGTGAAATTTAGAAACATGGACTTAAAAAAAAAACCCACGCGTTCAGAAGAAACACAGTTCAAAGAGCTGGCAGTTCGCGGTCTTCTACAAATGACAAAATTTACCCAGCTTTCTGTTCTCCCTCCTCTTTCGATCAGAAGATCATAGGGGCGTTTCAGTCATCAAAATGAGGGAAGCGGGTTCGTGGCACTGGAGAGTGATGGGAAATCTTACTGCCTCTGGAATTGGCCTGTGTTGCCACAGCTTTGTCGCTTCAGGAGTAGAAAAAATGGCCTGTCTTCTTTCTTCTTTCTTGGTTCTCCTTTCTTCTTTCCTCTTTCTTTCTCCTTTCTTCTTTTCCTTCTTCTTCATCTTCCTCCTCCTCCTCCTTTTTCTTTTTCCTCTCTTGCTCCTTCTATGATCTGGAGTAAGATTTGTGGTCGATTTTCAGAGACTCTTGTGAGTCAGAAAAAAGCACATTCTGATAATGGGCGCATCTACCTGGGCTTGGCTTTTAGATGATTAGGAGGATGGTACAATTGTAACTTACAAGGATGATTTAAAGTATAATTTCTTTGACTTTGAAGTTGGCTGCAACTTACCTTCCACCACACTAGTAGGCATTCTAGACTTGGCAGCCTTCTTAAAATTTCTTTCTTTCTCTCTCTCTCTCTCTCTCTTTTTAAGAGGAAGAGTAAAGGTTTTGCTTTGTGAGCCAGAGTTGGGTTGTGGGACCTCTGCCTCTGCCCCTCTGCCCCCTGGAAGTGTGGGCTGGCCCTGACTTTCCTCGTTCTTTAATATGAGTTCCCAGGGGTCTCCTCAAGCGCTGGAAATCTTCCTCTTTTACTTCCGGAGAGCAGATTCGGACAGAGGCCAGGTGTCACTCTTAAGTATACGTGGAGAACAGAGTAGGGATCCTGAGAAGGCTTTTTCTCCTTAGAGTCTTCTTCAGCTCATGCTTTGCTTGGAATCCCAGCAGTAGAATGTATCCTCCTAGCTGAATTTGAGAACCTTTTACATAGTAAGTGCTGTATGGTAGACGCAAGAGGTAAATAGATAAGTAAAATGTCTTCTACCATCTCAGTGTTTGTTATGAGGCTTTTAATTTAATAGCTTTGGAGAAGATAATGTTTTAAGGTATGTTCAGTGATATCAACCTTGGTTAGAATGACATATATGGAACTGGTTTGGGCTTATACAGTCGGGGATACTTGGGGATGAGGGGAGAACTGCCCAAGAAGATGTTACTTATAGATGAGAAAGACCTTGGCCACCTTTTGTTAAAATGAGTTTATTTAGTTAATAGTTTTTGGAAGGAAATACGTTCATATGGTTAAAAAAAAAAAAAGTTCAAGTATACTGTGAAAGTCTTCCTCCCTACCCTTGCTCTCCATCTGTCTGACTCTTGTCATTCCAGAGTCTCTTTATGTAAATATAAGCAATTATGAATATAGATTTTTATTCACTTATATACCATCCATTTCTAACACAATGATAGTATACTCTAAACACTATCCTATATACTTTTTTTTTTTTTTATTACTTAGTATCTTTTTAAGCACTTGTTAGCATTTAATGCACTTCCCTCCATGTAGCTTTAAGCTACCAGGACACTGCACCCCCCACCATCTTCTCCTCAGCTCTTCTGCTGAAGAGTTTGACCTTCACAATGACCGGCTTCTTTGAGAGCTTTCCCTTCCCCAGAACTTTGTTGTGGCCAGATCGCACCATATTAATGACAGGAGAGGCCCCAGGCTTGTTTCTGGCAGCCTTTTAGCCATGTCTGCTCACTGACCAAGGTCCACAGTTTGTCAAGGTTGACAGCTGGGCAGAAGCTTTTGTTCCCAAGTCATAATACTTCATACCAGCGTTCCCAAAGTAACCTTAGTGACGTTTGTTTATCCCAGCCTCCTGGGTGCCTCCACTGCTTGCCCACCCATGGCCCTGAACTTTCCAGGTCTTCCTGTCTGGATAGCATGTTGGCATGCTAGATGAAAGACTTACTACTTCATATCTTATGGAAAATTTTCTATGTAGATACATACAGAGCTCCTTTATTGGTTTCTATGGTCATATAATATTTATGGATGTACCTTGATTTAATTCACAAGTTCCCTATTGATGGACACAGAGGTGTTTGCTCATCTTTTACTATGACAGTCACTGCTGCAGTGAACAATCTTGTCTCTCCCTTACACAACATTTAGCGTATGTGCTAATTTATATGTAAATTCCTGGTAGTGAAATTGCTGCATCAAAGACTCTGGATTTGTGATTTTGATATTCATGCCAAATTGCCCTCTGTGGGGGTGTTAATGACTTATATGCTAATTGGAAATGCCTATTTTCTTCATAGTTCCACCTACAGAGTTTTTTCATGCTTTTGGATTTTTACCAATATGATTGGTGAAAAATGGGCTTGCAGCAAAGTTTTACTTTTTCTTATGATGAATAAGGTTGTACATCTTTTCTTGCAGCTGAAGCATCGGGATTTCCTTTTCTGTGAACTTCCCGTTCACATCCTTTGTCCATCTTTCTTTTGCTGATTCCTTACTTGCCAATTGCTAGGAGCTTTTTATATAATAGGAAGTTTGCTCTTTCTGATATGAGTTACAGATATTTTCCCCAGTTGTGTGTGTGTGTGTGTGTGTGTGTGTGTGTGTGTGTGTGTGTGTGTGTTTGGCTTAACTTATGGCTTAACTTAACTTTGTCCATGAGGAATCTTGATTTTTATATTGTTGAATATATAGTGTTTCCTTATGGCCTTTGCATTATCCTAGCCCACTATTGATTATAGCACACAACCTTTCATTCCTCTGTCCATGGTGCCTCCTCAATTGGTTTCTAATTCTTGGATTGACAGCAGAATGCTTTTAGTAACCTTCTCTCAGGTCTGTTGCTGGGATTGTATCTATCAGTTTTAGGATAGTCCTTGATACTTTGTGAGGAGATTTTAGTGGTCTGAAAAATACCCATCTTCTTAATTTCAGGCACTCTAGAAAACTGGCATTTTCTTATGAAACTAAACAAGTGATTGCCACATAGCCCAGCCATGGCAGTGAGTGTCAGGGCGTTTATCCCAGAGAAATGAGCATTGGTTTATACAGAAACCTGTGCACAACTGTTCATAGCAGCTCTGTTTTTGACCCCCCCAAACTGGAAACTACCCAAATGTCCTTCAGTGGATGGAAGGTTGCACAAACTCTGGTACACGTGTACCATGGAATACTACTGAGAAATGAGGAGTAAACCATTAATAGTTGCAACAGCTTAGATGCCTCTCTAATGTATTATGTTGGGTGAAAAAAGCCAGTCCCCAAAGGTTACATGTATTGTATGATCCCATTTATAAAACATTTTTGAAATGACAAAATTTTAAAAATGGTGAACAGGTTAGTGGCTGCCAGGGGTTAAGGATGGGGAGGGGCAGGGGAGAGAAGTGGATGCAGTGTTGGAACAGCTTAGGATCTGACCGTGGTGGTGGATTTCACATGTACACATGTGAAACAATTGTATAGAGCTGACTATGTAGTAGACACCCTTATCCGTGGGGGCTGTGTCCCAGACCCCCAGGGGATGCCTGAAACTGGATTGTACTGACCTCATATGTATGATGTTTTTCTTCTGTATGTACATACCTGTTTATAAAGCTTTATTTGTAACTTAGGCACAGCAGGAGATTAATAACCACTAACAATAGAACAGTTTTAACAATGTACTGTAACAAAAGTTATGTGGTTGTATGCCCTGTGTTAAAAATGCCTGTTGGACTGGCATTTTGTGATGACGTGAGATGATCAAATGCCTGTGCAGTGAGATGAAGTGAAGCGAATGGTGTAGGCATTGTTATATCCTGTTAGGCTACCATTGACCTTTTGGCAGTATGTCTGAAGGAGAATCATTGTGTGGTTAAGCACTGCTGTACACAGGCGTGCCTGCATGTGTACACACATACACACTCGAGTGCAGGTAAGATGGAGACATCCGAACAAGATCACTGGATTATATTGCTGTCAGTATCGCTTGTGATATTGTATTGTAGATTTGTCAGATGTTACCTTTGAGGGAAGTTGAGTAAAAGGATATGCAAGATCCTATACACAGGATCTCAATAAAACTTTAATTGAAAACAATTATAGATCCCTCTTTTTGCAAATAGTGGCTTCATCAAAAGCTACTGTGTGGAGGCAGGTTTAGCTGGAGAACGGGTGCTTTCTGCTGTTAGGATCCACAGTGGAACCGCTGAGGGACCTAAGTGCTGGCAGTGGAATATGGCGGGACAGAGTGGTACCCCATGTTCAATGCTGCCCTTACCTTAGCTCCTTCAGGTGAGATGAGGATCTGAGAACACTGACTGGCATTTCTTTTTTTTTTTTTTTTTTTTAACAAATAGTTTATTTATATATTTTTTTTACAAATAGTTTATTGTCAAGTTGGTTTCCATATAACACCCGGTGCCCATCCCCACAAGTGCCCCCCTCCATGCCCATCACCCCCCTCCCCCCCACACCCATCAGCCCTCAGTTTGTTCTCAGCATTCAAGAGTCTCTCATGGTTTGCCTCCCTCCCTCTCCCCCACCATTTCCCCCCTTCTTCTCCCCCACGGTCCTCCATTACTGACTGGCATTTCTGAGGCTTCTCTGTGATAGCCCAACTGGGGAGCCCATCATACAGCCTGTTGAGGTAGGGGACGTGGGGGAGGAGGAGACTGGTTTCAGTTCTGGTACCTGTGAAATCAGTGAAAGTTTGACAGTCATGGTTGGGAGCAGGAATGGGCAGGGGTCCCTAAGAGGAGCTTTGATGTGGGTGGGCTTATCCTGATGGTGCGTGGCATGCATCCCGTTGTCATACTGATTTCGTGTACCTTGTGCTGGATCACTGGCTCTGGTAGGAGACAGTGTGGCCCTAGCATAGTGGTTCTCAGTGTGTGGCAGGGCGTTCCCTGAGATCCATAGGACCCTGGTGGGGACTCTCTGAGGCCAAAACCACTTTCACAATAATAGGCATTTGCGGGGCGCCTGGGTGGCTCAGTCAGTTCGGCTTCTGACTCTTGGTTCGGCTCCGATCGTGATCTCATAGTTTGTGAGTTCGAGCTCCATGTTGGGCTCTATGCTGACAACGCAGAACCTGGTTGGGATTCTCCCTGCCCCTCCCTTGCTTGTGCGCGCGCTCTCTCTCTCTCTCTCTCTCTCTCTCGCTTGCTCTCTCAAATAAATAAAAAGTACTTAGACTTTTGCTAATTACTCTCATTCTCTTACCAATGTACAATGAAGTTTTCCAGAAGCTACATGTTATAAAAGTGTCCTATTAAATGCAGAAGCAGATATGAGAATCCAGCTGTTTTCTGTTAAGCCAGGCGTTGAAAAGACTTATACAATTTGAACCCGTGCCACTCTTCTCAGCTTTTTGTTTTGGAAAATATGGTTACTTCTTTTAAAATATGTTATCTATGTTAACATGTAATGAGGCTATTGTTGTTTTAAAATAATTTAATAAATATTCACAAACTTTCTCCATTTTAATTTTTAGTAGGTGAATACTGGTATAAACCACAGAAACAAAAGCTCTTTGGGGCCCTCAGTAATTTTTGAAAGGGTAAAGGAATCCTAACACCAGAAAGTTTGTGAACTTCTGGCTTGGCAGAAAATACTTGGCCAGAAGTTGGTATGTTTGAGCTCTCGTCAAGACTTTGATGTGTGACTATGGACAAGTCATTTTAGCCTCTTTAATTGCTTTTTTCTTACATAAGTGTTAATAATTACCCTCATCTACATACCACATCTTAAAAGTAAGTTAAGTTTATATGAAAGGCTTTGCAAATATAATGTCCTCTGCAAATGTCAGGAATTTAATGTTACACAACAAAACTGATGTTGGAAGAAAACGTAAAGAACAAGAGTTTCTGGTGTGTTCTCTGACATTCTATTCACTTTTAAAATTTTCTCATTTTTGCATCCTGACGGGTTCCTATTTCTGTTTCTCAAGTTTTCAAACAGCCATTTAAACATTTTACTATTAAAGTATAGTTGACAGGCAATGTTATATTAGTTTCAGATGTACAACAGAGTGATTCCGTAATTCTGTACATGACTCAAAGCTCACCAGGAGAAGTAGAGTCACATCTCTCACCATAGGGTGGTATGTAATACAATGTTATGACAGTATTATTGACCATATTCCCTACGCTCCACTTTTGATCCTCATGGCTTATTTACTTTATGACTGGAAGTTTGTACCTCTTAATGCCCTTCACCTCTTTCACCCATCCCGCCATTCACCTCCCTCCTGGCAACCACCAGTGTGTTCTCTGTATTTAAGATTCTGTTTTGGTTTTTAGATTCCACGTAAGTGAAATCATATGTTACTTCTCTTTCTCTGTCTAAATTATTTCACTTAGCATAATACCCTGTAGACCCATCCTTGTTGTCACAAATGGCAAAATTTCCTTCTTTTTTTAGGACTGCTATTCCTGTGTGTGTGTGTGTGTGTGTGTGTGTCTGTCTGTCTGTCTTCTGAATCTATAGGTCTTCTTTATCCCTTCATCTGTCAGTGGGCAATTGGGTTGCCTCTGTAAAGTGGCTACTGTAAATGATGCTGCAATAAATAAGGATGTATATATATACACACACACGCATACACACACACACACACACATACATATATATCTTTTCAAATTTGTTTTTTTTGCGGGTAAATTTTCAGTAGTGAAATTACTGGATCATATGGTATTTTTAATTTTTTAAGGAACCTCCATTTTTACACATTTTATACAATGGTTGCACCTATTTACAGTCCCACCATAGCATGCAAGGGTTCTCTTTTCTCCAATCTTTGACAACACTTGTCGTTTCTTGTCTTTTTAATACTCATCATTTTGATTGGTGAGAGGTGATCTCTCAGTGTGGTTTTGATTTGCATTTCTCTGAGAGAGATTAGTGATGTTGAGCACCATTAGCCATCTGTGTATGTGTGTCTTTGGAAAAATGTCTATTCAGGTCCTCTGCCCATTTTTTAAATCAGATTGGTTGGGTTTTTTTTGGCGTTGAATCACCTAAGTTCTTTTTTTAAATTTTTTTTAATGTTTATTCTTGAGAGAGAAAGAGACTGAGCATGAGTGTTCTTTATGTATTTTGGATATTAGCCCCTTGCCCAATATATCATTTGCAAATATCTTCTCACTAGGTTGCCTTTTTGTTTTGCTGATGATTTTGGTCTTGGTTTTTTGTTGTGCAAAAAGCTTTTTATTTTGGTGTAGTCTCATTCGTTTATTTTCATTTTTGTTTCCCTTGCCTGAGGAGGCTTATCCATAAATATAAGGTTGATGTCCAAGAGATAACTATGTTTTTGCTTAGGAGTTTTATGGTTTTGGGTTGCACATTTAGGTTTTTAATCCATTTTGAGTTTACTTTTGTGTGTGGTGTTAAAGCAGTGGTCCGGTTTCATTCTTTTGCATGTAGCTGTCCAGTTTTCCCAGCGACATTTCTTGAAAAGACTCTTCCCCAGTGTGTACTCTTGGCTCCTTTGTTGTAGGTTAATTGGCCATAAATGTGGGTTTATTTCTGGGCTCTCTATCCTGCTCCATTGTGCTACACCATTTTGAGTACTATAGCTTTGTAGTAGATCTTGAAATGTGAGGGTGTGATTTGTTCTTTCTCAAGATTGCTTTGGCTGTTCCAGGTCTTTAGTGGTTCCATACAGATTTAAGGATTATTTGTTACAGTTCTGTGAAAACTGCTGTTGGTATTTTGATAGAGACTGCACCCAATCTGTAGAAAGCATGGACATTTTACAATATTAATTTTTCCAATAGATGCACATGGTATATCTTTTCATTTGTGTCATCTTCAGTTTATTTCATCAATGTCTATAGTTTTCAGAGTTTAGGTCTTTCACTTCCTTGGTTAAATTTACTTCTAGGTATTTTATTCTTTTCATTCTTTAAAATGGGATTTTTAAAATTTCTCTTCCTGCTACTTCATTATTAGTGTACAGAAGTACAACAGATTTCCTTTTTAAAAATTTTTTAAGTTTATTTATTTATTTGGAAAGAGAGCATGAGCAGCAGAGGGGGAAAGAGAGAATCCTAAGCAGGCTCCCCACTGCCAGCACAGAGCCCAGTGTGGGGCTCAAACCCATGAAACTGTGAGATCATGACCTGAACCAAAACTAAGAAGAGTCAGATGCTGAACCACCTAAGCCACCCACGCGCCCCAAGGAGTACAACAGATTTCTATCTATTAACTTTATATCCTGCAGCTTTAGGGTTTTCTATATGTAGCATTATGTCATCTGCAAATAATGACACTTTTGCTTCTTTCTTACCAATTTGGGTGCATTTATTTCTTTTCCTTGTCTGACTGCTGAAGCTAGAATTTCTAGTACTGTGTTAAATAAAAGTGGTGACAGTGGACTTTTTCTTGTTTCTGATCTTGGAGGAAAAGCTTTTAGTTTTTCACCATTGAGTATGATGTTAGCTGTGAGTGTTTCATTCATATTTGACCATGTTGAGATAGGTTCTCTGTAAACCACTTTGTTGAGAGTTTTTATCATGAACAGATGTTGTATCTTGTCAAATGCTCTTTCTGTCTGTATTGAGATGATCATATGGTTTCTATCTTTTTCCTCTTGTTAATATGATGTATCACATTGGTAGATTTGTGAATATTGAACCACTCTTGCATCTGTGGAATAATTCCCACTTGATTCTGGTGAATGATCTTTTAATGTATTGTTGAATTCAGTTTGCTAACATTTTGTTGAGGATTTTTGGATCTGTGTTCATCAGTAGTAATGGCCTATAGTTTTCTTTGTAGTGTCTTGGTTTTTAGCAATGGCAGTGTTGGCCTCAAAGAATGAATTTGGAAGTTTTCCTTCCCCTTCTATTTTTTTGAAATAGTTTGAGAAGAATAGGTATTAACTCTTTTTAAAACGTTAGGTATAAATCACCTGTGAAGCTGTCAGGCCTTCAACTTTTGTCTGAAAGGAGTTCTTGTTATTATTTACTGATTCGCTTTTATAACCAATAATTGGTTTCTCCAGATTTTCTATTCTTATTCAGTATTGGAAGATTGTATGTTTCTAGGAATTTATTTCTTCTTGGCTGTCCAGTTTGTTGGCATGTTTTCATAGTAGTCTAATTCTTTGTTTCTGTGATGTCAGTTATTATTTCTCCTCTATCATTTCTGATTTTATTGGAGTCTTCTTTCTTTTTTTCTTGATGAGCCTGGTCAGAGGCTTACCAATTTTGTTTGCCTTTTCAAAGAGCCAGCTCTAGGTTTTATTCATCTTTTCTCTTGTTTTTTAGTCTCTGTTTCATTCGTTTCCATCTAATCTTTATTATTTTCTTCCTTTTACTAACTTTGGGCTTTGTCCTTCTTTTTCTAGTTCCTATAGGTGTAAGGTTAGATTGTTTATTTGAGATTTTTCTTGTTTTTTGAAGTAGGTCTATATCACTATAAACTTCCCTCGTAGAACTGCTATTGCTGCATCCCAAAGATTTTGGACCATTTCATTCTCATTTGTCTCCATGTATTTTTTAATTTCCTCTTTGGTTTATTTATTGACTCATTAGTTGTTTTGTGCCATGTTGTTTAGCCTCCATGTGCTTGTGTTTCTCCAGTTCCTTTCATGTAATTGATTTCTAGTTCCATTCCATTGTAATTGGAAAAGATGCTTGATATGAGTTCAGTCTTTTTAATTTTATTAAGATTTGTGGCCTAATGTGTAATCTGGTCTGGAGAATGTTTCATATATACTTGAAAAGAATGTGTATTCTACCATCTTTGGATACAATGTTTTAAATGTATTGATTAGGTCCATCTGATCTAATGTATCATTCACAGCCATTGTTTCCTAATTGATTTTCTGTCTGAATGATTTATCCATTGATGTAAGTGTGCTTTTGAAGTCCGCCACTCTTCAGCTTCTTTCCTTATGTCTGTTAATATTTGTTTCATGTGTTTAGGTGCTCCCGTGTTGGACATGTCAATATTTATCATTGTTATATCCTCTTACTGGATTGATCCCTTTATCACTATGTAATGCCCTTCTTTGTCTCTTGCTGCAGTCTTTGTTTTGAAGTCAGACAGTCATTTTAATTATTAACATAAATTGAGTAAATACATTTTCCAAGGTTTTCATTCAAGAAGGAATTTGTATTCTTGATACCTTGAAATAATGTCATAAGGTCAGGGACTGTATTCTGGAGAAACCACTTACTAGTCACGGTGTGACTTTAGGAAAGTTAGTTAACCTCTCTGTGTCTTGAGCTTCTTATCTATGAAATGGGACTAATAATTCCTTACTTTCCAGGACAATTATGAGTATGAAAAATAATGTATAGGAAGCCCTTTGCCAGGTGCTTGGTATATAATAGGTGCTCCATAAATGACAGTGCTTATGTTTGTTGTTAGTATATAAGAAAAAAAGATGTAAAATTAAATTTTAGTCTCCTACCCTGTCTTCTGTGAATTTATTAAGTTACTTATAAAACAAATTTGTTGACAGTAATTTCCATTTTATTTGATTTAATTATTATTATTTTTTTTACTTTGAAGGGCTGTTGAGTGGCCAGACTTCCCCAACAAATACCAAACTGGAGAAATTGGATTCTCAGCAGGTGTTACAGCTCTGCCTCCGATATCAGGACCACCTTCATCAGTGTGCAGAGGCCGTTGCCTTTGACCAGAATGCTTTGGTTAAACGAATCAAAGAGGTAACATACTGTGGGAAAATACCACCACCACCTGATGATTGTCATTTCCTCTGACTACCAAGTCCTTTTCTACTGGGTAGTAGAGCCAGTGATCCAAGCTTTATGGGAAGTAGTCATTTTCTATATTAGTTTTTTTTTTTTTTTACATTTTATTTATTACATTTTATTTTACTTATTTATTTTGAGAGAGAGGGTGAAAGTGAGCAAGGGGCAGAGAGAGGGAGGGAGGAAGAGAGAGAGAGAGAAAGTGGGATTCACTTAAAGTAGGGCTCGTGTGCATCCATAGCAGGGCTCAAGCTCACCCGAAGTGGGACTCGAACTCACGAACCGTGAGATCATGACCTGCGCCAAAGTCAGATGCTCAACGACTGAGCCACTCAGACACCCTGTCTTAGTCTTGACGTTTGTCCCCATTGCTTTAGATAGATTGTCTTTCCTAGCAGTAAAACGTGACAGTGAAAAGGAGTAGTCTGTGGAGCTGGACTAATCTGGAATTTGAATCCTGGTTCACCACTTACTTGCTTGGATAAGTTACTTAACTCATCCTGGTCTCAGTTTTCTCATCTGAAAAACAGGGTAATAGTCGTAACCTGTCCCAAGTGTTGAGTGACGATTAAAGTGCTTGGTAAGTGTTGGCTATTGTTAGTGTGTGTAAAGTCCTAGTTTACTAATCTGTTCTAGTTAATGTTATATCTTTGAACTGACTTTAGCTGTTTCCTATCTGTAATTTACATTTTGTTTTCCAATAGGGTATCAGTTGTTTGAGGGCAGGAGCCTTGGTATCTCTTTCAGTTATTTTTTCACAGTATTAGCACGTGAAACACTAGGTGATTTTTATTGGTTGGATGGAAACAGTTATGCGTACCTCACGCACGAGGTTTTTGTGAGGGAAGAGCAAGAGAATTCATGTTAAAGTACTTAGAAAACTCAAGTGCATGGTACAAATGTTTAGTAATTATTAATAACAGTAAGTAGGTACTTCTGTTAAGCACTTAAACATATCATTGACTGGGCCCCTGTGTGGCACAGCTCTGTGAGCGCTAAGGCAGCGTTCATAAATTTTCCAAAGTTTTCAATAAAGAAGGGATTGAGATTCCTAATACCACAAAGTAGTATCATATAAAGAAAAGGTCAGGAGCTGTGTCTTGGAGAAACCACTTATGCTAATAGCACCACCTGAAGTTGTGTAAATAGTCCTGGTCATTGGCTCAGGTGTGAAAAGAAGATGGCCATGAGGACACACACAAGTAAAGGGTTGCAAATTCATTAACACTTAGTAATAGATACAATACATCCCTGAGATTACAACATTGTCACTAGTTACACCGATAGATTTAAATTTGCCAGCAGCTCCAGTATTTTACTACTTACCTTTCATAAGTAGTATACGTATATGCTTCTTTTGTAAATTAAATACTTTTACTTGGAAGACAATTCCAAACTGTCATTTCATGTTTTCATATTGGCTGGCATTGTTGTAGCTTTTCAAATATTAGAAACTTCTTTTTCTATAGTATGATCTACAGAGATTTAAGTCCCAAACATGGTTATGTATTAGAATCTCTTGAGTTTTGTGTTTGTTTTAATACTGAGTTCTCCTCTCCTGCCAGTAGGTCTAGGATGTGGTCTGTGAATCATTATTTTAATACACTTAGCAAATGATATGAAATCCATTCTCCACTACGTGAGATTTGGGAATCAATGGTCTAGAGCACTATTTTCCAAAATAAATTCTACAAAACTAATCCCATATGAAGAAAGTCAACCTTTTTGCATATTCCATCACCACCCTTGGAAAATCATGATGCATATTATTTTATGAAAAGTTCTTAGGAATTGGGGGCGCCTGGCTGGCTCAGTCAGAGGAGTGTGTGACTCTTGATCTTGCGGTTGTGAGTGTAAGCCCCACGTTAGGCGTAGAGATTACTTAAAATCTTAAGGGGCACCTGAGCGGCTCAGTCAATTAAGGGTCTGACTTTGGCTCAGGTCATGATCCCACTGTTCATGAGTCCCAGCCCCACATCAGGCTCTCTGCCGTCTGCACAGAGCCCACTTTGGATCCTCTGTTCCCCTCTGTCTCTGCCTCCCTGGCTTGTATTCTCTCTCTCTCTCTCTCTCTCTCTCTCTCTCTCTCTCTCTCTCTCTCCTCTCTCTCTCTCTCTCTTAAAATAAAGAAATAAACTTTAAAAAATTAAAAATAAAATAATATCTTGAGGGATGCCTGGGTGGCTTAATTGGTTAAGTAAGCATCTGACTTCAGCTCATGTCATGATCTCAGGGCTGGCGAGTTTGGGCCCTCCATTGGGCTCTGCTGACAGCTTGGAGCCTAGAGCCTGCATCAGATTCTGTATCTCCCTCTGTCTCTCTCCCCCTTCCCCACTCATGCTCGCTCACTCTCTCTCTCTCTCTCTCTAAAAAACAAATCAACATTAAAAAAAAAAATACTAAAATCTTGGAAAAGAAGTTCTTAGGAATCTTACAGTAAAGAAGATTTTCAAACTTATTTTTTTCATTTTGTTAAATGTTTATTTTTGAGAGAGACACACACACACATACAGAGTGCAAGCTGGGGAGGGGCGGAGAGAGGGAGACACAGAATCTAAAGCAGGCTCCAGACTCTGAGCTGTCAGCACAGAGTCCAATGTGGGGCTCAAACACACGAACCACAAGACCATGACCTGAGCTGAAGTCGGTGCTTAACTAATGTCGATGCTTAACGGACTGAGCCACCCAGGCACCCCTTTTCAAACTTGTTTGACCTCAGAATGCTTATCTTAAGGTAACATCATATAGAAGTAGTGTTTTTTAGAACATTCTTTGGGAAATGCTTCTGCATTAAGACATAAGACCTTATCATTAAAAAAAATTTTTTTTAACATTTTTATTTATTTCTGAGGGAGAGAAAGAGAGAGAGCACGACAGCATGAACAGTGGAGGGTCAGAGAGAGAGGCAGACACAGCATCTGAAGCAGGCTCCAGGCTCTGAGCTGGCTGTCAGCACAGAGCCCGACACGGGGCTCAAACCTATGAACCATGAGATCATGACCTGAGCTGAAGTCAGATGCTTAACCAGCTGGGCCACCCAGGCACCCTAAGACATTACCATTTTTGACTGTTGTGATAGAAATCAACCATGATGTTAACTCGTAGAAGATTTTAGAACAACAAATCTATTTCATTATGCTTTTCATTTTCTTTTTGGAAGGTCCTGTAACCCATTTCTCCTGTTTTATAGTTCAGGCAAATGTAATACAGAAAGGGTAAATGACAAGCTCAGTATCAGAGAGCTGGGTGATGTGTAGCTGGTGATACCAGCTAGAGCTCCTCACTATACCTCATTTTCAGGACTCCAGAGCAGTGTTTCTTGGCCCTGAATGTGTGTTTGAATCACCTGGGAAGTTTTGCCTCCAGCATGTATGATGGAGAATTTTACACACACACTGAAGTGCACAAGTATCATGAACCTTTGTGCACTCATTACCCAGCTGCTCACTACAGGCATCAATTTTTTTTTAAGTTTTAAAAATGTTTATTCATTTTTGAGAGACAGAGTGTGAGTGGGAGAGAGGCAGAGAGAGAGGGAGACACAGAATCCGAAGCAGGCTCCAGGCTCTGAGCTGTCAGCACAGAACCAGACGCGGGGCTTGAACTCACAAACTGTGAGATCATGACCTGAGCTGAAGTCTGACCCCCGGCCGACTGAGCCGCCCACGCGCCCCACTATAGGCATCGCTTGTGAAAGCTCCTGTCTTGTTCATACTCCCACCCCTGCCACCTCTCCCGCTGGTCTGTTTGTCAGTAAATCTCAGGCATATAATTTCATTCATAAATCTGTAAGTATGTATCTTTTTTTTTTTTTTAATTTTTTTTTAATGTTTTATTTATTTCTAGGAGAGAGAGAGAGACAGCGTGAGCAGGGGAGGGTCAGAGAGAGAGGGAGTCACAGACTGAAACAGGCTCCAGGCTCTGAGCTGGCAGTCAGCACAGAGCCCGACGCGGGGCTTGAACCCACGAACCGTGAGATCATGACCTAAGCGAAAGTCGGACGCTTAACCGACTAAGCCACCCAGGCGCCCCTGTAAGTATGTATCTTTAAAGGCAAAGGATTCTTTTGAAAACTTTTCAAAATTTCAATTAATTTTAGACTTAGAGAAAAGTCACAGAAGTAATTTAAGGAGTTCTTCTAAAGTGAGCATTTTATAGAACTTTAGTACAGTGATCAAAATGAGGAAATCAACATCAGTTCCACCCTGGTAACTAAGCAGAGACCTTACTCGAACTTTATCAGTTTTTCCACTAAAAACTCTTTTGCAAAACACAGCCGTAATGCTGTTGGCATACCTGAAATAATAACTTATTCAGTATAGCTGAAGTGCTTTTAAGAAGCAATTGATGTATATAGGTCTCTCTCTGAACCAGTTAGATAAAAATCTTGAAGGTGAGTGGGTGGGGAAGGGAGGAAGCTGGGCATTGGTATTTATGAAAGTGTTCTAGATGATTCTACCATGTAACCAGGGTTGAGAACCAGTGTTTGGGAGCATTCATTCAAAACAAACCGAGTTAAAAAACAAAACAAAAAAACCAAAATGAGTTTAAAATCATTTGAGTATTCGCTTTGAGTAGTCATTAGTTACCTGGGATTGTTACAGAACCGGGAACAGTTCTCAGTACTGAGCAGCGGTACCTCGGTAGTTCTCTGAAGGTGAAGGAGGTGAGCACTGTTTTAGGGTCTTCATTGGTGACTTGGCATCTCTGTTGGCAGGTGCTAGCGAACTCCTAACACATACACATCCATCTGTGCTCACCTGTGACCTCAGGGTTGAAATTAGTCACTTCCAAATGAACAAAGCAGAGGATGTAGTTTTGATATAACACCAAGTCTCTAATATTATTCCAGATGTTTCCTGGAAATTTGGTTGCAAGTGTGAGGAAGTAACATAATGCTGTATGTGTTGAAAAGTAAGGAACTTAATAACCTTGGAGAATATGTATTAGTGGACGTGTAGAACCTAGATCAACCAGAGACTCATAAAGTTACAGCGCCTGCACTTACTTAAGTTTGGATCAAAGGGAAACACGGCCATAACTGTTTTCTGATTCCGATAAAATCAAGGAGTTAGCTAAGCTTTCCTGTTCCTAAATTTGGGTGATGCTCTTGAATGAAAAGTGTGTGTTTTACAGATCTGTGGGTATGAGGGAGGAAGTGGGAGATGGAGGTAGTCTTCCTTCACAGAGAGCCTCACTGATGCACACTGACTGCTGGCTTCCTCAGTGGCTGCTGGGTGACCCCCTCCGGTAACCAGCAGTGCTGAGCGACTATCACAGACCTGCTTAGTGTGAGGTTTTTTAGGGGTTACCGGGAAATGGGACACAGTGCCTGCTTGCTGAGAGCTTAGTTGAAGCAAGGGGACAAAGATACCCAGGACAGTGATGGGAAAGATGAGCGCTGTTGATGGAGAGTGCTCAATTGTGGTCCCTACGTGAAGTTCCGGAAGAGTTAAAGATTGAGATATCATGGAGCCTGTGAGGTTTAAGCTGGCTCTTCAAGGGAAACCAAGGTTCGGGAAATGAATGGAGAAAAGGAAGGGAGCAGTGCCGGCTAAAGGAACAGCGTGGCAGCCTTAGAAGAAAATTAACTTTGGGGCTTCAGTGGATAGTGAAGAAACAAAATGTGTTCAAATCTCTTCCCTGCATTAAGAACCATAGAACATTGGAGATCAGAGGAACTTAGAGACCTTCTGGTTCAGTGCCCTCACCATTCTGATTCAGAAATTGAAGCCTAGTAGAGAGGGTGAGCAATGTATTTATCCAGGGTCACAGAGTGAGATAGTGGCCAAACTTACGGAATTGAGAGTGGGTGAAGATCAAAGGAGGGCTTGGTGTTTGTTTTGTTTCGTTTTGCAGGTGGTATCCGTGAACCTGTTTACAGGTTGATGGGGTAGAGACAGAAGAGAAGAGATGGAAGATGAAGAATAGTAAGGGTCTTAGAGCAGGGTCCCTGAGGCAGCAGGTGAGGGTGGGACTTACCGACCTGGGGCATCTGTTTGGATAGAACAGGGAGAACTTGGACAAGTTTATTTTATTTCATTTCAGGTTTTTGGCTGTAACGTCCTTCCAAGTTTATTTTTATGAATCTAAGTTATTGTCAAATTGGCTTCCATTCAACACCCAGCGCTCATCCCAACAAGTGCCCTCCTCCATGCCCATCACCCCCCTTCCCCTGTCCCCCGCCTCCCATCCATCCTCAGTTCTCTGTATTTAAGAGTCTCTTATGGATTGCCTCCCTCCCTCTCCGTAACTATTTTTCCCCTTCTCCTCCCGCATGGTCCTCTGTTAAGTTTCACAAGATCAACATAGGAGTGAAAACGTATGATATCTGTTCTTCTCTGCCTGACTTATTTCACTTAGCCTGATACCCTCAAGTTCCATCCACGTTGCTACAAATGTCAGGATTTCATTCTTTCTCATTGCCATGTAGGATTCCATGGTATAGATAAACCACATCTTGATCTGTTTGTCAGTTGATGGACATTTAAGTTCTTTCCATGATTTGGCTATTGTTGAAAGTATTGCTGTGAACATTGGGGTCCATGTGCCCCTGTGCATCAGCACTCCTGTATCCCTTGGGTAAGTTCCTAGCAGTGCTATTGCTGGGTCCTAGGGGAGTTCTGTTGTTAACTTTTTGAGGAATCTCCACACTGTTTTCCAGAGGGGCTGCACCAGTTTACATTCCCACAGGGTAAGAGGTTTTCATTCTGAACTTGGACAAGTTTATAAAAAGAAGGATACTTGACATAGATCAGCCACACCTGAGGAGCCTGTGTGTTCTCCCTGAAGAAGAGGGGAGGTCATTCGTTGAAAGTGACCAATGAAGAGTAGTACAGTTGTGAGCATTGGGAGTCATGGAGGGCTCAGCTGAGGTGGGGTAATGTGTACCTTCTATTTGTGGGCACTTCTGCATAGCAGTTCTGAGTACAGACTCCACAGCCTCACTGTCTTGGTTCAAATCCTGACACTGTTTCTGACCGTGTGATCTTGAACAAGTAATTCTTCTGAGCCTCAAATTTCTGCTTCCGTTAAATGGAGTGAGGATAGAATCTACCTCAGATAGGTTTTGGTGAGGGTTGAATGAATTACTGCCCATGAAGTACCTGGGACCATGTCCATCGTATGGTAAACACTGTAGTGATAGCTCTCATTATTTTCTTTAATAGAACTAATGAGTGAAGAGAAAAACCTAACCCTAATGCCACGGATTGGCCTAACATTGTTTCTTGATACCTAAATATTGGTATCAAGTGGCAGCCTAAATATTGGCTCATTTTAAGCTTTATTCCCAACAACCCAAATACGATAAAGATCTAAGCAGAGGCAAGACATAATTTTTAGCCCACTCTGGTTTCCCTCAAGCCCTGCACCATTTCTTTCAGGCCACAGATACAGGATATGTGTGATTTTTGTAATTGTTCATCCTGCTCTGTGGATAACAACTGGTGCTTGGGAACATGAACCATGAGGAATGTGGAACTAGATGGCAGCAAGTGATTAGTCCTTGGCTTCTAGGCTACGGATACATCACTCTTACCATTTCAGTGATCTTCCTGTGATATCTCATTATTTCTAGTTGAGGTTCAAGTTGGCAGATGCTTTCAGTTTTAGGTCACATCAGCCATTGAAACTTGGGTTCACCGAAAAGTGAAAGGAACATGCAACTTCCTAATGGGGGTGCTTTCCCCAGGGATGGGGGATTTGGGAGAGGAGGGCGGGTGGCAAATTCACAGTCCCAGGAAGACCCAGTTGAGGCATTTGGAGCAGCTCTTGTCACTGACCAGGATCATGTTTCTGCCTCCCTGTAGTTGCCACCGATGGGTAAGTATGTTCATAGATCGGAACACTCTTAACTAAGATCAAACCGCAAGGTTTACTGTGTTACAGTTACTGTGTGCTGGCTTAGAGGCCTTGAGACTAACTTTGTAGTATGATTCCGGTAGTCTGCGTTTTTCATTCTTAGATGTGTTGATAAGCGTGCAGTTTTAGCATAAACCAGTATGAAGCATTGAATGGAGGTTCAGATGAACGGATAAGGAGTTCTAGTTCTGAGAGAGCCGTGTGGTTACATGGACTATAAATAGACCCTAAAGTGTCTTTAATTCAGCCCTTTCGTTGCACAAAGGAAGAAAACAAGGCCCTTGAGTTCTTGTGGGACCTGCCCACGATTTTTCTTCTAGTTAAAATGACTAAGATATGATAAAATGTCACCAGCCCTCTTTTCTGCTTTACCGTACCACTTATGTCCTACTTCTTTGGATTCCTTCTTTTTTAAAAAAAATTTTTTTAACATTCATTTTTGAGAGACACAGACAGAATGCAAGTGGGGGAGGAGCAGAGAGAGAAGGAGACACAGAATCTGAAGCAGGCTCCAGGCTCTGAGCTGTCAGCACAGAGCCTGACACGGGGCTCGAACTCACAGACCGTGAGATCATGACCTGAGCTGAAGTCAGACGCTTAGCCCACTGAGCCACCCAGGCACCCCTGGAATCCTTCATTTTGATTGTAGTTATCCCTTTTGCACGCACTAGACACTCAACTGGTGTTTGAAGGAGTGAGCTACCCGTTGTGGGCATTCATACAGAGCTGGGCAGGGATTTTTTTCTAGTGACAGTAATGGAACGTTTAAGACCCAGCGGGAGCCATGTTCCAAGTATTTGACCTGACTTCCTGTACCACGTTTCCTCCTGTGGGGTCGGGGGAGAGATGGTCAAGGTTAAATGAATGGCTTACACTGGTGCACAGAGAATTAGTGTCTGAACTGGCATTAGCATTCATTGTGAGCTCCTTCAATCAAAAGACGGGTTTGAGTGGACCATTGGCCAGGCGAAGCTGTTACTTCTTTACCACCTTGAACTGAATCTCCTTCAAATTTCAGCCTTGTTAGAGTCCTGTTGCTGCTTTTAAACATACCCTCACATTGGGTTTTTGTTTGTTTGCTTGCTTGATCTCAAATCATAAAACGGGTTGGGAGTGTTTATTTAAAACTACAAATTTGGGGGCGCCTGGGTGGCTCAGTCTGACACCTTGATTTCAGCTCAGGTTATGATCCCACGGTTCATGGGCTCAAGCCCTGTGTTGGGCTCTGCACTGACAGCCTGGAGCCTCCTTGAGATTCTCTGTCTCCCTTTCTGTCTTTGCCCCTCCACTGGCATATTTTCTCTCTCTCTCTCTCTCTCTCTGTCTGTCTGTCTTTCCCTCTCTCCCCCCAAATAAACATTAAACAAAAAAAAGCCTACACATTTTGATAAGGCCATTGAGATGTTGGGCTTTCTTTTTGCTAATATTTGAAAGAAAGTTTTGGGGGCCCCTGGGTGGCTCAATCAGTTAAGTGTCCGACTTTGGCTCAGGTCATGATCTCTCGGTTCGTGGGTTCGAGCCTCGTGTTGGGCTCTGTGCTGACGGCTCGCTCAGAGCCTGGAGTCTGTTTCAGATTCTCTGTCTCCCTCTCTCTCTGACCCTCCCCTACTCCCGCTGTCTCTCTCTCTCAGAAATAAAACATAAAAAAAAAAAAAAGAAAGTTTTGTGTTCCCTTTCTATCTTACAAGTCACTTTGGTATAAATTTCAGGTTGGGACCTTACAGTATAATTACAGTTCTCCCCCATCCTTGTCCTTTGGGCAACCTTTCTTTTTGGTAAGAAATACAGCTGGTCCCTTGGGTGGCAGGAAACGCGGATGGGGGGCTTGAGCCTATTCTGGGTCGTCTGGTTATAAGGTATGCCGCACAGCCCTTCCTTGGGCCTGGCCTCACGCTTCCTTTACACCAGCACCATCCTGCCGGAGGCTGACGTCCTGGAAAAGGGCCCAACCTAGTTTATTACTTGCCTTTGGAAACGTAGGCTTGTATTTTTTGGCGAGGCACGAGCAGAACCCCGTTATTTGACTGCTCCAAGATTTAACTCCATTCTAATTCTGGATCCTGACATGCGAGCGTGTGTGAACAGCAGCCCTGTCGCCCTCTAGTTTGCTCGCCCTGGACGTGGCCCTAGACAGCGGGAGCCGCTTGCGCAGGCACCGGGGCCCCGACCCCCCCCCCCCCACCGGCCATTTCCGGACGGCCGCAGCGGGCGCTGTCGGAGGCCTCTCTCACCGCCTCCCTCCGTGAGGGATGCCGCGGCGACTGCGGTCTGTGAGCTGGAGTGTCAGCAGCGTTCAGGGCACGTGAGGTATAGACCTGGAAGTAGGGCTGGGAACAGCTATGCCCTGACCTAGTTCTCTTTTCGTGAAGAAAAACACAGCCTTTTAGCAAATGTGCATGTTGCTGCAGTGCTTGGAGCGATGCGTGGTGCCTAGTACATACTTAATAAGTGTCTGTTAAATGAAGAACTTAATGTATCCTTCAGGCATTTCCCTATCTTCATCCTAGTGATGGAGAAGCTTCTTTATTCTATTAGGGAAAATAAAGGTTTGAGAGCTGTGCTAGGGTAGGCTAGACCGCAGCTGTAAATAGACTAAGAAGTGTGTAATGGCTCACACGCAACAGAAGTGTATTTCTTGCTCGTGTTCAAGGTGGATGTTCCTGGATGTTAGCAAGTGACTCTCCTCCCTTGAGTTCAGGGATTCGGGCTCCTCTCGTCTGCGTCTCTGCCCGGCCCAAAGACCACAGCCTGATAGCACCTAGTTGGCAAAAGGGGAAAGAGAATGAAATAGCACAGATGGGAGACTCTGTGCACCTAACCATAAATGTTGCGCATCAGTTTGGCGAGAACTCCGTCACATGGCCGCGGCTGGCTCCGGAGGAGGCTGGGAAACGTAGCCCATACGCATGGCCAGGGCTGTATTAACTTCTGAGCTCCACTTTGAGCATCTGTATCCTCCTTCAGCTTCTCTTCCTAAACTACAACTGTAGCCCACTGTTGAGATTCAGAAGGGCAAATTTTCATGACAAATTTCACTTGATTCAAGTCCATCGGTGAAAGGCAAGCGATACTATGAAAACACTGAAGCTTTTAACATTAAGTGAGGAAACCAGAACATGGCATTATACTATCAATCTGATTTCAACTGTGTTAAATATCCTTTAAAAAAAAGGTTTGAAGGAAACATGACAGTGAACTGTGGTTGCCCTTTAATGATGCGATGATGGGTGGTATTTGTTTTTAGCCTGCTTCATTCTGCTTTCTGTATTTTGTACATGTCTATCTCGAACATGCATTTTTCCCCCCAACTTGGAATACCTCCGTCCTTTTTTTCCCCCCTGCATAATATATTAGCCTTATTAGAGTTCTGTCTCCCTGCTGTAGAGTTTTGAGTCCCTAAGATAAGAATATGCCTTTCAGAAGTTTGCATGCATATGCCTTTACATGTCTACTTCATTTCTGAACTCCTTCAGCTCTGTGCCAGGCTCTGTTCAAAGTGGGAGGCTGTATTTAGATTGAGGATGTATCACTGAACAAAATAGACCTTATATGTATCTCTAGAGACACAAACAATAAACCAGGTAAAAAAAGTAAAGTAGACGGCATGTAGGACAGGCGCTAAGGATGAAAATATAAAGCAAGAAAAGGGATTTGAAATATGAACGACGAGGGAAATTATAGGTAGGGTGGGCCGGGAAAGCCTTTCTACGGAGGAATTTGTGATACAAAGATCTCCTGGCTCGTACAGAGTGAGCCAGGAGACTTTTCCTCAGCACTCTGCCCATGCCTACAATGTATCCAATTTCTTGATCAGTGACAACTACAACACGCCAGATTCTCTTCCTTAGTAGCACTCGGCTCGTCGCCATCCTTATCCGGATACTCTGAGCTGCAGGCTTCTTTGCTCTCTGTTGTTAGTGGGCAGGACACTTGCAGACCCACGTCCCTGTAAAACAACCAGATCTCAGGAGTTCCCAGAGGCGTTTGTAGGGTGTGTTCCTGGACCTTGAGGCAACAGTTAACTTTTTTCTGCCCCTGTTGACAAACTATATTTTAGTATCATAGACGTTTAGACGCCGTCCTGGCCTCCGTCCGCAGTTCATTCTACCCGAGTAGAGCTTTCCGCTGGTCACAGGTCACATCAAACCGTGACTAGAAATCGCTCAGGAAGAAAGTTGAGGTGACGGCCTGCGGCCTAGAGCAGGTGCGGCGGTGAGTTTGCCTGGGAAGGAGGTCCGCGGGGACCGACTGCCTGCCGGCAGCGAGCAGTGAGGTGCCGGAGCGGGAGGGTGACTCGGGGGGGCTGAGGGCGCTTGCTTTTAACGCGACAAGGCCCAGGAGGGAGTGGTGTTACTCTGTACGAGTATGAGCGCTGGCGGCGCAGTGACCGCGGGGCCTAGCGACCGCCTCCTCCTAAGCCTGAGGCACCTCAGCCGCCCTCTCTCAGCCTGGCCGGGTCCCGGGGTCCCTCTGCCAGCCGTCGCCCGTCTGCCTTTCGGCTCGGAGTGGTCCCGGCCGCATTCTCCCAAGTCCCCGGAGCTCAGACCGCCCCTGGCCCCTGCTGCCGCTCGCGCTTCCTCGCCCTTCCCTCCTGCTGGCACGTGCTGCCCGCCTCTGCCCGGACCGGCGTCCCGTCCCTGCCTGCCCGCGGCCTGCACGGAAGGCGGCCCTGGGTCCCCGTGCTCCCGGAGCCCCTCCCGCCGCCTGGCTCCCCCGCGCGCCCCGAGGTGTTTGCCGGCTGAATGTGTGCCTTCCGTTGTCCCCTCAGCCCCAGCACACGTGACGATCCGGGCCTCTGGTCTCCGGCTCGGGCCCCCACATGTGCGGCGCGGGCCTCCCGCGTAGCGCTTAGGAGGACACACCGAGACACGACGTGCTGTTAGTCACTATTCTCGTGCTCGCTCTTCAGGCACCGGGTGCGGAATTTCGACCATAAAACACTGACCTCCACACCACCCCTAAGGCCTGCTCTCAACTCCGAATCAAAAGAGGGACTATGTTCACGGACGATTGGGTGCTTAAATGAGGGAATTAAAGAGCACACGCTCCAGTCTGATGTTGTTTCAGTCGTCTTAGCTCAGGTTTTAAAATACTGCACCTGTCACCCAGGTCATACAGACTCTGATTTCCCTTTAGTCCTGGACATTGGGAAGGGGAGTCCCGGCTAGTGACACGGCTGCCAGATTTTCACCGGCCGACCACCGCATCTATGTGCACAGCTTCTCCAGATGCTCTCTCAGCGCGTAAGAGTGACCATAGTCATAATAATACAGCTGCTGCTTTTTACATGTTGACCATGTACTGGGTCTGGAATAGGCATTTTACATGCACTGTCATCTACGTCTGACAGGAGAGGAAACTGAGGTTGAAAGGCCTGAAAGGTAAACCGTTCAGTGCTCCCTAGTTGTGAGGTGGTAGAGCTGGGGCTCAGACCCACAGCCGAGCCACCAGAGCCCGTGCTTTCCAACTGTTCTTCTTTCTCTTAAGTTCTTTTTTTCTTTTAATTTGTTTTTATGTTTATTGTTTTGAGAGAGCGTTAGCGGGGGAGGGGCAGAGAGGGAGATGAAGAATCCAAAGCAGGCTCCAGGCTCTGAGCTGTCAGCACAGAGCCCCATGCGGGTCTCGAACTCACGAACCGTGAGATCATGACCTGAGCCGAAGTTGGACGCTTAACCGACTGAGCCTCCCGGACACCCCTCTCTTCAGGTCTTTATCCCAAGGCCTCTTGCGTCCCACCTCCACATGTCGCTTGTGTGTGGCGCTCGCATGCTTTCCTGGACCCAGTATTTCTTTACAACGTTCCCTTCGTAGTTTCAGGATAGACTGGCAGATTTCACAAGCGGCCCTGATAGGGTGCAGCCACGCTTTGAAAAATCACCTTGAAGACCCCACATTTCCTCTGCCTTCACAGAGGCTAACTTTGCACGCTCTCCACCCATCACCTTTTTTTTTTTTTTTTTTTTTTTTTTTTTTGAGAAAAGGGCCTTTTAACCAGTATGTTGGGGGATGGTAGTGATGAAGGTGGACGGGCGGAGGTACCGTCCGGGAGGCCGGAGAGGAGACTCTCTGGAACAGACACTGCTCAAGGAGGCAAAGATTAAGGTGTGTGCTCCCTGAGCTGCTGTCTTGCAGAGAGTGCGGATAGGGCTCTCCAAGGGGGAGAGGGGAGTGGCAGTTGTACCCAGAATTTTTCTTTTTCCCGGATCTTTTTTCTGCACTTGCCGCCTTTCAGGGGCACTCCCTCGCCCTTCTCTGGGGCATGGGGAGGACGGGGTCATCTTCTCGACTTCCACATATTTAGCTTGGGGAACTGCTTAGAAGTTTTGAGATCTCTCCCCGTCCTTCCCACCTGAACATAACACAGAGGGTAAGAAGGCACACAGGGAAGTTGGGCAAGTCGGAAAAGAACCATTGGAACAAAGTGGTGCCATTCAGATTCCCAAGGTCCTGATAGGTCTTCGTTCTCCTGAAGACCTAAATAAAATGGGTTTCTTTAAGGAGACATTTAGATACCTTGTTTGGAAAAAAAGGAAACAAGGCCACTTCAAAATGTCCATTATGTGGTAATCGATGCCCTTCAGCCTGTGGTATCCTTAAAGAAAACATTGGTGACAGTCTACCCATTGTTTGTTCCTTTCGCAACAGGAAATGGCAGACCTACAAGGACCGGGGAAGGTTTATGTAATTCCAGAAGGAAGTAGAAACTGCGCACACTGTGGCCTGATAGCCACCTAATTGCAGATGTAGACCCACCTGAGCAGGTTCCTGTTCCTAATGGACTTGGAGATGTTTGACTTTGACATTCATTAGCAGCAGATTTGGGGGTTTCTTACGGACAGAAACGGTGACTGGAAAACGTTCAGGTCACGGTTTTCACACAGTTTAACTCCTTTATTGACAAAGTAGAACCAACAGTGGAAGAGGAAACGTCACCTTCGTTCCTTGGGGCGATGGGTGGCGACCGGGAGCTTGGGAGCCCCACCCTGGCTCTGGCCTGCGAGCCCCGTGGGCCCCAGCAGACTGCTCGAGCCTTGGGGAGTAATGTCCGTCCGTCCGTAAAGCCAGGGAGCGGGACAGATCTCTCAGGACCCTTGCAGCTGGAACACCCTGCGTTTAAGCCCCCTTGGTGAGGTCAGGGATTGTGAAATGCTGGTGCAAGTGAAACGTCAGAGTCCAAAGTGTACAAACAGACTTTGCCAGTGCAAGTGTCGTTACAGCTTATCTGCTGACAGAGTTCATTCCTTTTGGTCTCCTCTCAGCTTTTGTTTGGTAAATATCCGCGCTATATCTGGTACTTTGTTATTTGGGCTTTCTTAAAAAATAAATCGTGGTGGTTAAATTGGAAACAAAAGTGTTCTTTCACCCCACTTGAAAACTGTTGAAAATTGCCATTGAAATTCACCTGTTAAGGATTTCAAAAAAGAAAAAGTACCGGGCATGTTCAACATGGTATGTATTTAATTGAAATGCGTTCAGATTAATTAGCTCTGTAGAAGAGATGGGCAAAGGTTGGGTGGAAGAGCGTGGGTTTGAAGTCTGGCTTCACTGCTGGTACTGGCTCTGTGACCCCGGGCACATTTTGTGATTTGAGTCCCCAGTTCCACAGCTCTAAGTAAGAGAGTGACATTTTCCCCATAGGACTTTTGTGAGGAACAAAGATAATGTGTGTGTAGTCCATAGCACGATGCCTGACATTTAATAGGTCCTCGAGGGGTAGTAGTTGTAACTGTTAGACACTATTTTATTACATTAATTAAAATAACCAGGGAATCACTGAATATTGTATACTGTGTTCTGCCTCCCTACTCATCCTCATATGTTGCTCTGATTACCAAAAGCAATAGTCCCCACTCCTGTGGATTTCAGTTTCTGTTTTTAGTGGATCCTGTAGACAGAGATTTGCCAGAGAGGAGTTCCCCTTGTCTGATTTACAGACCAAAGGTATATGGTATGAGGATGAATGGCAAAAGTTTGTTTTTATAAGCTGTAAGCCATTGCAAACTATGGTCTTCAGAAACAGGGTCACTCCACAGAGTCCAGTTTGTGGTTATCGGTGCCATTTGGTGTAATTAATGAAAACGTCTTCCCATGGCGTGTCTGTTGTGCAAGAGAGAGGCATCTCAGGGAAGATTGCCACAGAGACCTCCCAAATCCTCTGTGGGATTGGTGATCCGGGGGAGGTTCGGAAACCCACAAAACGCAGAGTAGACCCAGAAACGTTTTTGTCACACCCCAGCGTACCTGAACCTTCACAATCTGTCGAATCTCAGTAGAGGTCAGGTGGTGGCGAAGATGTGGTAGGGATAGAAGGAGGGTCTGCCAGAACGTGCCAGACTTTGGTGGCAAGGGCCACTTGACTCTCTAAAGTGGAGATGGTCAATCATGTTGAGTCAAAGGCAAAGTCAGGTGGTAACTGATGTGTGAAAGCCGGAGCAACTAAGCCCAAGCACCAGGTTCTGAGAACAGAAGAACAATTTTTTTTTTTTTTTTTTTGAGAGAGAGTTGGGGAGAAGGGTAGTGGGACAGAGAGAAAGAGTCTTAAGCAGGCTCCATACTCCGCACAGAGCCTGATGCAGGGCTCAGTCCCACCACCCTGGGATCATGACCTGAGCTGAAATCAAGAATCAGACGCTCAACTGACTGAGCCTCCCAGATGTCCGAAGAACAATCTTAAGAAGAAGGCACCTCTGCTATTGGCGGAATGCACGCTGGTGCAGCCACTCTGGCAAACAGTATGGAGGTTGCTCAAAAAGTTAAAAATACCCTATGATCCAGCAACCACACTGCTAAATGTTTACCCGAAGAACATAAAAATACTAATTCAAAGGGATACATGCACCCCAGTGTTTACAGCAGCATTATCTACAATAGCCAAATTATGGAAATAGCCCAAGTGTCCATAGACTGATGAAAGGATAAAGAAGATGAGGTGTGTGTGCGTGTGTGTGTGTGTGTGTGTAACAGAATAGTATTCGGCCACAAAATAGAATGAAGTCCTGCCATTTGCAGCAACCTGGATGGAGCTAGAGAGTACTAGGCTAAGCGAAGTAAGTCCGAGAAAGACAAATACTATATGATTTCACTCATATGTGGAATTTAAGAAACAAAACTGAGCATGGGGGAAAATAGAGAGGCAAACCAAGAAACAGACTCTTAACTATAGACCACAAACTGATGGTTACGGCAAGGGGGGGCGGGGGGCGATGGTTGAAATCGGAGATGGGGATTAAGGATGGCGCTTGCTGTGATGAGCATCGGGTGTTGCATGCACGTGTTGAATATTATATACCTGAAACTAGTATTCCACTGTATGTTAACTAACTGGAATTTAAATAAAAATGTGAAAAAAAGAAGGTGCCTCCAGTCAGGAGTGAGATTAATAATGCCACCATTATGGAGTCAGTTAAAAAGAAAAAAAAAGTAAATTCAAACGTAAAAGAACTGGGGGGAGAAAAAGAACAAGCAGGGAAGGTTTTCGGAAATTGCTGCAAACTCGATTTAAAGGTACCTCTCTTACACTGTACAGTTCAGTGGTTTTTAGTATATTCACAAAGTTATTAATCCAATACCACGATCTAATTTCTGAATATTTTCATCGCCCTAAAAAGAAACCCCATATAAGTTAGCAGTCACTCCCCATCCTCCATTCTCCTATTTCCAGGCAGCCCCTAATCTGCTTTCTGTCTTTATGACTCCCCTCTTTGGGGCATTTCACATACATAGAATCATATAACATGTGGCCTTTTTGCCTGGCTTCTTTCACTTAGCATCTTGTTTGCAAAGCTCATCTCTGTTGGAGCTTAGCTCAGTATTGCATGCCTTTTTATGGCCAATAATATTCTGGTGTCGGCATATACATGTCATTTATCCAGTCATCCATTGATGGACATTTGGGTCGTTGCTGCTTTTCGACTATTTTACGAATAATGTTGCCATGAACACTTGTGTACAGGTTTTTGCGTGAACATATGTTTCAGTTCTCTTGGGTACAATACCTAGGGAGTGAAATTGCTGGATTATATGGTGCTTCTGTATTTAACTTTTGGGGAAACTGCCAAACTGTTTTGGAAGCAGCGCACCATTTTATGTTCCCAGTAGCAGCGCGTGAGGATTTTAGTTTCTCCGCGTCCTTACTATTGTCTGTCATTGTCTTCTAACCATCCTACTGAGTTTAAAGTAGTATCTGTTTGTGCTTTTGATTTTCAGTTCTCTAATGACTGATGATGTTGAACATCTTTTCGTGTACTTATTGGCCATTTGTAGATCTTTGGAGAAGTGAATTGGCAACAGCAGGTTTTGCCCTCAGAACAGGATGAATTTATATAGCTATGCTAATAGCTCTCTACTCGGGAGCATTGGTAGTTCTGACATTGAGAAATGTGAAAGGGTGAGCCTTTATGTAAAACACAGAAGCAGTTCCAAAGAACAATGTCTGTCCAAAGGAAGAACGAAGCCAAAGGCTGGATGTGGAATGTGAGAAGAAGGGTAGACACGTCTTGCTTAGGACCTCAGCCCTTCATGGCCTCTGCTTCCCACCCCCATATTCTTAAATTGATCCCCGTGGGGAACAGGAACTTAAATGGGTTCAAAGAAAGTGAACTATTTATTAAGCCCAACTAAAAATTGACCTTGAGGCTTAAGTTAACTGAGAGACATTATTACATTAAAAGCTGAGCATTACTTTTAAAGGGTGGGAAGGGAGCCTGGGTGGCTCAGTCCGTTAAGCACCGGACTTTGGCTCAGGTCATGATCTCATGATTCATGGGTTCGGCCCTGAGTCGGGCTCTGTGCTGTGACAGCTCAGAGCCTGGAGCCTGCTTTGGATTCTGTGCCTCCCTCCCTCTCTGCCCCTTCTCAGCTCACCCTCTCTCTCTCTAATATAAACAAACAAACAAACCTTTTAAAAAAGGGTGGGAAAGATGGGTGACTTTTTAAAATGTAATCTCAATTGAGTTCTTGAGCAGACTCTTTAACATCTTTTGAAAACTTAAGTAAGGGAGATGAAAAGCAAGAGTCTATTGATCATATAAACTTGAACTGTGGCACACAATTTACTCATTTTTTCTTCTGATGTGTGAAAAAGTTAGTTTTAAGCTACTTTTGAGCATCTTGTACATATCTACAATTAAGGCTTTAGAATTCAGCAGGTATACAGTATCATTGTGAAGCTTATATATCTTCACAAATAAATAAAGATATATTGTATTATATATCTTTCTAACTTAAAACTATAGGCGTTTGTAGTATGTGCTTTGAAAAGATCACCTTTGCTTTGAAAAGGAAATTACATCAAGCATTCAGATATCTCCCGTAGGATGACCCGCCTGTGCCAAACCAGCATCAAAGCTTATTTTATCAGAAAACAAAAATGTTTTAAAGATGTTATCTTTAAGTAATCGCTACACCCAGCATAGGGCTTGAACCCACAACCCAAGATCAAGAATCTGACACTCTACCCACTGAGCTAGGCAGGCACCCCTATCAGGAAATTATATGTGACAAAATTTTTGAAGCAATGGATTCCTGTTGGAGAAGGAGTCAGTTATCAGAGCTCTTCTGCTTGCTTTCAATATATTTTTTTGGAAACATACAGATACATGCATGTATACCTATATAGTTTTAATTCACCATGTTGGGTGTCACCACACAGTGGTAGCAGTTACTCATTCCCATGGCGGAACGTACACGTCAGAAACACATGGAAGGGCTTATAGGTAAATAATGATTTGAACTGGAAACTCTGAGATGAGGACTGGGACTCTGTTGTGAGATTTCCAGTAGCAAACGTTCGGAACAAAAATGAAACATGTCGGTGAAAACCACAGCGGCACGTTGTCATCTGGATGAGTGTGTAAGCCTCGAAGATAGTTAATGTAACAGATGAGCCGACAGTAAAGCCTCCCGCCTTCACAACAAAGATGTATTGTGTCCATTTTCATACCTCAGAATGTCATTTTTGTCCCTGCCCTGATTTGCTGCATTTCTTACCTTGTTTTTCCTTTCGTCATGTAAAAGGGGTCTCCAGACATAGTTTGCATTTCAGTTTCACATGTATGTTACAGTTTGTGGCGCTCTGTTTTCCTCGGGGCTCTTATATAGTAACCATTTTACTACATGGCGATCTCATGACTCCTCACATCAGGCTTTTGAAACTGGGACTATCATAATGATGCCCAGTTTAAGGGTGAAGAAGCTGAGGCTCGAAGAGATTAAGTGACTGGTTCTGAGTCCTAAAGGTAGGGGCGCTTGGCTGGCTCAGGTAGTGTGTGCGTCTCTTGATCTCAGGGCGGTGAGTTCAAGCCCCATGTTGGGCATGGAGCTTACTTTTTAAAAAAAAGGGTCACAAAGGTAATGACTCACATGCGGAACCAAGATTTTGACCCAGTTCTGATACCCCTGTCTTTATCTCCATGCTATATATAGTTGGTTGTAAATCTGGAATGATTAGTCAGCCGTGCGTGCGTGTGTGTGTGTGTGTGTGTGTGTGTGTGTGTATTCCATCAAAGGCCGCTCCTCACAGAGAGAGTCCCACTCAATGCCTGAGGTAAAAGCTCTGGCTAACCCTGAGGAAGGGAACTACTGAGAGTTTAAGCCGGTGGGTCTGAAAGCAGCTGAGACCCGTTTTGCCACTTCAGCTCAGCCAAGACAGGAGCTTCCATGAACCGGGTCCCCTGAGGTTAGCTGCGCAGCCTCACGAGCAGCCACCCCTCACTTGGCAGCAGTAACTATCTCGAGACAAGGGGTAGGATTTCGGATAATCGTGGTCTTGAGCTAGAAGCCTGCAGGGCTCCCAGAGCGGTTTCAGGACTGACTAGAGTGTTTTTCCCTCCACACTATGTCAGAACTTTGCAAGGGAGTTCTGTTGAGACAACTGTTTAGTTAACATCTAGCTACTCCTCTTTTTCCTTTTGGTTGTTTTGGGGTTTTTTTTTGTTTTTTAAGATTTTATTTTTAGGTAATCTCTGCACCCAACATGGGGCTCGAACTCACTCCCATGGGATCAAGACGCAGGATGGCTCTGAATGCTGGGGGGGAGGGGGGGGTAGTTCGGTGAGCGGGGCTGGTTCTCACGGGCGTTCCAGCAAGCTCCCATGCCCCCCACTGTCTGTCAGAAGGCGGGGTGTTTCTAGGTGCCGGATTGAAATGCCATCCCGAAAAGGCCCGTAGTTGACTCTGATGGACCCCACCTTCCAGGTGCTCAATGGCCGGACGGGGTTGCAGCGAACCACCTGAAGCTAGAAATCGGTTCCACAGAATGGGGAGGTGGCTGTTTTTTCCCTCCCTCCTCTCCCACTAGCTGTTTTTTAATCCTCTGGGCATTTCAAAACAGGTGAGGAAAGAACCACCATAGGAGAAACCAAGCACTAAGCTCTAATGCCCCCGTACTCGCCTTCCCCATCTCCGTCTCCTCCCCACCGCCACACACACACAGTGTAAAAAACAGAACTGGTTGGGGCGCCTGGGTGGCTTAGTCGGTTAAGCGTCCGACTTTCGCTTAGGTCATGATCTCGCGGTTCGTGGGTTCGAGCCCCGCGTCGGGCTCTGTGCTGACTGCCAGCTCGGAGCCTGGAGCCTGTTTCAGAGTCTGTGACTCCCTCTCTCTCTGACCCTCCCCTGCTCACGCTGTCTCTCTCTCTCCTAGAAATAAATAAAACATTAAAAAAAAAAAAAAACAGAACTGGTTATTTTTTCTTGGGGCTGCTTTGGCCTCCTCTGTGTCCGCCTGTTTGGGTTTTCAGCGCACCGTTTCCAGAGGCTCTGGGAACACGGAGTAGATGCCGGTACTTTGCATGAGGCTGGGGGCTGGGAAGGACCATGGTCCTGGAATAGACACAAACGAAGGGCTGAAGGAGCCTTTGAACTTAATTTAAGGGTAGACATTGAAGCCTTAGTTGTTTGACTCTTCCCTACCCAGGAGGAGGGGGGTACAGGCACCCGACATGCTGGAGGTTCCCTCCCCCATTTTTATCCAGATGATAGGTTCCAAAGAACTTCACCAGGGGAAGAAAATAGTCGCCAGAGGCTTGCCCAGAGCCTAACAGTTGTCTCACTGTGGGGGAGGGGGCCTGGAGCCATTTGCCTCTGGCACTGTGGTTCCGGGGTCCAGACGTGAGCCTTGCTCAGCAGGGAAAGCCACCCCTTCCCCTGCGCACCCCCCTCCTGCCCCCAGCTCGGTGGCTGCAGGGAAGAGAGGGAGGGATGAAGAAAGCGTTTGGAGGCAGACCTGAGCCACCCCGTGTTGGATGCGCGCTCATTTCATCCTCACAGCAGCCCCGATCTTGGGAATCGGTTCCCTGTGTTTTGCAGATACGGACCCTGAGACAGAGAGGTGTATCATCACCTCCGGTGGCAGAGCCATGTTCAAACCCTGGTCTTTATGTAGAGAGAGAAATCTGAGAGTCTCCACAAGGTAGACGGGGCTCGTGTGCCCGCCACGGAGCCAGAAACTGTCATCTCTTAACCCCCCCCCCCCCGGGGGTGACTGTGGGGCAGCGGTCGTTAAGCTGCGTCACCAAGGGTTTTAAACCCTCCCCCCCCCCCCCCCCGCCAGCGCCTCCCTCTGACCTGCAGGATTCACGCTGGACACCAGTCCTCTTGGGAGGACTTGCTTCAACTGGTTTTAACTAAAGTCTTTCACTTCTCTCCCTCCGCAGATGGATCTGTCTGTGGAAACGCTCTTTAGCTTCATGCAGGAGCGCCAGAAAAGATACGCCAAATATGCGGAGCAGATCCAGAAGGTCAATGAGATGTCCGCCATCCTCCGCCGCATCCAAATGGGCATCGACCAGACCGTGCCCCTGATGGAGCGGCTCAACAGCATGCTGCCCGAGAGCGAGAGGCTGGAGCCCTTCAGCATGAAACCCGACCGAGAGCTCAAGCTGTAGAGCCGCCCGTGCCCTGCCGAACCCCGCTGCTGTGTGGGGACCCGGCCTAGCACCACCCCACCCGGGCCCCGGGGACGGCTGGAACCCCGGTCCCCTGATGTGACTGGACCTCAAAGCCGGTCAGAGGGTTCAGTCCTCCCTGACGGGACAGGAGCCGTCCGGCTGGCTAAAGGCCTGATGCCACCCCCCCGCCCACCCCCTTCCTTGATGCATTTTTCCGCTCTGCAAAATGAACAAGACTCCGTCTCGGTGCTGACCGAGGTCGGAACAGTTGAATTATTAGGAACCCATTACAGGACTCTGCATCGGGAATTATTTTTATTTCGTTTAGGTTTGGTTTTTGTTGTTTCTGTTTTTTTTAACTGAAAGCACGTACTGTCAGTCTAGCTTGCGGAGTGAAAACACGGAGAGGAGGAGAATGAGGTTTTCCAAAGCTCTGTGTCCTCAGTGCCCTCACACGGGTCTCAGCGGCTTTCCGGGTTCTAAGCTGCACACATAAAGAAGTCCTTTACTCCAGGTCTCGGTGTGGTCAGGTGATGTTACTGTTCCTGTCCTGCCCTCTGTACATCGCGCCGGGTCTTATCTGGGGCACCCTCTTCCTGCTCCGGCAGTATCTGGTCGTGTGCTGGGTTGCGGTGTCCCTCACACGTCATCATGGGAAAGTGAAGACTTCCTCCCAGCATCCTCATCGGGTCCACCTCCCCCCGATAACTGGTTTCCTCCAGGCACACGTAGTTTAGGCTTCTTTTCATCACATCAGCACTGGCAAGTCTCTTGAGTTTTGTAACACGGTTTTCACCGGCATTTATTTTCCTAGCCTGGGAAGCCTGTGGTGTGGTCGGGGCTTGACATGCCTACAGTAGGCATTTAAGGAGCCCATTCGATGTGTCTGACACTGTGCCCCAAATACAAAACTGCCTGTGTAGCCCCTGCCCTTTTCTGAAGAGACAGAACTCAAAATGCTACTGAATTTCTGTGGGAGTTTAGGAACAGAACTTGCGTAACCACAAAAGTTCTTAGTGCAGTACTTTGCACGTCACAAATGTCCCCATGGAAGAAAAGACTGGAGACACAAAGAAATGGAATGTAGGAACAGAGAAAGGCAGGCAAGCGAGACCAAGCACCAGGGAGCACGGGGAAGCCTCGGGCCAGCATATTATGCAGGACTCACCGTGCTCCCTTTATTCCTTCAGACTTCAGACAGCGTTTCTTAGACGTCAGTAACAGCCTTTGGTATATTTATAAGATTAGAACGGCTCCCCCTTAATTTAGCAGATCTTGGGTAAACTTGATCTGATTCTAATCGCTGATTTTAATCAGATACTGTTTTGTAAGATTCTTAGAACCCAGTACGAAATGTAGGCCATGAGACAACTGGATGACAGAAGAAACATGAGCAAACTAGGCTAAATAAAAACAAATTTTAAAAAAATTCAGACACAGGAAAAAAATCCACAGCCTCTAGGATTCTGTAAGGAACAACTCAAAAATATGAAGACTCTTCATTCCTCTGAGCTGGAAAGACAAGATGGGCGCTGGAGCCAAGGGAAGAGGCCAAGGCACGTCCAGCTCATCCAGAAGGTAACCTTCAGATTGTGTTTCCGCCTTCCTGGGATCCAATGCCCTTCTTTCCCCAGTAGAAATGGGGGGGGGGGGTGTGTGTGCGCGGGGAGTGGGGGGTGGCGATGTAGCCAGAGGAGATGAAGTGGCCTGAGGGAGTCGTGGGGGACTCAATCCATGTGCTGGGGAGTGAGGAGCTATATCTTCACACTTTGTTGGGCCGCACGGGTGGAAGTTTGTGTTTATAATTTTTTTTTTTTTAAACATTTATTTTTGAAAGACAGAGGGAGAGCATGAGCAGGGAAGGGGGAGAGAGAGGGAGACACAGAACCCAAAGCAGGCTCCAGGCTCTGAGCTGCTGACTGCACAGAACCCGACATGGGGCTCGAACTCACAAACTGCAAGACCATGACCTGAGCCAAAGTTGGACGTTCAAACAACTGGGCCACCCAGGTGCCCCTTATAATACCTTTTGATGGTCATGTTTACTGGGTTTTTAGCCATTTCTAGAGCAGTTTGTTAGAGGGTGCAAATCAAGAGAGACATTCTGTCTCTTAGAAACCTATTAATAGCTAAGGTTACCAGAGTGGCCACATTTACTGAATAATGAATCTTCCCTCTGATGTGCAAATACCTCTTCTGTCATGTGGTGTATTTCCATATAATTGAGGATCTCCTTCTGAACTGTATTCTAATCCATTGATCTTTCTCCCCATATCATTTCATGCTGTTTTGCATTTTTTCGTATGGTGTTAATAGAATTTCACAGTACATTTTAATATCTGTTATAGCTAGATTCAGTGCCGCCTGTGCTCAGTATGGTCTTTTCCTAACTTTATTTTTTGTTAATTTCAAACCGGCTGAAATTGGTTTTCGCAAACAAAGAATGCAGGGAATACTTCTATTCCCCTTGCGAGACCTACAGGAAGTGGCGTTTGTAAGCACCATCATCATGGTTTTTCTCTGAGTTCCTGGCGTGCACAGGACCCGTGCTGAACACAGGGGTGTGCCTGCAGTGTTCGGAGAGCGCAGGACTGGTTGTGTACAGAGCTTGGGAAACAGCCCAGGCATCAGGGGCGCTTACCATCACCGCACTTGGTGCAATTTACAAATACAAGCGCAGAACAAATAAAAGGAGATGCAGACTAAGCCTATGGAGGATGGAGCTTTCTCACTGTGTTTCAGTAGTTGAAGGTGTGAACGTGCCAGAAAGGCAGACCTGACGTGGCAGGAGAAGATCCTCAGCCAGCCAGGTCTCCATCCAATTCTTTTTCTTATAAAGAAGTTAGACAGAGCGCCTGGGTGGCTCAGTTGGTTAAGCGTCCGACTTTGGCTCAGGTCATGATCTCGAGGTTTGTGGGTTTGAGCCCCGTGTCAGGCTCTGTGCTGACAGCTCGGAGCCTGGAGCCTGCTTCTGATTCTGTGTCTTCCTCTTCCTCTCTCTCTGCCCCTTGCCTGCTTGGTCGTTCTTGCTCTCTCTCAAGGAAAAAAAAGAGGGCACCTGGCTGGCCCAGTCAGTGAGGCACATGACTCTTGATCTTGGGGTGGTAAGCTCAAGCCCCCACGTTGGGCGTAGAGTTTACTGAAAAAAAAACATTAATGAATGAAAAGACAAGTAATAACTTAGATTTGGGTCCTGAGTCTACGGGCTGCTTATTGCTGAGTGGAAGAAGAGAAGAACAGGCAAATTCGGCATTTTCTTTAAGAATTCCAGTTAATCTTCATGGTGTGGGGTGGTTCTGCCACATTGTCAACTTGGCGAAGCAGAACAGTTTTCCCAGTTTCCCTTCCCTGTGCGTCCCTGGTTCGAGGTGGCCGTAGGAGGAGCTTGCATGAATGTGGAAGTGGACAGAAAGCCGCTCAAGGTCGCCGGACGTCGTGCCCGGTGGCATCTCGCGCACGTTTTCGCAGCCCGCCTGCCCCGTTGGTGGGCGCGGTGGCCGGGCTCGGGGCTCCCCGGCCCCGCAGAACTCCGCCTCTGCTTCTTCCAGATTGGGAGCGGGGGCGCAGGGAGGGACCTAGCTTCTCCTTCGGGTCACTTGCAGCGGGAGGAAGAGGGCTTAGCGGAGGGGCCAGTGCAGGTGCGGGCGGGAGGCACATCTGGGCTCTGGCCGGCACTGCCGCCTTCTTCCTGGCCCACCCGCCCAGGGACTTCCGGTGAACAGCAGCAGCCGAACTGGGAATCTCTGACCAGCCTCTGTGATCTCGTGCTGCGAGTCAGCCCTTCAACAGCCCCCCTACCTACCCCCAGTCACTCCTGGTGGGTCTTCTTGGATTGACCCCTGATTGGCAACGTGGCACTGCCAGTGCTGCACCTCCGCAGGACTAGACGTTTTCTGACAGGCTCTGGGAGTCCGATTTGCTCTTCGAAGAGAGGGTTCTGCTGGCTCTCTGTCCTCGATGCCCAGTGACCCATCCAGACGCTGTAGGATGCTTCGGGGATAAAAAGGCAACCGGTCGTTGGCAGAGAGCCGGCGCTGTGGGTTTCGAGCCTTGAATTTTGGCCCGTCACTTGATTTCCCTGCGTCTGTTTCCGCCTCCCGACGGCGCGAGCTGGTCTGGGTGGGCTCTCCGGCCCCTGCCCGCTCCAGGGTGCCGCCTCTGCCGGGGAGAGGCTGCTTTACCCGCCGTCTCTGAGCGGTGGCCCCAGGTTTTGATAGTGACTTTAAATTATGAGCTCCCCACAGAGAGCGTCTCTCCTTCTCTATTATAACTTAGGAAGCGTCCAGTGGCTTCCCTCGTTGGAGAAGCTGTTTTGCAGATCTGTCCGTCCATCTGTAGCTCTGAACACTGTCCCTGTACTGCAGGCTCCTTGTTTGACCGGAAGTAGAAAGACTGGTGGAAGCTGGCCTTCCTCTCTTGTATTTTGTGCAAAGAAGTGTCTCGTCAGTGAATTGTGGGCTTGGGATGTCGGCTCAGTCATTAAGCATCCGACTCTTGATTTTGGCTCCAGTCATAGTCTCACGGTTCATGAATTCGAGCCCCCCACATCGGGCTCTGTGCTGACAGAGTCAAATCCGCCCTCTCTCTCCTCCCCTCCTCGCTCTTTCAAAGTAAACAAATATTTTTAAAAAATGAATTGTAGGGTCAAGAGCAAGTAATAGTGTAGGCTTCATGAGAGCCTTAAATTATACAGATGTCATATCTTTAGTTCCCTTAAAACTCTGTCATTCTTCAGAACGTAATTTATATTCTCGGCACAGAGTAAGTATTCGGTGAAATGAATTTGGAGGACTCTGTCCAGAGATACAGGAGAGCACTCAAGAAATGAGGTGGATCTTTTATTAAAAACTATCTTCTAGGTATGTCTTTCTTTTTTCCCCTGACATAGGAAGAAGGTGCGTTATGGGTCTTACCAAACACGCCGTTTCCAAGGTTACGTCAACTAATGGCCTTGGGGGACTGACCTGCGCCACCACTTGTGTGGATTTATAGAACTCACTTAGCTTTGGCATTTCCGTCAGCAAGCCCCAAGGCAAAACCAGGAATCTGTAGAAATGAGAGCTGTGAGCAAACATATTTTAAGAGTTGAGTGAAACTGTCTTCCCAGTTTGTTTCGAGACATCCAACAGGCAGTAGGAAATTACTTAAAATGTTGATGCTGAAGATCGAAGGGTAGAGTGAAGTGACAGATTTTCTTCTTGGGGGACAGTTTAGATGCAAAACTGTTCTACATCCCAAGAGTTGCCACTGCCGTCGGCTAATTTATAATGAGGAACATTTGATTTTTTTGCACCAGGCATGGAACTTCCACTCAAATGCCCCGACTACAGAGGCGAAGGGCGGCCAGATTACGTATCCACAGGCCTCACACCAAAATATCAGAAATTTTGGCAGCTAAACCTAGTTGCTCACTAGCAGAGCCAGTGTCTCACGTGTTGTGTTGACGTGTGCCTGCTGCTCTTGGGAATTTGTTCCAGGTCAGAGGTGTCCATGTGAGACCTGAGGGAACGTGCTGATGGCTCCATTTTCTTCACCAGTCAAGGCACAGTCCTGCTGCCACCTTTTAGCTTTGTGCTACAGCGAGGCAGGATTCATGCCAAAGGCACTGGTGAAGCAAGTACTTTAACTGTGGCCTTTGAAACCACCCTAGTTCCCTGGAGCAGAGAGAACCCCGACCACCAAGGCGCCCTGTTTGCCTGTGACGGGGCTCCCGCGAGGTCACATTCTGCATTTCCTGTGGGACGGCGTTTCCCCTGACCTGGACTCCTTCAGCTAGAACCAGTGCGATGAAGCTTGTTTTTACATCAACCCTGTTTGACGCCCCTGCACGTAAAGGCACGTAAACGGCAACAACGTGATGGACTTGTGAACATCTTCCAAGCCGGGATGTGATTTTCCGGTTGATTTTGCAACTCTGTAAAGCTACACAACCCAGTATAATTATGCTGCGCGAGGACGAATGGGCCTCACGATGCTAGAAATAACTCTCGCCCCGCTTCCATTTATAGATGCGGAAGAGTAATATCCAGAGGAAAGCACCTCGGCACGTTTTACTAGACCTAAAACATCTAGTGTCCGACAACGAAACCAGACGGGATTTAAAATAAAATGACAGTGAAGGCTTTGAGGGTAAAGAGCTGCTGTCATCTGGTCCCCGTAAGGTACACCCTTGTTTCCCCACAGCCCAAGCCCTGGTCTGCTCTGTGGTGTCGGACCCAAACCAGTCCTCCTGCCCTGACGGTCTGCACGAGCCCCCGGGCCGGCGCACACAAGGACACCTCATCCCAAGCCCGTCACTGCAACAGCTGCTCCCTCAGGCCACCGTCCGTCTCCAGGGGCAGATTTATTCTACACTCCCTCTTCTCTCCGGTGCCCGAGCCCGGCTCTTTGCGAGGTCCTGGCCACGTCTTTGCTCACCCAGTGCAATCCTTCTCTCGCTTATAAATTTTCTTAAATTTAGCCTCGACTTGAAGGGACACCACCAACTTAAACGACATCACCTGTAAATTCTCTTGTTCCAAGAGAATACGCTTTATGATGAAGCATATTTATAAAGGTAAGCGCTTTATTCCTCTGATGCATATTATTGACAAACTGGTGAGACTAAGCTGCCAGTCTCATATTGTCACGAGCAGTGTCATTTATCGGCAGAGGGCTGGCTCCCTGAGACGTACGTGGCAAGGATGGAGAACAGATCTTTAATAAGTCCGTCCTCGGTTTTCCCAGAACTATAAAACCGTTTACACATTCCATGAGGATGTACTGCAAATGTGTATCTGGTCGTCCTTCTTCCTACCCTATACCTTATTCTTGACACAAATACTGACCCGGTGCCGGGGGCTCTGCTCCACTGTGGCACGTGGGGTGCACACTGGAGAATGCGGGCCGGCTCTACACCGTTAGCCAAGCATCCGTGTGAATGACGGCGCGAGCTCCATGGCCCACGCCCCCACCGCTTTATTTTTGGCCAAGTCCCCTCCGACGGATGTGAGAGCGGGTGGGGTGTCACCCCACCCACCTCCCCCTCCCGCCACTTGGATGTTGCGCTTCCCACCGAGTCTGTAGCTGCAAAGAGACGTCCTTTCTCTTACTTATGTATAAACAGGTACCAGTTTTGATTTTATTTCATATTAACATACATGAACATCAACAGGAGAAATGCACAATTTAACCATTCAACAGCGCCTTACTCCAAAAGAGCACTATATTCATAGTCAACATTTATACAGTCTTTCCATCTAACTTGACAAACGTTCTAAGCCCTCGTCCGGCATTTCTCTCACAGAAGTCTGGTTTTGCTCTCTAGAAATCACTGCTCAGTAGCACCCCGGCAGACTTGGGGGCTTCCCCTGCGATCCCGGACTGAAGACAGCCAGCCAGCCACCCCCAAGCAGCGCAGGGCTTGACCCCGAGGCATGGCAATCCTGCTCCCAAGAACTGATCCGTGACATCTGTAACCAAGGACTAAAGGCTGTAGCGTCTGCCTACGTCATCAGTCACAGGGAGGAAGGGGACCGGGGCCAAGAGAAATCCCAAATGATGGAAGGCCAATTTTTGCCCAGGGAGATGTTAAGACCAAGGCCCCCAACCTTCCCAGGACACCCTTAAGATTGGAGCTATTCCTTTCACTTCTCAAAAGTGTCCCACGGCTGTGACCAGACCCTGGAAGAAGGGTGTGTGTATATACGGAACATGTCAAAAAAGAACTCTGTGAAAGCTGCAGTGTCTGATTACATCCCAAATTTAAATGGATATGGAAAAACTCAGATCATTGAACAGAACTTTTTCAGTATAGTGACAATGACGTCCCTGAGCAGCGTCCTCTCTTCCTGCCTTCGCCCTACACCCAGATCCCAGCGCGTTATTTGTACACCACCAGTTAGGTTACACGAAGCTCCGCATCGTTGTGAACCAGTCAGTCAGTTTTGAGTCACGCCATTCATCCTACGCTGGCTTCAGCAGTCATCACAGGAAACATGAAGTCACATCCTAGTCAAAGGACTATCCATTTCTCCAACACGGAAAAACCTGAGATATGAGTCAGCAACTAGCTACACTTAGAGTAAAGAACAACCCCCCCCTCCCCCCCCCCCCCCCCCCCCGCCCCCAAGCTGCTGACGTGAATTAAGGCTTCCAAAGAGGGCCATACTGTAGTGGACAAGGCTCAAGCCAGGAAGTTTAAAAGCAGGTACGTACTATCACTTGGGTCCTTGTTCCAATCACCTCCTATTTTCAGCTGCCAGGATTAATTCCATACAGTGATTGTAGGTCAAAGGCCGAGAGACCACCTTGGTCCTGCTCCATTTTGATGTGTCCCTTGTACAAAAAAAATGCTGGGGACAGTTTCTGAGAAGAGCTTGGCTGTGGTTTTCCACTCTGCTCACAACGAATCAAATCCAACCAGCCTCCCCTCGCCTCCCTGTACTGTTGTTTCATGCTCAACACTCCTGACTTAACCAGCCTCTCAGCCCGTGAGTAACCGGAAAGGGAACAACAGAGCTACCACCCTTGTCCCGTGCTGAGGGAAACAAAACCATGGAGAGAAAAAAATGGGAGGTTCCTGCTCCTCCTCAGCAATTTTAGTTCTCTAATCTGTGTTTTTTCTCCCTCTTGGTAGCTGCCTATAACATTCTACCTACCTGTTAGGTTTCGACAAAACAGATCTGTGCAGCAAGACCGAAGGGGGAAAAACTCTACTCCGGCCGAGAACTTGAAGGTTCTGCTCCTCTGGCAGCAACCCAAGTACCTTCCCATCTGGCTTCAGCCAAAGTAACGACACCGTTCCAAACAATTCTCTGACTTAACAGGGAGGGAGGTAGACTTGGTTAGCCTCCCGACCTGAGCTTCAGTCGTTCTGCTGCCAGACCCCAGCTGTTAAAACTGAATCCTAGATGGTCTCCCTTCTCTTCATAAAGCTGAGGAGGAGGAGAAAACAAGTAACCAGGCCCATCTGGAAGTTTGTGCGGAGATCGTCTGAACTGGTCTGCGAAGCGTGCCTAGCTACCTACCTACCTACTCACAAGACCTGGGGTACAGGCTCCCGGACTGGGTAGGGGTGAGCCCCCGACTTGCAGTCTGAGGTACTGGGTGTGCTCTGAAGGAGACCACGGCAAGGCCTCTGAGTGATGCGCGCATCGGCTGCCGGGTGAGCGTGGATGCGCGAATCGCTTCGGCTGCGATCGTTTCTCTTGCGGCTACCACGAGGCTGCGTCCCTGCTGGGGCCTGGCCGCCTGACCCACGAGCTGGCTCAGTCTCAGCGCTAAGGTGCACTACGGAAGGGGCCGGACAGAGACTAGGGCTCCGGAGCTCCTGGGGCACGACAGGAAAATTAAGTGGCGGGGGGTTCCTCCTCCGACACCACGGAGCGCCGGAGTTGTCAGGGACAGGAGGGTGTGCAACCGCTGCAGACCGTCTGTCTGTCTCGGAGGAACCCGCGCACCTGCCTCCCACCTGTGGTGAGAAGAGGAGCTGGCCTCTCACGCGCAGGCGTTGAGCGACCACCTGTGGGGATCCATCTTTTGCTTTCACACCACAGCTCCATCTCCCAGAAATATATATGTGTGTACATACACATCTTTCAGATTTACAGGGAATATTTTTTTGTGTGAACAAGAAAAACCTCGTCAGTGGAAGCCCCGAGCGGCCGCCGCCTCAGGACACCTCGATGACCTCCATGCTGCCGGAGAAGCTAGACTGGCTGCCCACCTTGCCCAGCTCTTCCCGCGACCTGTTCTCGGCCATGATGCTCTCGCCGAACTCCATCTGGCAGCTTCTGCGCTTAAACTGCTTCTCAAAGGGGCTCTCCTCGTGCCAGCTGCGCCGCGAGTCGGGCCGGTCGCTGGCCTTGTGCCGCCGGCGCACGGAGGGGCCCGCGTCGCCGCCGGTGGGCAGCTGGCCGCCGCTGAAGGCCGAGTAGCCGGCGCCGCCCGCCAACACGGCGGAGGCCGAGTAGAAGCGCGGCGGCTCCGCGGCGAAGTACCACCCGCCGCCGAGGCCGGGCGCGGACGCGTGGGGCGCCAGGATGTCGGAGTGCCAGCCCTTGAGGCCCAGGCCGGCGGCGGGCTGGGCGAGGCGCTGCGGGCCGGCCGACAGGCCCAGGAGGAAGCTGGCGTGCCGGTTGTCCTCCACGCTCCCGCTCCGCTGCAGCGGCGCCCAGAGGGGCCGCGCGCCGCCGCCGCCGCCGCCGCGCGCCGCGTGCAGCCGCTTGGCCGGGCTCTCGGCGGGCCTGGCCGCCCGGGGCTGCCCGGGGCCGCCCGCTTCCTCCGGGTCCGGGCTGGCCTCCGGGCTCTGCTCCGACACCTCCTCGACCGGAGAGAACTGGCAGAGCTTGCCGGGCCCGTCGAGGCCGGCGGACGGCTTGTAGTAGTCGCGGGCCTCCTCCGCCGGCGGGAAGCCGTGCAGCGCGGCCGCCGCGCCGGCCGCGTACGAGACGGACTTGATGTCCAGGGAGAAGGAGCGCCGGAGCTTGCGGCTGTCCTCCAGCCCGGCCGGCGGCAGGTGCAGGCCGCTCAGCGCCTGGGCCAGCGGCGCGTCCTCCCCGGGCTGCGCCGGCCGCCGCCCCGCCGCCGCCTCCGAGGTAGGGGGGTGGGCGCGGGGCGCGAGGCGCGGCTCGCCCTTCCGGCCGCCCTCGGAGGCCGCGGCGACGGGCTCACTCGGCTTCTCCAGGTGCAGCAGCTTCAGTTTGCTCTTCGGCCCCGACGTGCCGGCCTGGTTCCTAATCTTCTTCTCGTAGTCCAGGAGCTGGCCCAGAAAATTGAAGTTGGGAGAGATGGTCGGTCTTTTTTCTTTCACAAATCTACGGAGAGAGGAAAGGGACAGAAACCGCGGGCTTTACAACGACACGTTATCTTCAGGACAGTATTAAGAGAGAGTCTTAGGTGCATGAATAAGATAGGAAATTATCAGAGCCTCCCCAGTACGGACGGAAGAGGACTGGTTTAAAAGGTCAAGGCGGAGGGCGCCTGGGGGGCTCGGTCAGTTGAGCGTCAGACTTGGGCGCAGGCCACGATCTCACCGTTCGTGGGTTCGAGCCCTGCCTGGGACTCCGTGCTGACAGCTCAGAGCCTGGAGCCGGTCTTTGGATTCTGTGTCTCCCGCTCTCCCCGACCCTCTCTTGCTCACACTGTTTCTCTCTCTCAAAAATAAATAAGACATTAAAAAAAAAATTTAAAAGTTCAAGATGGAGATCACAAAGGACCTTGGCACTGGGGGAGCTTTATACCACCCCCCTGGAGCATGCTAGAAAGAGAGGGGCCGCGGCCCGAAAGCTCTAGTTGTGGCCAGCTTGTTTCCAATGTAATTGCTAAGAGAGGAATCTGCCCTCCCCGCCAGGGCCACCCTCCCCATGCTGGTGCCGCAGTCGGAAGTACAGTGTGACCGCCACTCTCCTCCTTCGGTTTTTTGATACTGTGCCTTCTCGAAGTCCCCGCAGTCACCTCCTCAGGACATCACAGGTTTTTAATGAAGGACCAGAAAAGCAGGTATCAGATGGCCGGAGCATCAACGCACACACCTGAGTTCCTTCTCTTTGCATCCGGCACGACGGAATAAGCAGCCGTCAGGCGGCCTCTGTATGCTAAGCACCAGGCTAATGCATTAGAGTATCTCATTTGGTTCCCAAACTACCGTACGTCAAGTGAGTGTATTACCCCCATCACACAGGGACACAAAGTCCATAAGTGATTTGCCCCAAATCAAATAGCTGGGATTCGAAATCAGGTCTTAGGTCTAGGTCCATTTTTGTAACCACTCTGGCAGCAAAGAATCATCAAGGGGTCAAAACTAGAAATAAATAGTTTTATGTTTAACTGTGGAGACGCAGACTCCTAGAGAGAGTAGACAAATTCCTCAGTGGTTTCTAACCTTCATGGCCACACCTCAGAAGACACAGGAGTGAAACTACACTGAAAATTTGTATTTGAATATGGAGAAAAATCAAACTCCTTGGAAATCAAGTAACCCCAAGCCAGAAACAGCTGGCCCCACTGTAACAAGTACAAATGCAGGGTCCTCACGGTAAAGACTTCGTGACAGAAGAGTGCTGCCTCCAGTTTCCACGTGGGGCCAGAAGACTTCTAGGGAGCAAAGCCTGAACTGAGGACGAGGGAAGTAATGCGGACAAAGGACCCTTCTCCTCCAGTCTCGTTGAGCAGCTCTTCAGGGAGCTCATCTTTCCAAATTTTCCAATTAGAGAAAAAGTCCAATTGGTACAACAGGCCTACTTCCTGCATCTATATTTATGGCCCTTGACTGCATGGAAACCAACTGCTGCTGCTCACCAAATCCAGAGCCGCCCACCAAACTCTGGTCCTGGGCCCTTGTCACTTGCCGCCTCCCCTCCATCTGACCCAGGGTGGGGGGAGCAACCCAGTCAAAATGCAGAGCCTGGGCAATTCTAGAATGAATGGAGGAAATTCCACTCAGTGAATGGATTTTGACAATAACTTGGTCTTACACTTAGGCCTTTTCCTCACAGTGACCGAGGCACAAAGTTTGAAGCAGAAGTAGGGATTCTCTAATGGCCATGCTGCTGGAGCTTTTTTCTCACACATACTTCCCCAGTTAGGAACAGATACAAACTCACTCAATAGGACAGAGATCTGTTTAGATTTGTTGTTCCTTAAAATTAAAAAGTAGCTGAGGATGAAATGTGGCACACGTTCGGGCAGAACTCGTGCTAATTTATATTCTTCTCTAATCTTTGAAAAACCAGTTAAAAATCCAGTCACCTGTAAAGAATGTAACTAAAACAATCCTGATTCGCTGTAACTCGGTTACCGGTCCTCATCTCTCTGCATGTCTCACGTCCAAGGGAAAGCCAATCCATAAGGCATAACCCTGTCCTCACCTGTAAGCTTCGTCTAAGGACATGTCCATCCTCTTCATGATGTAGGCGATAGCGATGGTGGCCGAGCGAGAGACGCCAGCTAAACAGTGCACCAGGACGCAGCCGTTGCAGGCTTTCGCTTTCTCTGCGGGAGTCAAATTCGAGAAGGGTCACCACGAACAACTCTGTTCAACAGTGAGATCTTGTTGCCATTTACTTACTTTCAGCTGATAACTCAAAGTAAATCTCATATATTTATATAATATTCTTCCTTTCAATAGTTTTTTGAGGAGGAAGGGAAGATAATTTCCCCCGCCATTTACCTACAGGACAATGGAGGTCAGTCCCAATGTGTTAATAAGCAATTAGTCCATAACTCCAGATGGCCTCTTGGTACATTTCCCAATGTGTTTTTTACATTATTTTTTTATTTTAATAATTTTCCCTGAGTATAAATCCTACATTGTGATGACAGGATTCCATTTGTTTAGTGTGGAGAATTCAGAATTACAGAGAAGTAAAAGGAAAATAATACCCCAAATCCTAAAATTTAGCTAATTATTTTGTTTACCCACGTTGTTTGACATTTCAACTTTTTTCTAGTTCTGTAAGAGATACTAAATTTTTTTTTCCAGTTTGGAGATAGAATTTTCAGTTTTGAGATATAATTGACATGTAACATTGTATTTTAGGTGTACAGTATAGTGATTTGCTACATATAAAAGGTATTAAATTTTTAAAAATATTTCCTCATTTCAAACATATGTGACCTACCTTACCAACTTAAAAAGCAGGAGGGAGAAAGACTTCATCACAATATCATATCAGAAAGCAGAAAGATGCCAGGTCAAGCTTCTTTTAAAATGCTGGCTCATAGAATCTATCTTCCTGTAGTTTCCTATTTTTGTTTAGGAGAATTTTCTGTAGGTCGTAAAGCGGCTCAACATAATTCATTTGCTGAGTTTAAGAAGAAAACTGGATATGCTAGGAATCAGCTTGAGCAGGTCACTTTAATGAGGACCACTGGGATACGGAGATGCTACTGACTGCACCACGTACTTTCTGTACCACAGGGTAGCACTTTTGGACACTTGGTGAGAACCAAGAACATTCAAGCAAACGATGCTACCATCTCACTGTTGAGGGGCTTCAGAAGGCTACTTGTAGGGGTGGGTGAAGTTATCCCACACAGCCAGGAAGCTACTCACCTTTTAGCCAATATTACGGCTGCCTCGATTCTAAACAACTACACACATGCGTGCTCACCCCTGAGCTGCTGCCACGGAACTAACTTCCCCTTTCCCTTCTTGTTTTAGCTGGTGGCACCAAAAGTTTACCAAACCTTCTGTTAAAATTCCTGTAAGTAACAGATCTACAGGGAATCAGTCTGGCTACGGAGGTGGAAAGGTAATACAAGGCCATTCCAATCTCACCGCCTCTGTTATAAATATTACAAATACCCAATGCATGTGATTTATTATTATGTACAAAACACATAGGGCTTTTGGTGAATAGTATACGAAAAATCAAACACAATGAAACAGCGACAACTGAATATGAATACTACTTGAAATAAATATGTACAACATATACAGAAACCCATGTACCTGAAGTCCATTGCCTTCCTGAGCCTACACAGTAGTCTTCCTTATCTCAACTATACAGTACTTAGCCTGTACTAATCTTAGTTATTTCTCATTTTGCCTTGACTGTTAAGCTCAGAGTTAAGATTTTCACTCAATTTCAATAGGTAAACTATAATTCAGATTTTATTACACCTTTCCTAGTCCCATATTACTTGATTCTTGCCCTTTTTTTCACTTTAATGTATATGTGTGTGAATGTATCTTTTCATCCAAGGCTCATACTGTAAGCTGCCTTAAATTCTTATTAGAAGTAGGCTAAGTTTCAATGTTTTTTTAAATGTTAACAATATTCTCTCAGTTATTACTTAAAAGAATTATCTCAAAACAAACCTATAAGCATTTATAAGGATCTTGCTTCTAGCTACCTCAGAGGGCTTAACACTGGGCACATATTATGCACCCAGGAAATACAGTAAATGGGATATGCACCTATTATCTTCCTTTAAAAAAAATGTTTGGGGCACCTGGGTGGCTCAGTCAGTTAAGTGTCTGACTTTGGCTAAGGTCATGATCTCACGGTTGTGGGTTCGAGCCCCGCATCAGGCTCTGTGCTGACAGCTCAGAGCCTGAAGCCTGTTTTGGATTCTGTGTCTCCTTCTCTCTCTGACCTTCACCTGGTCATGCTGTCTCTCTCTCAGAAATATATAAAACATAAAAAAAAAAAAAAAAAAAAAAAAAATGTTTGACTTGTACGAACATGGTGGAGAAGTAGGGGGGCCTGAAGTTCCCTCATCCCTCAAACACAGCAGTATTGAGGCCAGAAGATTTGATATTCCAGGAATTTGGGCTACAGAGTGACAAACCTCTCCAGGGGCCCACGGAGACAGCTTGGCAGGAGAGAGGTGTGCACTTGCAAATTGGGAGAGAAAACAGTCAGCCTAGGCAGCAACTGCAGGGGGAACCCCTTCAGTGGAGAGAGAAAAGAAGGAAAAAGAGGCTGTGGAAATGTGGGATTGTATTTGGACAAGAGAAAAACCTCTCCAGACCATGGACCAAGGAAGGAAAAAAGCGGAGAGAGTCTCTAACTTGCAAACAGCCTTCGGAGTGATGATCCAGGGCTGTGCAACTTTCTCTGGACCAGGACCGGAGCCAGCTGCTGGTCTGTGCACCTGGCCCTGAGGGGACAGGGAGCCAGCCCCGGGCTCGGTAGCGAGCTCAGAGGTGCTTTGGGAGAAAGCTGTCCCCTCCCTCAAGTGCTGTGGGAAGAGGGGATACTGCCACTCCAAGGACAGAAGACCCAGCCAGCCAGAGGTCCTCTGTCAGCTGGCTGCGCAGGGCGGTACTACCCTGGAACTGGGGTGCGCAGAGCAGCATCCTTTAAGTCAAGGGGGTGTGAATCACAGCCGAGTGCCTGGGAGGTGCGGGAGATGAGTGGGACAAACCAGCCTGCTCTCACCCACACAGCACCGTGAGGACGGCCTGAACAGTGTGGTCTGGGACACCTGGTCCGGGAAGGAGAGACTGGGGTGTCTCCATTTTTCTCCCCATCCTTCCCTGCTTCAGGGAACCAACAACAGGCCCACAGTGGAGGGGGGACCTGCCTGCACCAAACCACACCCCTCCCACCAGGTAACTGCATATCAAAACAGGATTGAAAGCGACCCAACCAGAGGGCCTTTCCTCCAGACCAGCACAGCCCCTGGCTCCACGCACAATCAGACAACAGTTTGGTGGTTTTGCACTTCTGATTGGATTCTTGGCCAATTCTTATTTTATATATATATATATTTGTTTTTTTCTTTTCTTTTTCTTTCTTCCCTTCTTTATTCTGGTTGTTGGTTTGCTTAAGCAGACATTTTTAATCTGTTATTTTTATACCTCTTCTGTAGCTCCTCCTTATTTCCTTTCTTTGACTTGGGATTAAGCTGTATAGCTTCTCTGAATTTCTGCCTGTTAATTCACCCCCTCACCCCCCCACCGCCCCTGTCATTTGTCTCTTTGTATGAGATAAGGCTTCTTCCATTCGGCTCCTTTTTAAATTTTTTCCAGGGTTACTTCAACGAACAAATCAAAGCACACCTGGTGGAGGGTCCAAACAACCACTACAAGTAGGGAGACAAAGCAACCAGAGTCACAACAAGAGCACACAACACACTCCAAAAACACCCCCTGAGGGGCCAGGCCCTGGACAGTGTATGACGCCTCTTTCATATAGTAGTGCTCGCAGGTGCAGGACACATAACAAGCTATTAAAGCATGTAAAAGACAGAAAACTAGCCAAAATGATGAAACAGAAGAATCCCCCCCAAAAAAATTCCAGGAAGCAGTGACATCCAGAGAATTGCTCAAAAGAAATATAAAAGGTATATCTGATCAAGAATTTAGAATAATAGTCCTAAGACTATTAGCTGGGCTTGAAAAAAGCATAGAAGACAGCAGAGAATCTATTGCTGCAGAGATTAAGGAACTAAGAAATAGTCACAATGAATTAAGAAATGCTGCAAATGAGGTGCAAAATAAAACAGATGCAATGACAGCAAGAATGGAGGAAGCAGAGGGGAGAATACGTGAATAGAAGATAAAATTACAGAAAATGATGAAGCTGAAAAAAAGAGACAGGAAAATCCTAGACCACAAGGGGAGAATTAGAGACCTGAGTGATTCAATGAAACATAATAATGTCTGTACCATAGGAGTTCCAGAAGAATTAGAGAGAAAGAGGCAGAAGTTTATTTGAACAAATTACAGCTGAGAACTTCCCTAATCCAGGGAAGGAAGCAGATGTCCAAGTAAGTCCAGGAGGCATAGAGAACTCCCTTCAGATTCAGTAAGAATAGGCATTTTCCATGGCATATCATAGTGAAACTGGCAAAATACAAAGATAAAGAGAGAATTCTGAAAGCAGCTGGGGACACATGGGCCTTAACCTACAAGGGTAGGCACATAAGGGTAGCAGCAGACCTGTCCTCTGAAACGTGGCAGGCCACAAGGGAGTGGCAGGGAATGTTCAATGTGCTGAATAGTGAAAATATGCAGCCAAGAATCCTTTATCCAGCAAGGCTGCCATTCAGAAGAGGAGAGAGAGAGGCGTTCCCAAACAGAAACTGAAAGAGTTCACGATCACTAAACCGGCCCCGCAGGAGATTCGGGGGGGGCTCTGTGAGTGGAAACCACACTGAGACACCACCTCACACCAGTCAGAGTGGCTAAAATTAACAACTCAGGAAACAACAGATATTGGCAAGGATGTGGAAAAACAGGAACCCTCTTGCACTGTTGGTGGGAATACAAACTGGTGTAGCTGCTCTGAAAAACGGTATGGAGATTCTGCAAAAAATTAAAACTAGAACTACCCTACTACCCAGCAATAGTACTACTAGGTATTTATCCAAAGGATAAGGGAGTGCTGATTCATAGGGGCACATGTACCCCAAAGTTTATAGCAGTGCTATCAACAATAGCCAAATTATGGAAAGAGCCTAAATGTCCATCAACTGATGAACAGATAAAGCAGATGTGGTTTATATACATAATACTACTTGGCAATGAGAAAGAATGAAATCTTGCCATTTGCATCAACGCTGATGGAACTGGGGGGTATTATGCTAAGTGAAATAAGTCAGAGAAGGACAGATATCACATGTTTTCACTCATATGTGGAATTTGAGAAACTTAACAGAAGACCATGGGGTAAGAGGAGAAAAAAATAGTTTCAGAAAGGGAGGCAAACCAAGAGACTCTTAAATACAGAGAACAAAGTGATGTCCCCAAAGATGGGGGAGAGTGGAAGAGAGGAGAAAACGGGTGATGGGCACTGAGGAGGGCACTTGTTGGGACAAGCAGTGGGTGTTGTATGTAAGTGATGAATCATGGGAATCTACTCCTGAAGCCAAGAGGACACTATATACACTGTATGTTAGCTCACTTGACAATGAATTATATTTTTTAAAATGCTTGTTTATTTAAAGAAAGAGTGTGAGTGCACACAAGCAGGGGAGGGGCAAAGAAAGGGAGAGAGAACTCTAAACAGGCTCCATGGTCAGCACGGAACCTGATGTGGGGCTCAATCCCATGACCATTGAGATCATGACCTGAGCCAAAAAAATGAGTCAGATGCTTAAACAACTGAGCCACCCAGGTGCCCCTACTACAGATCTTAAAAAGCAATGTTTATAAAAAATTTGAAAAAGGCTGGAAGGAAATAAAACAATGATGATAACAGATGTGTTAAAATGTTGAAGTTATAGGTTTTCTTTTCTCTGTTTTGCAGATTTCCTGCATTGTACTTACATTGCTTTTACAGTTATAACACGTTTGCGGATGTATTTTAAAAATCTGATTGAAAAGGGATTCCACCGGATCGGGGTTCACTAGAACACGTTTCTTGGCAGCAATGTGTGTGTGTGCGCCAGGCAGCTACACGCTGGGAATAATTAGGCTGCACAGACGACAGTCCGCCGTGTGGGGCAGGGAGGGAATAAAAAGGTTGCAAAGGTGGGGAGCAGGTGCCGGAGGGTCTGGGAACGATAGGCCAAGGACAGCAGGTTCCTGAACAGGGGCAGCAAAAGCAGTGACGGTGAAAACTGGAGAGAAGAAAGGCAGGCTGCCCCCACAGCAATCCGGGAATAAAAATCTAGGCAAACAAAGGGCAGAGAGAATAACAAAGGAAAGAGTAAGGGGGAGCCAGTGAAGATGAGAAGTTACAAAGGCTAAAAATAAAGAAGTAATAACTGAGCTTCTAGAGTACAGCTCAAAGAAAAAAAACACACACAAAGAACTTCTCAGATGGTAATTTTTACAACCACTACTACTTATTAAGAGCCAATTATAAGTTAGGCACTTGGCGAGGTATTCTAGATACATTACCTGTTTTAATCCTCACAATATCCCTAAGAAAGTGATACATTATCTTCAGTTTCCACGTCAGGAAACTGAGGAACTTAACTAGTACCCAAGGAAGACAGGACTCAAATACAGTTTGGCTCCAAAGTGCGTGCCCTTAATGACCTCCCTGTATGGCCTACATCTGAACTCGAGAGGAGAGGCAGGAGCCTGGGGCACAGCAAGGCGGGAGCGGGAGCCCGAAGCAGCAGGCAGCTGCGTCTGGGGCAACCTTGTGAGTGGCCTGTAGTGCCAACAGCCAACCCGAGCTCACTGCTGCCCGTGTTAACTAAAAATGAAGACAGAACTCCATGAAAACTTGAGTCCTTCCAACAAACCCAGAAACTTACTGGAATTTATCTAAATGATAGAAAGAAAATACACATGCAAGCCTGTAAGTTACTAAGCCCTGGGACGAGGCTGCGTCTCCACACCTTGCACTCTGCCACGACCCACCCCTGCATAAAGCACCCTGGAGACCAGCGACTACCACGACTGTGCACTCGACTCAAAAGCAGGGCTGGAGCCTCTGCCCTCAATCACCTGGGTGGGATAAGGACAGTGGTCCTAGGAAACAGGGATAAACAGGTGAAATAATGAGGAGCATAAATATTTTCAGATGTTATGAATAGATTACAATATGTACCTGGGTGTGTGTGACCAAGTTGGAACGTGGTAAATTTCTTTTGCCTTAATTAAAATGGCAGGATGACCCCAATATCTCCCATGAAAGAAGAAAGTAAGTTGTGGCAAAGTTATTCATATTGTCTCTTTTCTGCTAACCCTCCAAAAAGCTTAGACATTGTGATGAATTAAAAGAATCAGGTTCTCTTCTAAATAGATTCCGAAATGGCACTTTTAGCTGAAATTACAGCCAAATGTCTTTGGATTGATGTGACCTGCAATGGGAACATTAACCATGACTGTTCTCTTTTAAAGAGGCAAAAACAGGGGAGCCTGGGTGGCTCAGTTGGTTAAGCGTCCGACTTCGGCTCAGGTCATGATGTCGCGGTTCATGGGTTCGAGCCCCGCGTCGGGCTCTGTGCTGACAGCTAGTTCAGAGCCTGGAGCCTGTCTTCAGATTCTGTGTCTACCTCTCCCTCTGCCCCGACTCTGCTCGCTCACGCTCTCTCTCTCTCTCTCTCTCAGAAATAAATAAAACATTAAAAAAAAAAAACAGGCAAAAACTGAATCATATACTGATTCTTTCCTAGAAGTACAATGGCTGGGGTTATTAATTTGGGGAGCTCTGTTCGTGAATATTGTAATGGGAATTATCTCCACCATTTATCTTCTGGTGTTTCAAAGACTGCATCCTAATTAAAGATGAAAAGTTTTGGCAATCTGGAATCCTGAACAAAAAAAAGGGAGAACTGTTTCAGAATTACTCGATGTTCCTAAAGCATGATCTAGGAAAAAAATCCTCTCACAGATGAAAGTGTATAGTTGAAGGGTTTAATTCACAGCATTTCACATCTTAAAAGGAACTAACTCTTTTTTTAATTACGGTAACCAATTCGGAGTATTTAATTGTGGATTAGGGGTCAAGCTTCTGTAACTGGGGGAAGAAAATCTCACTGGGAACATCAAGAGTGAACCGTGTCATGCTCCTCGGCTCAGCTACTTGTCACTAAAAACCCGTTTCAAATACACGTCACCAATTTGCCACCAGAAGGCCTGATCCTGAGGCACCAAAATGTCACAAAGCACCTGAAGCCAGGAGTCAGGAGGCTCCGGGACTGACAGGTCCAGCCCACAGACAGACGACACAGCACAGGACAGATGAGAGCCTGTCACAACCAACCCCAAGGAAACAACCGTGTGCTTGCGCGCGCGCGCGCATGTGTGTGTGTATTAGAGTCCATACGACTTGAAATTACTGGCACATGGATCGAAGCTTACAAATCTCGTGACATAAAGACTTTAGATATAATGGGATTTGTTTTCACAGGACTGGAGTTTTCTCTGGGGAAAACATAGCAGCAAGGCAAAAACAGTTTAAGGAATGCCACCAAAGTTTCCAAAAGTCTCTTACAGGATTTGAGGAAATGGCTATAAAGTTTAATGCCAGAAGTTTAACTGATTTCAAGTGCTTGCAAATACATAATCACAGACCCATCAGGCTTACCCCTGGCAGTGGTAAGTTAGCCATAATGTCACAAGGCCAGTCCCTTAGGGACAGCATGGCACGTCACCTTGGCCACTGAACGAGATAAGCAGCGTCCTGTGTTGTTTTCAGACTTTTGAAATCTCTGCAATAGGCTTTTTCTCTAAAGAGGGAAAAAGGGAGGGCAGGGTGGGGTGCACCTGAACATGAGACTATAACCCTCAAAGGGCTTGTAATACTGCCCTGAACTACTTACCAATGAAATCGACTGATTTGTCCAACCACGGCAGAATTTTCTCGCAGAAGCTATCATTCACAGGCACTCGCAGGAAATGAGACTCGGGAATAAAGTCGGGCTTAGGGCAGGTATTGCTGGCATTTAACACATAACCAATCCCATTCTGCTGCATCAGCTCCTGAGGAGGGAAAGAGCAATGTTATAGTGAGTGAGTGCCACACCAAGCACAATCACGTTGGAAGAGGAAAGTTTAATGTGATGATCAAAATTACTAGTTTCCTTGAAATCAGAGTTAATTCAATCGGTGAAATCCAAAAACCTAGCACAATGACATTCAGAGACTTCAGTTTCAAGCAGAATTGTTTTTAAGCGGGGAAAAGGGTTGTTTAAAATGGTAAGCTTGGAGATCACGTATCATGAATATCATCAATTCTCTGATCTCGGTATCTTCATTACCGAGAGAGAAGCACAAGAATACGAAACCGTGACGGTCTGCTGACTTCAGAGTACAACAAGAACATGTTCTTCCCACTCCGAACATGATGCTTGTTCTCAGAGCCACATCCCAGGCAGGCGTCTCCCTCGGAACACTCTTGTTAAAGACGGATTCTGCTGCCAGGGCTTTAATCATCAGCACTACACGTGGACGATGGACTCTTAAATACGGACCCTCTTCAATTTCCAAGCCCTCGTTCCAACCACCTCCTGGAGGTCTCTGTATCCTCCTCTGTATGTTCCTCTGGCCTTTCAGACTCAAAACATCAGAAACTCAGACACATTATCGTTCTGTGCCCCAAATTCCTGTTTCCTCTCTGTAATCCAAAACTGGTTTGTGGTAACACCATCTACTCAGACTCTTGGGCTGGAAAATAGGGTCCTTTCATTTCTCTTCCTTCATGACCCCCATCCAAATGGCCGCCACAGCCTTTTGGTACAGCCTCCCCTCCCCTCCCCACCGTCTGTCGTCTCCTCTCTTTCCCTCGGGTTGCTGCTCAGTCAGTGGTCAGCCCTCACCACCACCAGCACCACAACAGAGTGTTCTTGAAGCTCACGGTGTTTCATCTCTAAACCACGTACTGAACAAGAACCAGATCTTTCTTACACTCAAACACCGGCTAAGTGCTTTGTCCACACTTAGTGCTCGTCTTACTGACTGCTCCTGCCCAGACCCCCAACACGGCACGTGCGCCCTGCTTCCGTGCCGGCGCTCACACCACTCCTGTGCTTCGCAGGCCCCGTTCCCCCTCCTGGCGACTCTCTTCCACTCTGCCGGCCTTGTAGAAATTAGCCTTACTCTGCACTCCTTCCACCGACCCATAATTAACCATTCTACTCCCTGCCCTTCCGAAGTACTTTGTGCACTGAGCACACAGTTAGTTAGCAGATAATTCTTGTCGCTCCTATCAAACAGCGAAGTAGAACCTGGACTGATTCTCACTTGTTTTTCTACCTTCAGCACCAGGTACGCAGTTGCACTCAATACATGTTTGTTTGACTGATACCCATCCACTGTTCTCCAGACAAGCCTACACAGCCCCCCTTCACTCAGTTCTACATGTTCTAAGCCTAAAATAATTCCCTTTTAAGCAACTCTGGTCATTTTTTCCCTTTCTTGGAATGACACCTCCTCTACAAATTGTTCCCAACTACCTGAAAGACAGTCGGTGATCTTCTTCCTGTTTTCGCTCCCGAAATACGCCAATTCCCTGAGTCTCTTCATTTACCACGTTTGGCACAAGAAATAAATTTTACATAAAGGCAGACTTAATAAATCCAGGTCATGTAGACTTAATAAACCCTCTGTCAACTGTGAGATGATGTCAAGAAACATCTTTGAGAAGCAGGTGAGCTTCCTGGACTGACTGACTAATGCTTCCGCGGTCCCAGAGCCCCCGTCTGCTGATGCTCCCACGTGCTTCTGTTAGTTAATAACCAGGCTGTGAAGAAAAGGTGTTTACTACAACTTGTAAACTCTGTACATGTGGCAAAGGTCACGTTTGTCTTTTTATGCTGAGATTACCACCATCTGATCAACCGCAGTATCTCCCACTTAGGTACAGCAGGTCACTGGAGTTAAGAGCCTTTCCAGCCTTTCCTGCCAATTATGGTCCTTAAAGAAATGAACCATCTTATGTGTCTTTCTCCTATCCACCAGCAGGACCACAGAGATTAAATAGAAAGCAAAGGGAAGTAGTAACCTCGCTTTCCACCCAATTGAGTAATGAGGACATAGAAGTTTCAGAAGGTAACAGGCAATTCTCACTAAGTACAAAACATGTTACAAGTCTATAGTGACTGTCAAATTTGATTTCCCCACAGGAAGAACAAAACATGTACACTTCTGACAAAGTAGCCTCATAACCTACAGTTTATAGAAATGGCCACTTACCCTAAATCCAGTCAAAGAATACTTGCTGGGCATCTTTGCTAGAGGCTTATTAATAATATTACGGTACATGGCACATACTAAAAAATAATACCTAACAGTTAGTGAATGGCTACTTTTTCCAGGTACTGTGCTGAGGATTTAAACAGATGGTCTCTCAAGGATGTGAGGAACAAGGACCCTTCATGCACTGCTGGCAGGAATGCACACCGGGGCAGCCGCTCTGGAAAACAGTGTGCAGCCTCCTTAAAAAGTTAAAAATAGAACTACCCTATGATCCATTAACTGCACTACAGGCTATTTACCCCAAAAATACAAAAACACTAATTCAAAGGGATATATGCAAAGGGATATATTTAGAGCAGCATTATTTACAATAATCAAATTATGGAAGCAGTCCAATTATCCATGGTTAGAAGAATGCATAAAGAAGGTGGGATACACACACACACACACATATATATATAATGGAATATTATTCATCCATAAAAAAGAATGAAATCTTGCCATTTGCAGTGATGTGGATGGAGCTAGAGAGTATTACACCGAGTGAAATAAGTCAGAGAAAGACAAATACCCTATGATTTTACTCATATGTGGAGTCTAAGAAACAAAACAAAGAAGCAAAGGAAAAAAGAGATAAAGCAAGAAGCAGACTCTTAACCGCACAGAGGATAAACTCTGATGGTCATCAGGAGAGGTGAGGGGTAGGGAGGGATGGCTGACTAGGTGATGGAGGTTAAGGAGGGCACTTGTCATGAGGAGCACTGGGTCATGTATCGACATGCAGAGTCATTGTACTGTATGCTGAAAATAATACAATACTGCATGTTAACTATACTAGAATTAAAATGAAAAATTTAATGATAAATAGGCTGTCTCATTTATTCCTAACAACCACCCTTTGATATGGATACTATTATTCTCCCCATTTTAAAAATAAGGAAACTGAGGCTTAGAAGGTTACACACTGTTTGCAGTCACACAGCTAGCAAGTGGGATAGAATCAAAGTTCAAATCAGGCATATCCATCTCCAGCAGCTGTCCGTAGTGGTCATGCTCTGCTCAAGTTCTGTTTAAAGCAAATTAGGGGCGCCTGGGTGGCTCAGTCAGTTAAGCGTCCAACTTCAGCTCAGGTCATGATCTCACAGTTCTCAAGTTCAAGCCCTGCGTCAGGTTCCGCACTAAAAGCTCAGAGCCTAAAGCCTGCTTCAGGTTCTGCATCTCCTCTCTCTGCCCCTTCCCTACTCACACTCTGTCTCTCTCTCTCAAAAATAAAAATAATTTTTTTAAAAATGCAAATTGGCTTCCTTTCAGCTGGAACCTCCATCTTGCAGTAATTCACCAAATGACCAACACAAAGGGAAAGAAGAGAGGTACACGCTTTTATGTTCTCCAGGTCTTTTAGAAAACATGGAGTTGTTCCTTTGGCAACATTCATACAAATCTACATGAAAGGGGACACTGTGGACATGAAGGGAATGGGCACTGTTCAAAAAAGAATGCCCCACAGACCTCATCAAAATATAAAGCTTCTGCACAACAAAGGAAACAAGCAGCAAAACCAAAAGGCAACCGATGGAATGGACGATATTTGCAAACAACATATCAGATAAAGGGTTACTATCCAAAATCTATAAAGAACTTGTCAAACTCAACACTTGAAAAACACATAATCCAGTGAAGAAATGGTCGGAAGACATGAAAAGACATTTCTCCAAAGAAGACATCCAGATGGCCAACCAACACATGAAAAGATGCTCAACATCACTCATCATCAGGGAAATACAGAACAAAACCACAATGAGATACCACCTCACACCTATCAGAATGGCTAACATTAACAACTCAGGCAACAACAGATGTTGGAGAGGATGTGGAGAAAGAGAAACCCTTTTGCACTGCTGGTGGGAATGTAAACTGGTGCAGCCCCTCTGGAAAAAAGCGTGGAGGTTCCTCAAAAAATTAAAACTAGAACTACCCTACGACCCAGCAATTGCACCACTAGGTATTTATCCAAGGGAACAGATGTGCTGTTTCGAAGGGGCACATGCACCCCAGTGTTTATAGCAGCACTATCAACAACAGTCAAAGTGTGGAAAGAGCCCAAATATCCATTGACAGATGAATAAGGTATATATATGCAATGGAGTATTACTCAGCAATCAAAAACAATGAAATCTTGCCATTTGCAACTATGTGGAACTAAGGAGTATTATGCTAAGTGAAATTAGTCCATTAGAGAAAGACAAATATCGTATGACTTCACTCATATGAGGACTTAAGATACAAAACAGATGAACATAAGGGAAGGGAAGCAAAAATAATATAAAAACAGGAGGGGGATGAAACATAAGAGAGTTAAATATGGAGACCAACAGAGGGTTCCTGGAGGGGTTGTGTGAGGGGGGATGGGCTAAATGGGTAAGGGGCATTACGGAATCTACTCCTGAAATCATTATTACACTATATACTAACTAACTTGGATGTAAATTATAAATAAATAAACAAAGGGGGGGGAATGAATGCCCCACAAATGTTACCATGGCAAACTGGAAGAGTCTACAATGTTACCCAGCATGCTGTTGGCATTGTTGTAAACAAAACAAGTTAAGGGCAAGATTCTTGCTAAGAGAATTAATGTACGTACGTATTGAGCATATTAAGCACTCAAAGAGCTGAGATTGCTCTGAATCATGTGAAGGAAAATGATCAGAAAAAGAAGGACACCAAGGAGAAAGGTACTTGGATTCAGCTGAAGCGCCAGCCTGCCCCATCCAGAGAAGCAGGCTTTGTGAGAACCAGTGGAAAGGAGCCTGAGCTGCTGGTGCCCATTCCCTATGAATTCACGGCATGATAAGTGTAAAAAAATAAATAAATAAAAGACCCCAAGACTATTAAAAAAAAAAAAAAAAGCAAATTAGATGGAGCAACAAGGGAACTAGCCTAAGTATACACATTCTTTGTAACTGAAGTATTAGAATATAAAGTTTAAGTTTATTCTTTATGCCCATTTTAACTATCATTAATAAATTAGAAAATTGATGGGCCACTCTGGCCTGAACTTCTTTGAGGAGACTTTCAGAGTGACTTCTGGACACTGTTGAGGAGACTTACCCAAGGTGTTGATTTTGCTCTATTTTTCCTTATTGTCGCCTCAGCTGCCACCACAGGCATCACAGTGGTGGCCTCTGCCATGTTTCCCCTGGTATCTACTGCTGCAGGGGGGAGGACCGGCTCCCTGCGTGCAGGCCCAGTGTCCTGTGCTGACTGCTGCCACGCACCAAGCTGCAGCAACACCGCCAGGCTGGACAGAACGGAAACGTGAAAAGGGCACCATTCTGACCTGACATATTCAAGATACACCAATAATCCAACCTTCCCATGCTGTTTATACCTCAAAAGTATTTTTCACTTATAAAACAGTGTACCATAAAAGATGCTTTTAAGTAGTAGAGGTTTTTTGATGTTTAACTTATTTATTTATTGGTAATTTCTACACCCAACATGGGCCTTGAACTCACAACCCTGATATCAAGAGTGGCACACTCTTTTGTGACTGAGCCAGCCAGGTGCCCCAGTACTCATTTTATTTTCAGTAAATGGCAAAAGAAGAAAGGGGGAAAAGATATTAATATATTAAAATTGAATGATGATAAAGTGATTTAAACACAGGGGCGCCTGGGTGGCTCAGTTCGTTATGTGTCCGACTACTGGGTTTCAACCCAGGTCATGATCTCATGGTTCATGGGATCGAGCCCCGTACTGGGCTCTGTGCTGACAGTGTGGTGGCTGCTTGGGATCTATCTCTCTCTCCCCTCTCTCTCTCTGCCCCTACCCAACTTGTGCTCTCTCTCAAAGTAAATAAACTAAAAAAATATATATATAAAATAATTTAAACACAAAATGAAAGGAAATGATCTTAATGGTAAATATAACGATTTATAAAAATTTTACTGTAAAAATATCTATTAAGTCAATTATCAAGCCATTCCCTGAAATTATTTTTGTAATTAGATGGGACTTGATAAGTACAACATGGCTAATTTTAAAAACAAAGAGGCAAACAAAACTCCTAAGATGATACCATGTAAAATTTAAATATAATTTGGTTACTGAATTAAACACAGTATGTAATCTGGATTGGCAGTAACTACATCAGTTGAAAAGTCAGTAAAAAGGATACATATGTACTTGCAACACTTTAAAACAAACGTACATTAATTCACCAATTTATGATGCTGGACCATGGCTTTTTTTGTTTGTTTGTTTTTTGGGGGAAAGGGGTTAGCTGATTGGAGTTCTTAAGCAAATCACAACCAAACACATGTACTACTTAAGAGTTTCCATTTCTCAGGAAAACAAAAACATGTGAAACAACCCCAGCATAGAATCCCAATTTATAACTGCCCCTCAGGTATTTTACTGTTGCCTCATTGCTCCCTAGTTTAGACAAAAAAGATGTAAAGCAATTTGGTTTTCCTGAATCTTCCCAAAACATTTAACTTAAGTTACAGAAAAACAACACTCTTCCCTCATTCATAGTTCACGGGTGTATGTAATATTTTAATTAATGTGCATAATTATAATTACAAGTACTCTGGCCTAACAGGCTCAAACACAAACACGATGCCCACCCCTCCCGCCCCCCCGTAAGCCCACCATCCAGGCAGTGGAAGCAGACGCCTCCTGCTCCAGGAAGGCAGGTGGGCACCTGCTGGGCCTTGGGTTGAGAGGTGGGTGAATCTCTGAGATCTGAAGGTTCGTGCAGCTAGACCTACTGTGAACTTGCTCTCCTGACTGTTTTTACAAACGTACACGTAAGTGGCTGCGAGGGCATCTTACGTCGATGTTTTTGACGACAGTGCTGGAACTATGATTAGGAAGAACGGGTCTGTTTTATAGAATGACTGCTCTCATTCACAGATGAATGTCAAGGACTTCTTACTACATTCTAAAGAGATACTTATGGCATTTGCTCAGTTTTGTTTTACACAACTGAATATTTCTCTGCCCCATGATTAAGCATCACAGTTTGTAAGCTTCCAGGGGCACTCATGTTATGCTGTTTAATATTTAGCTCAACTTTGTGCTAAGTCTGTGAACACATGCTTTCTACTGGCAAAATAATCTTTTCTGACTTCAAATACCCTTCTGACACCTTGGTCTCTCAGTTCCTGGAACTTCTCACCTTGACCAATCACAAATGAGACCCGGTCAGTCCCGATCATTACCAACAACCATAGCCTGCTGTCCCTCATCTTGACCTCACACCCCCTACTCTCAGACCCTTCCTCCTCTTCCTCCCAGCTCACTCGTTCTCTCACCCCACCACTCCCGGAATCCTTCTGTTCCCCTGGATCTACACTTTGCCGACTCTACCTCGTTTTCTGTCCTTCATCCTCATGGTATCTGCCTGCCTCCCTTGCCCAAGTGAAATTCTGTGGTCAGTCATTATAAATTATGCCCTTGCCTCCACCCTCAATTCCTGTGTCCCACTATGGCTTCTTCACACTCACCCAGCAGGATTACAGCCCTGGGTAAATCTAACTCTCCTTCTGGTCTGCGTCTGCGCCCATGCAGCTGAACACAGCCAGAGAAAATCACTCCGCAATGCTGCTCGATCTCAATCCCAATTCATGCTCCTCAGCAATCGTTTTATTTCCCAAGTCCATTCAGGTTCCCTCTCTCCTACATGCCATTCCACCCATTTCCCCTTTTCTTCAAATTCTCTGCATGTACCCTTTTCTCCTCACTCTCAGCTGATGGAGGATCTTGTTTCCTAGGACACTGAAAACTGTGAAACAATCAGAAGCAAATTTTTATAAATTTCCTCTAGCTACACTTACCCTTCTAACATCACAGGGAGCTCCCTGTGTGCTCTACTTCCCCCTCTGCTGCATGGATGAACTCCATGTGGCAGGAAGAATGAAAAGTATATGGGTACCGGCCCCAGAAAACCCAAAGCACAACCTAGCACATTACCACTCGTCACCTCAACGACCTTGGGCAGGCCATCTAACCCCACTCAGCTTCCGTTTCCTCACCTGTAACGTAGGACTAATGATGTACATCTGGTAGAGCTATTATGAGGACAAAATAAATGGCACATAATATGAGAGTCTCATTAAATGTTACTTCCCTTACACTGTTTCTTATTTTAAAAACAGCTTGTATTCAGAATGTAAATGGACAGATACTATGGAAAACGGTATGGACATTCTTCAAAAACTCAGAAATAAAACTGCCATATGATCCAAAAATTCTACTTCTGGGTATATACCTGAAAGGAATGAAAACACTAACTTGAAGAGATATCTGCACCCCCATGTTCACTGCAGCATTATTTACAACAGTCAAGATATTGGGAATTGTCCCATAGATCGATGAACGGACAATGATGTGGTACATGTAAATGATGCAGGATTATTCAGCCATTAAAAAAAAGAATGAAATCTTGCCATTTATGACAACATTATGAGGACACTATGCCAACTGAAATAAGTCAGAGAAAGACAAATACTATGTGAGCTCTCTTAAATGTGGAATCTAAAGGAATCTAGTCTACTCAGAGATACAGAGAACATACAGGCGTGTGTGGGTGAAGGTGGTCAGAAGGGAGAAACTTCAGAAACTTCCAGTAATAAATAATTCATGGGGATGTAATGTTCATGCACAGCACAGTGGCTGTAGTAAATAATCCTGTATCATATATGTGAAAGTTGCTAAGAGAGTAGATCTTAAAAGTTCTCATCACAAGAAAAAAGAATTGTGACTATGTGCGGTGATAGATGGGTTCTTGCTTCAACACACAATTAAGAAAGCTTTCAAAAATAACATTTTTGAGTCAAAAATAAATCTTTATTTCATTGTTTTATTATTAATTATGATTTCCATTCACAATTTTTTTTCCCTCTAAAAGTTTCTCTCTCCTAAAGTATGAAATAAACTCTGCCCTGTAGTTGGGACTAACTTCTAAGTAGGAGCCCTATCACGTGTTCATGCAGACTGTGCAGTAGTCAGTGGGGCACGGACGGCCACTCGGCCTTGCTAGAACCGCCCTGCGGGCCACGTTCCCCAGGGCAGCCAGACCAGGAGGAAGGCCGCACGGCACCACCACAGGCAGGCACCGCAGGTCTAGATAGCGGGAGGGCCACCTTCCCTCCTGGAGTCAAGTCAAATAAGTATGTTTGCATCTGCTGCCCCTTCTGCCTTCATGCCTGACCTTAAGTCCTACGTCCCCCATCCAACCTTCCTCGATCAAGCACGCCCGCTGTGCCTACCACTCGCCCTAGCCTCTCGTATACCCCTCCCCTTGAGGACACGGGCCGGGGGCCCTGCGAACCAGGGACCGTCCTTGGTGCTTGGCATACATCCTTCCATTTGGACCTCACGCGAACACTAGAAGGCAGGAATTGTGACAATCTATAGGTGAAGAAACCGAGATTCAGCAACTTAGCTAAAGTGATATGGCTGTAAGGTAGAGACCTGGAAAGCCAAAGAGCCCACCTCCAAGGGCAGCTCTCAACCGTCACCCCAGGCTGCCTCGGTAGCGGGGGCCCTGCGGTCACTCACCTCGTCCTGTACATCACCGTGGAGTGAACTGGTTTTCTCTACCCAATTTGCGCACCGTATGGTGTATTTTTACCGATAATTTTGACCTTTTGCCTTCCTAGATCCTCTGGAAACCCCGAAGGCAGTGTTCTGTGTCTAGGCTGCTAGCTCTGATAAGACAGCAGAGAAAGTGGCGGTCATCCCAGAGGCAGGCAGCACAGCTGGGCGGCACAAGAAAAGCAACCTTGTTTGTTCCAAGAGTCCCGACAGCACACCATCCAGTTGGGGGCGAGGGGGCAGCAGAACCGCTAACTTGCCGCAGATACAGCTCTGGCTTCATGACCACTGGCAAGCAACGGGGGATCCCATCATACGTTTCGTGCATTTAAGTGTGAAACTAAAGTCTCTACTGGAAATGTTAAGTGATAAGGCAGAAAACAATCAAGAACTGTGGTCTTTCAACAGTAACTAGAGATTCTTGCGTAAATCCCACTCAGTTCAGATGTGAACTGGGCACCGGCAAGCTACTTTTAGTACAATAAGCTATTCCTGTTCCAACTCTTGTATAAAGACTCGAGAATAAAAGAACAGACTGTGAGAAACAAAAGTATGGTTATGAGGGGGAAAGAAACTGAAAGTATTCTTTTTGCTACCAGTGACTTCTGATGGTCTTTTACGGAAGAGCTATGCCTTGGAAACCTGAGTAAAATTAAAACATGTTGGAAGTATTGACCTACACTATCCACTGTGGTAGCCACAAGCCACATGAGGCCACTGGGCACCTGAACTGTGCCACACTGAGATGGGTAATGATTATAAAAAATACGCCAGATTTTAAACACTTAGTACAAAAAATATATAAAATAGCAATACTTTTTCTACATTGATTGCACATTGAAATGATAATATTCTAGATATACTGTGATAAACAAAAGGTTATCAAAATTAATTTCACCTATTCTTTTTTACCTTTTTAGTAAGGCTATTGAAACATTTTAAGTTAAGTGTATGACTTGTATTACCTTTCTAGTGGACAGTACTGGTATAGAGTGTGCTGTAGGTAAACTAGGGAAAGAAAATCTCAGCAGTGATTCAATAAGCTATTTAGATTTGTCAGTCCTTCATAACAGCCTGTTCTAGAGAGTTCTAGCTTCCAGATGGGGGAGATGTCTGGTGTTATATGAAGATAAGACTTAAAGTCAGAACAGTAGCTTGAGTTTGAGGATGATTTCTGCCACTGACCAGCTTTGAAGTCCATGACTTCCCAACCACAAAATCTTAAGTGACAACTCAGAGCCAACCTATGTCCTAATCCTATTATGAGGGTTAAATGCAGTAATATAAATAAAGGGCCTAGCATTTTAACTTTTTTTTTAATGTTTTATTTATTTCTAGGAGAGAGAGAGAGAGAGAGAGAGAGACAGCGTGACCAGGGGAGGGTCAGAGAGAGAGAAGGAGTCACAGACTGAAACAGGCTCCAGGCTCTGAGCTGGCAGTCAGCACAGAGCCCGACGCGGGGCTCGAACCCACGAACCGCGAGATCATGACCTGAGCGAAAGTCGGACGCTTAACCGACTAAGCCACCCAGGCGCCCCAAAGAGCCTAGCATTTTAAATGGTAACTATGATTCTAATAAAATTTCTGTGACATGCTTTTAAAATATTTTGATGTCACTTGATCTAAAAGAAATCTAATATAATTAGTGTTCTTATCACTGATATTTTTAAAAACTTCAGCTTGTAAATTCTAATAAAAAGGTATGTATCATTAGGAAAGATTACAAAATCTTCATCTTTGGAGATCTTCGGGAAGAGAAGAAGCCTATTATTTCTTCTGTAAAGTTTAAATCAGAGAGCTGAGCAGAAAGATCAGTTCAAGCTATCTGTTAAACAGAGCCACATCTGGTCCCAAAACTCATCTGCTGAGTGCTGTGGAATTCACTTAATATTTCTGGAAATATCAGCTTCCTCACTGACCAAGGAAAGGAGGCCGAATGCAAGATCTCTAAAATCCCCATCAGCATTAGGACTCTTCTTAACAATGAATCCAGAGGTCACTCTGGGATTCCTGAGCAGCATTTTCAAAGCATGCTTACTTCTCACCATCCTCTGGTCTACACATCTGTTGTAAATAAGTACCTGACAGTCATCCACAAGACCTCCTTGCCTGGGTTATTTTCCCCATGAACTTCCATAAATTCCTTTCTTGCCTACAACCACCTCCTCCCAATGCTTCTGTGTACGTGTCCTGCTCAGCCTGTTCGGTATTCCCTGAGAAACCAGCTTGAGGAAAAGACCATTCCCTCCCCACATCTTCAACTTCAGGGTCCATTTTCACCACTAGAGTTGTTAACGGACACATTTGTTAAACCTGGAAATGGTACTTAGAAAAATGAATGAGCGACTTAACTCAGTGTCAAAAGTAACAACAAGGATCTGACACAATTATTTGTAAAATCACCTGCTGACTGGTTATGGCTTTTTGTTTGTGTTAACTGGGGGTAAACTGGAACCGGATCCTTAACTAGGAATTTCATTTCATTTTCTGATTGAGGATTAACTAAAACACCTTCAAGCTTTACCCCAAGGGATGCATGTGACTTTAGGAAATTAATTTTGCTTTCTGTGACATAGTTTGCTTATCTCTAAAAGAGAATTAGTAATAATCATATGTTCAAAGGAACTGTGACCCCACGAGAAAAGCTCAATAAAAGTATAAACTATCAAATTTCAAATCTCTCAGAGTAAAAGCAGAGATATTAATAACAATGTCAAGGCAACATTTTATAGAGGCGGCAGTTTTAAAAAAACAAAAAAGAGAAAATGAAAGAATCCCTCACTGCTGCCCCATCACAGGGTATTTTTACTCTTCACATGCTAACGCCAGCCAATCTGGAAGCTAGTTTTATGGTCAGCCCAAGTCTTTCAAGTACTCAAGGAGAAAATGTTAAGGTACCTCCCTGCTTTACAAGTAAGTAGCACCTGTGGGGTGCCTGGGTGGCTCAGTCAGTTAAGCATCCAACTCTTGATTGTGGCTCAGGTCATGATCTCACAGTTTATGAGACTGAGCCCCGCAATGGGCTCTGCACAGACCGTGCAAAGCCTACTTGGGATCCTCTCTCTCCCTCTCTTTCTGCCCCTCCTCTGCTTTCTCCCTATCAAAATAAACTAAAAAAAAAAAAAAAAAAAAAAAAAAAAGTAGCACCTGTAAGTCATCAACAGGTAAATTAAGATCTTTGCTTGCTTTTTTAGACAAAATCCTCTTTTCTGGGCAGTTATGGCACGGCCTCCTGGCACTGCTGGTTAAGAGCATTTGTGCAGTGCGGGCAGACAGACTTGACTTCTACTGCTCTCACCGCTGTACCATTGAACACAGTGGCCTCCATCACTGGGGGTTCCTCTGTTAGGGACACTGTGTTCGGTATGGCCCGCGTCCTTTTCAGCAAGTCCGTGCTCTTCCCTCTTTTTTCTCAGCAAAACTGCTCTGGTGAGCCACCAACGCGCGGCCCGCAGCGCGTGCCCTTAGCCCTTCTTCTCACCCTTACTCCCACCCCCAGTCTTCCAGCCACGGGCCCTTCCTCAATCCAAGCCCAACCCGAGACCCTCTTTAGCATGCCTCGATAAATAAATGCATTCACAAATGTGAAATAATCTGGGAAATATCAGCCTTCCCGAACGTGCCCAATGAGCACAGCAGAACAACTACTACCCCAAGAAAACCAGGCTACACTTCTGACAAGTCCTGTCCTATTCCAGGTGTCCCGGGCCTTCAAGGAACAAGCAAATACGACAACAGCTTGGGTTTCTGATGGCAATCAGTAACAGCAAACACAACAGCCCTGCAGAAGCTAACGCAGGGCCCACAGGGAGTCATGCCGAGGATGGTGTACTTCCTTTCTGGAAGCAGAATGTGTTCTAAGTGACAGCTGACAGGCAATTGTGGCGGCTTCTCCCGCTGCTAAAAAGAATCCCTGCAATGAAGGATATTTTCAAAGTACCCACCTTGTCGAGGACATCTCGCTGGCAGCCAAGATAAAGGTTGGGAAGAATTCGGGTTGGCCCAATGTTGGCAACAGGTAGGCAAGGCTGAGAAATGCAGGTAGGGACAATAGCAGATTTTCCTTCACAGAGGCCAGGGAAACAACGGGAGAACTCCGCAAACCCACCTAAGAATAAACATCATAAAATTATTATGCCGTGCATAATGATAAAAATCAGCCATCCATTAACTGCTCAAATATAACTCGTTGAAAAGAAAACTCAAATCCCACAGATCCAAGTGGACAGCACTGCCCACGTGCTCCTGCCCCCAGCTGTCCACCACGGAGCCTGGCGCACGGCCCCGCAGCGACCCTCGCTTACAGGGCCACGATGGGAAGACGCCTGCAGACATGGGCTCGTCTCTCTCTCTCTCTCTTTCCAACCTCACATACCCTACATTTCCTCCCTGCCCCTCATCACCCAAATGAATACTTTCCTGTGAAAGAGGGTTTAAGATATGTAGCAAATAGGGGCTCCTGGGTGGCTCAGTCAGTTAAGGGTCTGACTCTTGATTTCAGCTCAGGTCATGATCTCATGGTTTGTGAGCTCAAGCCCCACGTTGGAGCTCTGCGCTGACAGCATGGAGCCTGCTTAGGATTCTGTGTCTCCCTCTCTCTCTGCCCCTCCTGCACTGACACACATGCTCATTCACTTGCCCTCTCTCTCTCTCTCTCAAAATAAATAAATATTTAAAAGATAAAATAAGTAGCAAATAATCAAGCCAAGACAACTATTCACAGAGGCACAATGGGGATATAAAAAAAACCATGAACTGAGGCCAGAAGTTATTTCTTCAAAATAAAACTGATGGACTTAAAAATTCTAGAATTAAATTTAAATCTTCCTACCATGTAGGGTTTTTATGTCAAAGGGATCACAAACATATGCACCCCTACTCTTGCAAATGTCCTGCATATCAAGTCCTTGAGGTTTCCTGCACATTTCATCAAGGCTCCCATAACTACCAAGTGACTCCTGGGCTCTACTGGTCATTTTGCTGAGCACTATGACAAAGTGGTGACAGACCCTAATTTCTTAGGGTACATGAAGGCCTTGTGGCAAGATTCCTATCCCAGAAGAATCCCGTTTTTCCCAGTCCAGTCCTTACTATGACCTGCTCTGCGACCTTCATTCAATCACCATCTTGCCATTTCTTCATGACAAGACACCTACCCAACCATCGGAGGCACCGTCATCCCCTCTGCAAAAGAAAACGTGAATATGGTCTTCCTTGGGTTTTCCAATATAAATATTCCTTGCTATCCAAATCCAAACCCAGAATCTAAAGATTCTGATAAGTTTTCAGAGAAATCCCCTGCTCGCCAAACCCTCATTACTCACCAAGTTCAAAGTCAGGAAGCCAAGAGATTTGGATCACAGGAAATACTTGTATATTTTTAGTACTACTTAATTAAAAAACAATTAACATGTTATTAGGAGACAGAGTAGCCCCACTTTTACCTATTTAATCAAGCCTTAAACGAGATCTTAAAATCTCATTAAACATGTATCTCCAGCTCTTTGAGTTACATTCTGTTAGTCTTTAGTCCGCTTCCAGAAGCATCTAAAACATGCCCTCAAAAACTGCAGACGTGCAGGGAGCTGGGAGGGGGAGTGTCCTCCCTTATTAGCCCCTATAGTACGTTCAACTCAAGAAGAATCTGCTGGGCTCCCGCGTGCTGCCTGTGCTCAGGACAGGTTACACAAGCAGCAAGCTGGGACGGCAGGAAGCCCGTGACCGCTATGGCACCTGCAAAATGCTGAAGTGTCACTCCTAGCCTCCTAAGCGTCTGCACAGTTTTTACTCATTAGCAGTTCTTAAGGTAACCTGCTGGGAAGGGTAGGTGGTTCTGTTACAGAGATCCACACTCCTGCATGCGGCAGGTGAGGCCCTCAGGACTTGCTCCTGTACAGTTTCATGGCCTCATTACTTTCCATGTCCAAGCATGACCTCCAACCACACAAAACCCACTGTCATTTCACACTCTGATGCTGTTCCCTCATCCAGGAATATCATCACCGCTATGGTGCCCTGTGCATGCACACGCAGCAAGCAAAACGCAAACAGACAAGCCCCACGACTGACAGCAGAGAAAGAGCACAGGCTGAGTTTGGATACACTGAGGACCCAGCCTCACCTGGGAGGCCTTCCTCCACCTTGGATCTGCAGTCGTTTAGCTATATCTTGTCAGGATTTGCCAGAGACACAAAGTGAAAAAAGCAAGGCTTCTAAGGTTACATTTCCCAAAGTGTGCTCTAAAGCACCGGGGTCCTGCAGGAAGCTGACAAGACACTGGTCCAAAACATACTGCATATCATCTCTCTCTGCGAGAATCACAGCATATATTAGCAAATTAAAGGCTCCAAGAAAACACGTTTAATTTAACTAAAGTAAGTTTCCCAAACCATTCCCCCCCCACCGCCTAACATCTATTAACAGTGAGGGCAACTCACACTTGAGGAAATGCTACACAAGGGCCATTGCAAGTGCTGAAATGGAGTGGGTCACAATCCTACACCTCTGAGCAGAGCCCACGGGGAACCTCAGGAAAGGGGTCGCCCTACCCTGGCCTATGTATCAGGGTATCACTGAGTAGGATTTATAATTTTGTTCTATTAGTGTTCTATTAGTGTTTCCATTAGGCTGTTCCTTTTCAGCCTAAGTGCGTAACACAGTTATTTAAGGTGAGGTGTGGTCTCACAAAGTAGTTCTCATAACAGTAAGTGTTAAAGGGTCTCATCATTCTTGGTCTACCTTACACCTACCCAGCATAATAACTGGAAGGCACTACTTTGATTACAATTTAATTGTAGGAGTTTAAATATTAATAAGCTTCTGTTAACTTCTGTGGGTCTGGTGTTTCTCCAAAGAACTGCTCTCAGATTTTTTTTCTATCCTGGCTCCAATATAGTTCATATAATAGGCTCTCATTTAAATCCAACAGAACAATATTTCAGTAAATATTCTCAGAGAAAAGAGAAACAATCCAAGGAAACTCCACTTGAATTCCATTTTAAATTTATAAGTAATCAGATATACAAATAATACAAGTAGTCAAAGAATTAACCTAACAATGATTGTTAATGTTACCAAACACCAATTATGCTAGTTAAGTGACAAACATTGCTCAAAGCACTTTACAAGTATTTATTCAATCTTTATAACTACGAGGTAGGTGCTAATCATTATTCCCATTTTACAGATAAGAAAACAGAGGTTCAGAAAAAACACAGGGTAATAACTGGCAGAATTAAGACATGAGCCCCAGAGTCTGTACACTCAGTGGCTGTGCTAATTCATCACTTCTCCAGATACTAGGAGATTAACTCTCTCCTAGGGTACAAGGAGAGCCTTGCTGAATTCCACGGGGTCCTGCCCTCACTAGCTGTGACCTGCCAGGTCTCAATGCCAGGCGGAAATGGCCATGGACCTCTCCCAAACTGATGGCAGAGCCTCTCTTCCCCCAAAGCCATATGGTTCAAAGGCTTCAATGTGGGAGGAAAAAAGGGCAAGAGCTCTGACATGATCGGAGGCACAAGAGACTCTAGATGCACTTCGTGTGAAACCAGTAACAGAGTCGACAGATGAACTAGTTACAGTAAAAATACAGTCACTGGTTCGTTCGGGGCCATAGTGCGCGAGGCGGTAGTGAAGCTGAAAGTCGCCTTGAGGACTTTCAGGCCATCCTACACGAAGCAACTCTCAGAGGGGACACAACTAGGCAACGACCACAGAGTCAGCCCTTGGCTGTTTGAGGCCAGGCTTTAGCACTAACTACTACCATGATCCTAAATCACTTTTAACTTTGGGGAATCTCAAAAGTGAGTGTGGCTCTAGAAAATTCCAAGAGAACAGAGATAAGAGCAGGAAGCCAGTTTTTAACCTCAAAACAAAACAAAAAAGCCAAACAACACAGCAATAACACATGGTGTTATAACACATTATAAACCGAACAGAAATCTTTTTTTTTTTTTTTTTTTACCTATTTTTTAAATGAATCTCTGGCACAGACCTGAACAGCCTTAAAATACCGAACAGATTTCACTGAAATCAGAGCAGTTAGTGCTCAGTCTGGACTGAGATGTCCCAAACCACAGTTGCTTCCAGAAAACATGACCTGAGCCAGAGTACATTTTCCCTGATCTTTATCTAGGACACTGTTCCACTCTGCTAACACCCTCCTTCATTGACAGTTTTTTCCATTCACTGACCTTTCATTCATCGTTGTACTCTCGTGACCTCAGTTTCATTTCGTTAATTAACAACAGATGAGACACTGCCTGATTTCCCCGAACTCTTGAAAAACTATCCGTGGCCTCACCAGCAACTCAGTTTTGAAATATGTCTAAAATGTCCTTCCTCCTCTTACAAACCAGATCTCAAAGGAAGAAAAATACAATTCATCTATGCAAACTTCTAGTTCCAAATGGCTGACAGACACAGAACCCATCTTATCGGCCCCGTCAGAACCCACCACGGTCCCAGCCTCCATGTTAGATTCCGTTACAAGAAGACGCAACATTGGCGCATTTTCCTCCTCTGTTGAAAACGTTTTAAAATACCTTTTAAAGTTGTTCGAGGATTTAACTCACCATCCAATCTCGCCAAGTTTCTCCTCTCCCTAGATTTTACATTGCTTATCACCTGGGAATATAGAAAATCGGAAGTTGTATAACCCAAATGAGCCTACCTAAGCCAGACCTGAGTCTGAATGGTGGCTTCCACTCTCCCCCGCGCGCTATCGCACTTGCTTGGAAGAGGAAGGAAGACCCGGAGGCAGAAGCCTGGCCTGCAGAGAACTTTGGACAAGGACACCAGCGGGCGGACATGCAGATTTAGCCTCTAAAGACCTGGATGGACAGGCAGTCAGACTACAATTTCTGTTCGTCTTCCACGAGTCCAGCCAGTAGAAAGCAGGTTTATACATAAGGACATATACGTTACTTTGGACAGAGAAAACATTGGGTGTAGCTTAAAGGAATTCATAATTACATATTTTATTCTAATTCAGCCAAGGAAAACTTCTTCCTTAAGAGCCCTACCTCCACAATACTAATTACAAACACCATGTTCTGTAAAATGCCAGTGTGAACCATCGTTTAATTTTTGGAGAGGAAAAAGCCTGCCAAGTAAAATAAAATACACGTTAACAACTCTACTAAACAATTCCAATTAGTCACTCTCTTTTCTTCCCACTGACCCCTGCAACCAGTTATAAATCACAGTTTTTTCTTAAAAAGGAATATCTGTAATAAAATAAAAGTAGCACTTTACTACAGCTTAGTGATGTTAAATAAATGTTTAAGTCTCAAATTCTAAAAATGGATTCCCCAGTCTTTCAAACTAGAGATGAATGTCAATTCCATTACTTTAAAGACCATTTCCTGCAGGGAGAAATGAAGGAATTCTCCACTTATGGCCACTCATTAGAGGGCTATCAGCAAAGCTGCCCAGAGCAGGAAGAGTTAGAGGCAGCTCCCTCTCATATTCTGAATGGATTCCACAGCTCTAGACAGAAATAGTGTTTATGCAAAGCTCTACTTTAGGACAGGCTTTTCTAAAAAGTCAATGCAAATTAACTTTTTATATTAAACTATTTTCACAGAGCTTACATAGCTTCAGTTTTTAAATATGGTTCTCATGTAGTTCAACCTTTGTAAAACAAAGACTCCATTTTTGTGACATAATACAACCCATTCATTTCCTTACTCCAGAATGCACGTGAAGGATTTAAATGAAGTATACCTGCACCTGTACAGAAAACTCTCCATACCGAAAACAAAATCTGCTACTTTGCAACTGCACAAAGTAGACAAACCTAGTATTAAACACTAAATTGCTGGGGTACCTGGGTGGCTCAGTCAGTTAAGTGTCTGACTTCAGCTCGCATCATGATCTCACAGCTCAGGAGTTCGAGCCCCGCATCAGGCTACGTGCTGACAGCGCAGAGCCTGAAGCCTGCTTTGGATTCTGTGTCTCCCTCTCTCTGTGCCCCTCCCCCACTCATGCTTGCTCATGCACTCTCAGTGTCCCTCTCAAAAATAAATAAACATAAAAAAAAATTTTTAATACTAAATTGCTGAAATGTGTGTTTCAATTGTTGAAATGTTATTTTCACAATAAATATATCTTTCCCTTTACAGTAAAGTGACTGATTCAGGCAAACTTAGTTCTCTAGCCACTCACAAAAAAATACAAGTATGGTCACAATTCTAACAGGGTTAGCAGACTATATACACGGAGAGCTGAAGCTAGTTAAATAAATGAAAAAGAAAATGAAGGCACCATAATTTCATACCCCTGCAGAAAGCAAACAAAAATGAGTTGCTGTACTATTCCAATGGATATAGGTTCTTCTGAGCAAGCCAAGCCACACATGTTTGATAAATCATTTGATAGAGACCGTGGCATATTTTTCTCAACAACTTTAGCAGCATTCCATCTTTGACTTCTTTAGCCAATTCTCCATGGAGCAGCACTGATGAGCAAAATCTCTAAATAATACAAAGCATTAACTTTAAGCTCTTATTCCATTCGCTCTGTGTCCACCAGAGCACAGACCAAGAGGCAAGTGGACAGATACACACTGCTTTGGAGACCATCCAAGAAGCCTGGGAAGTAGCCTACGTCTCCTAAAACTTGTCCCATAAATGCCACCTCCAAAAAAGCTTACTCTGCATTATTCTATCACCTCGCCCAATCAGGGTATGAAAAATTCTATCTAATCTAATCTAATACAGTTATCACCTTGACAAAAAGAAGAATTTTAAAGTTTCAACATACTAGCAGGAAAAAAGAAACCCACCAAATACCACAATAATGTAATTCTTTTGATTCAGAAGGTCTAGATCTTATTATTCCCCAAAATAACATTATTTAGATCACTTAGCAAAATTCAAAAGTGTTGTTTAGTAAAGAATTCTCAGAAGATGTAGAGTGACAGTTATCACTATCTTTCAAATTGGCAACAGAGAGCCACACCCAGAAACTCCTCTTAAAACACCCACGACACACAGCCAGGGCTCTTAATAAATGCCCTCAAACAAAGATTATTCTAAAGAGTGCAACCAGAATAACTGAACAAAAGGAATATGACTTACCACCTCTCACTGAGTAAAATCAGCAAGTTCTGTAAGAGGGAAGCCAGATTCACAGAGGCAGCCCTGGTTGGATCTGCAGTGACATTAAGATATGAAGACAACGGCAAACGAGTAGGGGCCGGGGACTTCCCAAGGAGAATTCAGGAGGCCCCATCAGGATAGAAAAGGAGGTTATTTAATAGAACATGTTTGCTCATTTCACCGGAAAATCAAAGATCTCCAAGTTTGTGCTGTTTGATGTCCCCAAATCCAACCTAACACTTTCAACTCCCTTTGGTCATCTTCACTTGAAAGACTTACTGACACTTTTAAAATACAGTCAAAGCCACCGCCTCCCTCTCTTTCCTTCTGCATCCCCATCCACCATAGCCCCAGCCTCCCAGTCAGCTCAGCAACATCCAGTTGCTATGCCAACACGATGACTTTCCATTCGGTCTCTTCTATGTGTCCTGCCTTTCCAGTCTCCGGCCGTCCCTGGTCCAGGACCCTCATGCCTCACTCAGATAAATTCAGTAACCGCTCTCTCTCATCCCCTTGTTCTGCTCCCAACTCATGTCCACTCTGCTGCCAGACGAAGCACCCAAAAATCAAGTTTTGATGTAATCTCTGCCCCCAAATACCCACAGGATAAAATCCAAAACTGTGAGCCAGACATTCAAGACCTTTTCTAATCTAATCCCAATCTACTGTCCAACCTGATTTTCTATGCCACCACCCTACATGTAAAAGGAGAAATCGGTCTTCTCTTTTCCTAACACACCTGTGCTTTCTAATCTTGGGCAACCCAGTATCTCCAACCCATTCTGTATTTCCTTCCAAACCACAGGCTAGTGCAGGCCATACCTCTTCTACAGAAATCTACCACGGATTTTTTCTTTTCACCATAACCAGTAAAATACATTTTACATCAAAACCTTCTGAACACACAGGGGACACCAGTGGCAGCCAGTCAGAGACAGAGAGTCAGACAGACACCTCTGACAGACAGACAGAGCTCTGGAGAACTGGCCAGGGGTCTCAGGTCGATATTGGGGGCCAGGTTCCAGAAACAAATTTCATGATGCTATCTTCTCTTACTGAGTTGCTCTCCGATAGTTTCAATACTCTTCTGTTGCTTAAAAAGAAAAAAATCTTTCCCGACCAGTATATCGGTATACGGTCTTGCCAACTTAGAAATTTCATAAAATGTATGGCAACCATCTGGCTGTAAGTATTTGCCACTGACTTGGTAGGTGTGAATCATCTTTGTGTGTGTGTGGTGACCTCTATTTCTCCAGCTTTCCTACACTGTGAACTGCTCGTGGATTAAAAGTATGTCTCTCACTCCTCAGTAATCCCCTCAGCATTTGGCACAGTGCTTGGCACATAATTGAAATTCAACAAATGTTTACTGAATCCTTCCTTGTTACAATGAATAGCTGTTGATGGACACAAGTCTTGTATATTTTTGGTGCTCAAAAGGATTTCCTGATTCCATTCAAAGCCTAAAGCTACGCTGGCATGGGTGGGGGCCCGGAATCTGCTTCCTATTCCTAGACCACGATGCCCTAGAAGACTCTGGGTGACAGAGGCAGCCCAGGGCAAGAAACACTTTTTTCTGCTACTAAAGAAAAGAAGGTAGAATCGATGAGTGCTACTCGGGTCACTGAAAAGCAGCACTGAATCCTCACTGCGCTTCTGCCATACCCAATCTTTAGTGTGCTTCTGACTCTACATGAAAAGTGGAGAAAATTTTTTCTCATGTCCGTAAGTGGCTCAGAATTCCGTATGATCCGGAGAGCCCAATAACACCGGCAGGACTCAGAACGCCCGTAAGGACCAGGAAGGCCCGATACTTCCCTCAGGGGCGCAGGGCACACCCCTCAGCAAACCGATCAGACCAGCTACAACGAGGACGTAGGTGAGGATGAAGCGGGGTGCAGGGCAGGCCCACAGCGGTCATCAAAGGGCTGGGTGACGGGAGGCTAATCATCAGGAGATAACTCTATGAGTCAAGAGGAAAAAGGGGTAGGAGTCTGGTCTCAAGAGAATGAATCCTGAAAATCAAATTTGACTAACTTGTTAACGGTCTATGAATCACCATATAACTCATCCCTCGGGCCTTTCTCCGAGAAGCTCCAAGCCTCCTGAGCTACCCTGTAGCAGGCTCCCCCAAAGATTACTCCTGTGTATTCCACACTACCAGTAGTCCTCTGGCCAACAGCACAGCCTCCCTGGAGACCTCACAAAGTGGTCAGGAAGAAAGGGGTATCTGTTCAGTCAACCAAGCAACACTAGCGGCCATGGGAATCATACCTAAGTTCAGAGACATTTAGTGAGCACCTACTGTGAACAGGACATGCAATAGGAGAACCAGACAGTCAGTTTAGTGGGACAAACGTTAACCAAATAATTAGACGAATAATTAACTTATTGTAGGTAGATGGCCAAAGGAATGTGTATCACAGAGAAAACCAACTTCGCCTAGAGGCAAGAGAAGGCTTGACAAATACACTGACCCCAGCAGGAGACGCGCAGGGAGCGGAGGACAGGAGGAGAGGGCGCCTGCGAAGGCCCAGAGAGACTGGCACTGCAGGTGTGCAGCACCTGAGAGGCGGCGTACAGAAGTGGGGTGGAATGAGGACTTACGTGTCATGAGATGAATTCGGAGAGGCAGACAGGAGCAGCCACTCCAGGGCCTTGTGAGTCAGTTATGGGTTTGGGAATTTATATGAAAAGCAATGATGCATATTAGACCAGGGAGTTATATAAACCAGGATTACATTAAAATATAAAGGACAACTTTGGGGCGCCTGGGTGGCTCAGTCGGTTAAGTGTCTGACTTTGGCTCAGGTCACGATCTCGCGGTTGTTCGTGGGTTCGAGCCCCGCGTCGGGCTCTGTGCTGACAGCTAGCTCAGAGCCTGGAGCCTGTTTTGGATTCTGTGTTTCCTTTTCTCTGACCCTCCCCTGCTAGGTCTCTTTCTCTCTCTCTCTCTCTCTCAGGAATAAATAAAACATTAAAAAAAATAAAGGTACAACTTTGCCTCCAATATGAGTGGTAGATTCTGGGTGGCACGGCAGAGGACAGGAGACCAGTTAAGAGGCCCTTAGAGCCCACGGGGGGAGAGGGGTGTCTCGGCCTGACAGCTGGTAGCAGAAGAGGGGAGAGCAGACACCCTGTGAGGCCAGAAGACGTGGTGAGTGAGAGGTGGCAGGAGCTGCAGCCCAATCCCCGAAGGCTCACACGTCTGTCCTCCTGGTTTAAAGGGCTTGCATAATTTGATTTCATTTCTTCTCACTCCCCACTTCTCCCCTTCGCAAAACAAATCCACTCTAGTGCCCCAACTACCCCCTTAAAATCGATGTTCAGTCCTGACATTTTGAATGTTTCTCCCCCCGCGGTCAGAATGCCAAGGTCTGACCCCCACCAAATCCTAATCAACTTCCCAGGTTCAACTACAATCCCACTGCCAGCAACAAACCCTCCCCATCCTCTGCAGACTACGTGCATCCCATCGCCCTTATCGCCATATCATGTGGTACAGCGCACCATCATGTGCTCCTCTCTTTCACCCACTCTAAGGCACGTGTCCCCAAATTAATAGCTAGGTACTCAAGGGCAGGGCCAAGTCTTCTGCTTTTCTGGGTAGCTCAGCCCAGGGCCCAAATGCAAAAGTGCCCGTGAAACACTGAGAAGTTAGACTGGATGAAAAGTCCTGGATCTGGCGCTTCTCTGGAGCACACAGGTGACACGACCAGGGCCAGGGAAAACGGAGGCCAGCACGGTCATCTAGGGTGCTGTCATCTGGCTGGTGCAAACTGTCAGGATGAGGAACTGAGGAACTATCTTTTTTTTCTTTAAAAAGACACAGCCACAGGCATCATGTCTTAGGCGCTGGTAGCTGGCACTGGCATGCACCAGTTTACCACACTGGCAGGAAGACAATCCAGTTTGGACGGACTCATGCAAATAGAGGCTCAGAAGCTTGGCACCCAGTGGGCAAAATAACACCTATATTTGGTCTATTTTCAGTAGCTCTCAGTTACTGCAGCTTTCTTTAATTTTTTTTTAAATGTTTTTATTCGTTTTTTGAGAGACAGAGACAGAGCACAAGCAGGGGAGGGGCAGAGAGAGAGGGAGACACAGAATCTGAAGCAGGCTCCAGGCTCGGAGCTGTCAGCACAGAGCCCGACGTAGGGCTCGAACTCACGAACCTCAAGATCATGACCTGAGCTGAAGTCAGCTGCTTAACCAACTGAGCCACCCAGGCACCCCAACTTTTTAAACTCAAGAACATCCAACTGAGTAACTGTAGTACTTTCCCTGAGATTCATTCATTTCAATCACTTTTATCAACTAGAGCAAGATTTGAAATGGAATGGCTGAAGATTCCCCTCTCTAGACAAAAGGACAGAAGAAATGCCAAACTAGGTAACGAAACTGTGCACGGCAAAATCCATTACCAGAAAGGTAAGGCTTCTACTATGCCTCCATTGGGAAGGACAGTAATTGATTCCATTAAACCAAAGCTATATGTTTATTATACAGATCTAATGACTGAATCCAGATCCCTGTTAAATTGAAAAAGTGTAGACTCCATCGTATTTTTACTCATTCTTAGTTCTAATTAGACTAGCAAATCTAACTCACAACAAAGTCATGTGTATTTGGCCTTTAACCAAAGCCAACATTAATCTGAGACCTTAGCTGTGTTCAGAGACAAAATGTTTATAAAAGCCCTTAGCACTTTACTAACATTGTCCCTAACAGTAAATGCTTAATGAATTGTATCTCCTACCATTATTCAAACTATGCTTCAGTACAGAAGAGAGTAGTCAGACTTTTATTTGATGATCCCCCTGCTAAAATAATGTAATGCTTTAAAAATTTTTAGAGTGTATTTTTATACATTGCTTCATTCCATAAAATATGAAGTAAGAATATGACTCTGAAATCCACAGAGTCTGAGAAAGAGCTACTAATAAAAGAGCTTTTCAGGATGAGGCTGATCTGAAATGGGAGCCCCGATTCAGTCCAGCCTCCTAATGAAATTCCAGAAGACTCTGAAATTATTGCAGATATGGGCCTCTCATAGTGAGAGCTTGGGAGAGCCACTCAGGGCTCTGTTACTGTCCTTATCTATAAATGAAAGGGCTGAAGTCCAGGACTCCTTCACGGTGTTTTACTGTAGGGCTGGTTATCCTGGGCCTCATCACAGGACAGGAAAGAGTGATGCAGAATGAATAAACTGTCATGGGCTCCTTTTGCTTTTACTCAGAATTACAACAGAGAGGAAAGAGAAGGAAATAATAGAACCATATTTCTCATCTGTAGGTTGATCTTTATTTGTATTAATGACCTATTTATTCTCTTTTCTGTCAAGAAATAAAAGTCCAAATTCAGTATTTTTCCTTTTTTCCTTCTATATTTACGTTCAATCTGGCATCCTCAGAAATATAATAGATAAAAGTAGAATAAAGTGATACACAGTGAAAAGTAAAGGCCAAGAAACAAGATTATTTTTTACTTTATTTTATTTTTTAAGGTATTTATTTTGTGAGAGACAAAGAGAAACAGAGAATCCCAAGCAGCACAGAGCCTGACAAGGGGCTCAAACTCACGAACAGTGAGACCATGACCTGAGCCAAAACCAAGAATCAGTTGCTTAACCAACTGAGCCACCCAGGCACTCCAAGATTATTTTTTAAAGAAAACTAGTTTTCTGAACATTACCAAAACCAAAACACTTGATCAATTATTTGTTTTCTAACTCATAATGGTAAGTTTTTTAAAAAGGTTGAGATATATTTCATATGTGTTATCTACTATAAATCCTCCCAACAAGAATCCCCAGTTATAGTCATTTTTATGAAACAAATGTTTATGTCACCCATTCTGTCACCCTATTAATTCAAATGTTCAAGACTTATTTTTACAGATGGTTGTCAGAGAATACATGTGTTTGTAAACTGTGCTTATTTAGTAACTAGCTTCAAAACTGAAAAACAAATGGGAAGGATGGTTTTGTCATTACCTACCCAACGATGATGATGGAGAACGTCCCAAAGGGAGCCAAATTCACTGGTTCTTGCTAAGGCAAGGCTGCTGCTGATAATCAAATTCTTTACTCCTCTGAGGGTGAAAGAATGCTATGGTTTGGCTTGGCTACCGGGAGGCTTCCTAATGGCTAAATACATCAGTTCATATTTACCTTTAAGAATATGCAGAAATTACCACAACCATTCTCAGCTCACACAGACTCAAGGGCTTGTATCTTCCTATGAGTGGAGTTAGGTCTCCAGAGCTATTAGCTTTTTATCAAAGTTCAGTATTTAAGGGTGACATAAAAGTAGCACTGGCTCATCTCAGTATTTTTTATTAACTCTTAAAATCGTGTTTAAATCTACTTAAATAGATGAAAACACTTTCACATTAGATACTTTTCTCTAACAGTTGTACGTCTGCTCTGAACAAGATTTTCACTACGCTTCAGACTATCTTGTCACAGTTTAATGGAATCACTGACATTCCACACAAATAAAATGAATCACATGAAACAGAAACAGTACAAACCTACACGTAGGCTAATTTAGATACATTTATTGAAAACTTAAGAAGTGCTGGGCTTCCTGGCAAACACAAAGATGAAAAAGACATAGTCCTCGGCTTGAAAGAGAGAATCCAGCTGGGGAGTTAAGCTAATAAACACAAAAGATAAAGGATAATAGAAGGTTTAAATAAGATTTAAGTTAATAATGGAAGACCTGTGACAGGATAGCAGATGGTTATCAAAGGAATCACTCTGTTGAGAATACTGACTGGGCTCAGAAGGGAAAGCTGGTCAGGCGAGGGTCAAGGTCCCCGGCCGAGGAGGTCTGCAGACATGACCAATACAGGTAGAGTTCACTGTGGAACCAGGTTCCAAGTTTCAGGACTAGAAGAGTTGGCAAAATGGTTTCCCTGATAATCAGTTCTTAAGAGAACCCCTCTCAGCTGGCAGAATCAAGTTTACCAGGCTAGCCACCCCCCCCCCGCCCCCCCAAACAGGACCTGTTTCACACTAGGGAATGAAGCCCATACCAGTATAGCTTCCCCAAACCCAATCCGCACTTCCTTCAGTAATCCTGCATTTCTTTGTGTCTCTGTAAGAAGGTCCTATTGGTAGGTTTGGGTCCCCTCTTGCTGGAGGGAGAGAGAGCTCATAAAAATGTTTCTATCAGGGGGCGCCTGGGTGGCTTAGTCGGTTAAGCGTCCGACTTTCGCTTAGGTCATGATCTCGCGGTTTGTGGGTTCGAGCCCCGCGTCGGGCTCTGTGCTGACTGCCAGCTCAGAGCCTGGAGCCTGTTTCAGTCTATGACTCCCTCTCTCTCTGACCCTCCCCTGCTCACGCTGTCTCTCTCTCTCTCTCTCCTAGAAATAAATAAAAATATTAAAAAAAAAAAATGCTTCTATCAGTTCTGTGGGGACGTCTTTTTGTTCCCCTTCTCCAAAGTAATTTTTTCCCAGGCAAGGTAGCCCTCCCTGAGAGTGTGAGTGGAATTCAGGCCACATTTCTTTAAAGCACCTCACATGTGATACTTTCTTCCTGAATAATCTCAGAGTAGCTGAGAGCTCCAGTCTGATGGAGAAACCACTGCATCTTTCTATTACCACATCCACATGAGGCTGAAACCACCTCCAACTGCTGGAAGTACAGGGGCAGCTTGTAGTGGAACTACAAACATACCTTCCCCAGCATTTTTCTTCCGCTTCTGACACTTTTCTGTCTGCTCCTCGGAGCAGACTCACTAACCAAGGGAATTTCCAATTGGTCAGAGACTTTTGGATGGCAGGAGAAGCTTTCAGCCATCCCGAACCCTCTCTTAGGTGTCCCGAGAGATCTGGCTGCTCAGAAACTCCCATACAAGGCAATCCAGTCCCTGAAGCCACCTCCTGAACTAAAAGATACACAGAATTCTGAGGTGTGGATGGGGATATGGTACCAGCAATATGTTCACTGTGGTTCTTGGTGCTGCCTGGACGGACTCTCGTTGAGACCCAGGAGCATTTCCTGTATGATGTGGGGATGTCAGGGTGTTCTGATCCAATGTGTCATTCCACGTGTCCATAGGGCTAATCTCGCCGATCAGACTGAGTCCTTTTTCCTCCCTTGCCCAAGGAGCGTTCCTCCCATACCAATGCACAACAGGTAAGAGCCTTCCCAGGTAACTAAGGAGTGTTCTCTGGTAAAGGGGAGAAAGGGTATTCAAGGAACTGAAACACCTGTGCTAGAAACTCAGTATGAGCTCAGTCCTTCACAGGAGTGTCCGTCTGCCCATGCTGTCGAGTCAGAGTCCCCCCATAGGGAAAATGTCTCAAACAAGAGTGAGGTGGACAGTCCTTTGCCGGGAAACACATACTTGGTGTACCCTCTTTCGAAAAAAACCCTGGTCCCATTAGTAGGATTCCAAGGTAAAGTCCTCACAGTGCCTATAAGATGCATGAAGGGAGTTCCTAAACTCACCAAATTAGTTCAATGGAACTCCAATAACAGTTGTCATATTTACCACAGCTATGTCCCAGCAAAAGAATTCACCCAGCAATAAGAGACAGAGCCTAACATTATAATTCTCAGTCACAGAATTCTGAAAACTGCATTCTAACACACACTGGCTTCATGTAAGGAAACCAACAGAAAGATCAGGCAGAATCACAGCATAAGCAAAGGGCATGGGGACAGATGATCTGAAAAACAGGTAACTATGCCTGCTTTTTGAGACCTGAAGCAAGAGCTGAGGAGAGAGAATGGAGATCCAAACATCTCATCTAAACCTTCACAGAGCTTAAGTGTTAACACACCGACAACTGATTCATCCTATTCCCTGAAAACTGAAATGCTTACACTTCCAACCATCAACTGCCAGCAACATCCTCCCTGCAACAGAAGACTCAAGGTGTGACAATGATATCTACCATATTTTGTTTTCTTAGATCATGCTTTTAAAAGCAATCTTGCCTTTCACCGTGGTACAGTCTGCGGGCCATAGCAGCTGTGTGTTCAAGGTCACCATGCACTTTCAAACCGTATCCCCTGCTCTGAGCCAGTGTGAGTGACAGGGCGTTGGTATGAGCACTCTGCTGCAGAATCAGTGAGATGTAACTCTCACACCGCCCCCTTTTAAGACAGACATAAAATGCTTAGCTCTTCTCATGCGTTTCATAAAACCATAAGCTTAGTATTTGCAAACTGAGACCCTTTCCAGTTGTAAAAATGAAAGAAAAACACACAAGTAAATGAGTTTTTAGATTGCCCCCTCATTCTTAGAATAGTCTACAAACATTCTCCCCTCATTGTTCATAAGGTCCAAGAACGGTGAGCTCATTGCTGGAGTCCACTTGAACTGTAAATGTTTAATCAGAGTCCAACACCGTGAAGCTCCTCTGCTTCTCGCCACAGGAGGTGGGAACTAAGAACAGGAGCTGAGAGGTAGAGCACTCCGTGTTTTTAGATCCCAGGGTAACAGAAAAATCCCTGGCCAGAAGCAGCACGCCTGTCTATGTGACATTTCTAGCTCATAAATACCAAATGAAGAGGCAGTTGAGCTAAGTAAAAAAAATACACTGATGTGTATTCCACTAATGTGGAAGAATGACAGTATTCAAGTTAAACAGAACAGTTATGTCAGCCAGAAGCTATAAATAAATCAGTTTGCCCAATACATTCCCAGTTGTGATGACCTATCGTACATGGAGCTCCCAGCCAAGTACTGCTTACTGGCTGGGCTCGGTGAGACACGAAGCCCTTGTTCGCGTCTGCCACAGGCCTTACCTGCGAGCAGGTGAACGGAGCTGAAGCTCTTCTCCAGTTTACCCAGAAGTACAGTGAGAAAACAGTCTGAAGACAGGGAGGCAACATCTTGGGAGCTCTGGTCATAAACGACCACCTTCTGACTGCAATCAATATCAACCTGCAATGCAAACGTGAGGCGGTTAGGAAGGCAGCTCCCACAGTCCTCTGGTGCCGAAGCAAATAACTGCTTCCCGCCTGCAGTTAATAATCCGAATAAAAATGAGATGCTGTCAATTTTCTGGGTAAACCTAGCATACAAATGGCTCAATGCTTGTGAAAATCAACTTTTAAAAGGCAAAGTTGATGTTATTTCTGTGTAGGTGTACTCCAAACTCCTTGGTTTAAAATCCTTTACACTGTGAAAGGCTAAAACTCATAAGAGAGTACTTAAAATAGACATAACAACCCTTGAACTAAAGAAACATTTAAGGGGCGCCTGGGTGGCTTAGTCGGTTAAGCATCCGACTTTCACTTAGGTCATGATCTCGCGGTTCGTGGGTTCGAACCCCGCGTCAGGCTCTGTGCTGACTGCCAGCTCAGAGCCTGGAGCCTGTTTCAGTCTGTGACTCCCTCTCTCTCTGACCCTCCCCTGCTCACGCTGTCTCTCAATCTCTCCTAGAAATAAAAATATATTTAAAAAAAAAAAAGAAACATTTAAAAAGGTTTCTACAAAGCAAATAAATCAGTTGTTTGGTAAAATTAAAACATGAGCTCATTTTTATTCCTGAAGAAAAGAGCCAGCCTTACTCACCATGAGGACAACATTTTGGTATCCCAGAGATAACTTCCCTCAAGATAACATCCCTAAATCATGAAAAATGGTACCTTCCCTTCCCACAAATAAACGTATAGTTAGTTTCCACTTTCTTCCCAAGGCACTTATAAAGAATGATCTTGTTCCAGTAAATTTGTAGATGATACAAAATGATGTATTAATCTAGTAACTGTTGATAAGCGTATTATAAATTATTGTACATTAAGTTACTAATAATTAATATCATGTATTAACTATATTAGTATTTAATTTTTGTTAAAGTTTGCCAAACCATTAATAGGAAAACACAGCATCTGACCAAATTAAAACAAGTTACCCTTTCTGTATAGTTTAGAAATATTCTTAAATATGACAGTGTGGTTAGTAAATTACTTGGAGGTATTCCTTAGGTACCAAGGTTGAAAGAGCCACCAAAACTTGCTCAGATTACTTTTTCGCCTAAAAATGAAACTTCGTTTTACAATTATTCCTCATTCCAAGTGTCTATTTTAAAAAGGAAAAAGAAAGCAAGCGTTTACCTTATGTTTTGCTGAATGCTGGATAAGCTCTGTAATTAACACTTTGTCCTGTTGCAACCTTCGCTTCATAAGCTTGGAACAGTTGATATTAATGGCTTCCAAAATGTGGGACGTATTGTATTCCACAAATGGCCGGCTATCAATTAGCAGCACTTTTTCCGTTCCACTTTCCAGCAGAGCCACCAACCTCTCAGTAACAATTTGAGTTCCAATCATCTCATGGGCCATGACAACAATAAGTCTTCTTTTCCCACCTCCTCCTTTAATTTGCCACGATGATGTAATGGTGGTGTACTCAAAGGCTCAGCCACTCCATTGTACTAAAAATGTATGAGGTCAGGCTGGTGGTGACTGGCAAAAGGAGAGTTAAACCCATTTTCAGCAAGAGCCCTCCAAGTGAATGTCCCTTTCTCTTTCCCCGTTGATGTGCTCTTGCAAAGGATTCCTTCCACAAAGCAGCCCCTCACATTTGATTCATAAAGAGATGACTGGAATAACCATTCCACAACAAAAGATGCTTTGGGGCAGCCAGCACATTACATCATTCTTTACCTTTGCTCCTCGCTCCAACAGCTTTATGCTGGACTGAAAATCCTACACGAACAGGGAGACAGAAAACAAAACATGGGGTCAAAATAAAGAAAGAGCATCAGATTAGAGAGAGCGTATGATTCATAATATTTACTCCATTAATCTAATTCCATACTTGATGCACTGTTTCATTTGAACAAACAAAAAGAACAAACAGGCATGGCTTTGGAAAATCCTACTGGTGGTAATTCACTTTTATATCCAAATATAAAAACTCGAAGAAGATGAAAGAAGACACAGTCATGAATTATAATGACCTGAGGCCCAGAACTACATGCCTGTAGTATGAGATTGAAAGAGCTATAAAAAGCTGCCTAAAATAATATTTTTTCCAAATGGATCCCTGCAATTTATTTGCTTATTTCCTGAAAGGAGCACAAAGAACAGCCTGCAACCAGGTGAGCAAGCACATACTATCAAGACAAAGTCTTTTCTGAAGGCTTGAGAACCGCTGTGACAGTAGGAGAGAGAGAGTGTGTGTGTGTGTGTGTGTGTGTGTGTGTGTGTGTGTGCGCGCGTCCGCGCGCACCCGCACGACTGGACGTGTGTGCACACCCGGGCACAACAGCAGCCCCTTTAAATTGCCCTGGGAAAACCTTTTCATAAATTTCAGCTGCCTTTTAAGGAAAAGAAGGGACAAGAATGGCTGATATCCTGGTCATACCAACTGCTGAGCCAATTGCTGGGGAAGTGTGAGGTGCCCAGCTCCATCCGAGGTGGTCCCACAGCTATGTGATCCTGGCTGGTCCATCCTTCAGTTCCCTGACCCTTCACAGACTTACCCCTCATCTTCTTATGCCTCATTCTTAAGAGAATCACTGACTCCCAACCTCAGAAAATCTCACATCTCAACCTGGGACTCTACGTCAGCAACCATACAGAACCCTGATTACTGGGCCCAGGGCTTCCTTATTCTTGCCAAACTCCTATAACTGACCACTTCCTATATTTATACATATATAAATAAATAACTTTATTTATGTTATTTTACTTGTATTTGAGAAAGAGAGCATAAGCAGGGGAGAGCGCAGAGTGGGAGAGAGAAAATCTTAGGCAGGCTTCACACTCAGCACAGAGTCTGACGCAGGGCTCCATTCCCTGACCCTGGGATGACGATCTGAGCCAAAATCAAGACTCAGACGTTCAACTGACTGAACCACCCAAATGCCCCAACTGGCGACTTCCTAACTGACACTAGTTGGAGGTTTGCACCCATAGCTTGGACCTCACCCTGACCTTCAATATTCTCAGACTCCTAGCTCCGTAGTCCATCCCCGCTCATAGGAAATCCTCTACACTACACAACACCAGATGTCCGCTGCTGGCATTCACCTTCTCCAGGGCAAACTATTTGATGGCAGAGACTTTGTATTACATTTCCCACCTCTATCGTGCTTCCTCCCTCCACAGTGCATAAGATACTCAATTCACGGGGCACCTGGGTGGCTTGGTTAAGCGTCTGACTTTGGCTCAGGTCATAATCTCATGGTTCGTGGGTTCGAACCAGGCTCTGTGGTGACTGCCAGCTCAGAGCCTGGAGCCTGCTTCAGATTCTGTGCCTCCCTCTCTCTCTGACCCTCCCCTGCTCACACTGTCTCTATCTCAGAAATAAATAAAACATTTTTGTAAAAAAGATACTCAATTCACACTATTATAAGAAAGTAAAATCCTCCACAGATGATTGAAGATACTAAGTATTCAATTAACTGAGTTCTGATCAGGATGGTAAAACCCTCAAACATCACTGGGTCCTATTCCTAATTTCAGACTTACAGATTAGAAACTGAAGCATGGAGAAGTGGAGGGAGAATACAAAGAGAAGTGGCCATGCCATTTACTTCTTACTCAATTTTGGAAAGTTATATAACTTCTCTGAACCACAGTTTCCTCATCTATGAAATGTAGATATAACATAGGCCTTATCTCTTCACAAAGTCTGTCTGGAGGACAAAATTACTGAAGTTATTTACAGTAAGTAAACATGCAACTACCCAGCTGCCTGGGTGGCTCAGCTGGTTAAGCATCCAACTCTTGAATTCAGCTCAGGTCATGATCCCAGGGTCGTGGGATCAACCCCCACGTTGGGCTCTGTGTTGAGCATGGAGTCTGTTTGGGATTCTCCTCCTCTCGCTCCTTCCCTCTGACCCTCTCCCCTACTTGCACTATAAGAAATTTTTTTAAAAAATGCAACTACTCATCATATAAAGGAAGGAGGAAAAATACCTTAAAGATGCCAATGGTGGACAGAGCTGCCTTGCACCTGGAATCTAAAAGACGTCATTTTGTCGAGAAACACAGAAGCAACTCCACCCTCCTATATGGCCCAGCATCAACCAAGCCACACCCTCTCCTTTAGAGCCAGACACACATGGGTTAGAAAGCTCCTGAGAAATCATTTCTGCCCTTGCACCTTACAAATCAGCTCCATAGAGAATATATTATTTGTCCATCCTTTGTCTTCATTAGTTTAATATATTTAGTTTTAGTATGGCTTACTGGCTATGAGGTATAGAATATCATCTCTGTCTTCAACTGAAGAAACCAGAGCAGAGAAGCTGTCCTAGTCAATCAATGAATATACTTTGGCAAAGCACCTGCCAAGGATATGGCATTGAATCAAGTCCTGACTACTGGGTGACATAGTTCACAGCAGTCTAAGGTCCTGTACTCAGATTGTCTGATTCCCAAACCAGGGCTCCCACTACTGGTTTACCCTGTTTTCCCCCAAGCACCCGTTCCCGTAATGAAACTGGACTGAGAAAGAATGGCTCGACTTGTCCACGAGGGTGCCCAGGTGGCACAGAAAGTAGAAATCTGAGAACAAGAGCAAGCTGATTCCAACAATGGCACTGAGTATCCGAGTCTGATTGGCTCCTCTCAATGATAAAATCCGGATGGGACAAAGCAGTTATCTGGGTTAGCAGATCAAGGAACAAAGGGAGGGAGAAGACAGCAAACATGCAAAAGTTGAATGAGAAAGTTCTCATCTTTGCTTCCCTTCAGCCCAATCTCCTTAGCCCAAAGCACTGAAACCAAAGACCGACTACAGCAATCAGTTCTCCTGGGCAGAGAATGGACAACCTTACCCAGAGAGCCAGAATCAGGAGTTCCAGATGCAGAAAGAACCTTTCCCCCCCCGCAACCAAGAAAAGGTCTGGGCAAAGTGACCTCATATGAGGATGTAATGGAAGCGAAGCACTGAACGTGAAATGATGATGAAGTCACACCTCTGTGTGTCGTACTGAGGCTAGCTGGAGCCTCCTGTCACACCTTTATGCCCAAGGTCTGGCTTTCTGTAGTTCCAAACAGATTTATGTGAGAGGCAGAGCCCTGTTGAGGGGGCGTGGGAGGTGGGGGAACAATACAGCCTTAAACCTTGTTTATTTACCGCTAGAGAACTTTGGCTAGGCCCTTGTCCTAGGCTGCAACCCTAATTTAGATATTTCTGAGCATTCACTGAATGCTCCTAAAGAATGTCAGTACCTTGAGATCGGGAACATGTCTGTGACAGTTTTGTTTTTTAAACCTTCTGCATCAGGTAGAATTTAAAAGATGACAAGAGACTATTTATTGTTGGCAAAACCACAAGCTAATCTCACCCAAAATTTCTACAAGAAGTCAAAAGGAATAAACATTCTTAGAACTGAACTGTAATAGGGTGCCCGGGTGGTTCAGTTGGTTAAGCGTCTGACTTCAGCTCGGGTCATGATCTTGCGGTTTGTGAGTTCAAGCATTGGGTTCTGTGCTGACAGCTCAGAGCCTGGAGCCTGCTTCAGGTTCTGTGTCTCCCTCTCTCTCTGCCCCTCCCCTGTTCAGGCTCTGTCTCCCTCTCTCTCTCAAAAATAAACATTTAAAAAATTTTTAAAAAAGAATTGAACTGTAAGGGCTCAAGTGCATATAACAAAACCCAGGACAGAGCAGCTTTACTATTTACTGATTTACTTAAACATCTAATTTTGAAAGTTTTAACTATTTTCTTTCCATTTTTAATAGGTAACATATTCACAAGGCTCAAAGAAAAGTATAAAATGTACACATACTATGAATGTGTACAGTTTATTGTCTGTTACACTTCAACAAAGCTACTAAGGATTGCCAAGAAACTGAAACTTCAAGATATACCTTACATGAAAAGCATAAATACACTGGAAATCCTTCTCCGATCATTGTCCATCTGCCCAGGTCTCCCCCCTGCCCTCTACTGGAAACATGGTCAATAGTTTCTTCTGATTTCTTCCAAAGATTTTTTGTAATGAATACAGAATAAGATACAAATATATATTCTTTCCCTTTGTTCAACCAGTTACACAGTATATAAGCTTGTTGTGCATCCTGTTTTATTTCACTTAAATACAATTTTATTTTTTTCCCCATATTTAATTAGAATATGATACAATCTATGTATCTTCCATACATGCGCTTTTGGAAATCTAAATAAAACACAGAAAGGGGCGCCTAGGTGGCTCAGTCAGTTGAGTTATCCAACTTTGGCTCAGGTCATGATCTCATAGTCCATGAGTTCAAGCCCCATGTCAGACTCTGTGCTGACAGCCTGGAGCCTGGAGCCTGTTTTGGATTCTGTGTCTCCCTCTCTCTCTGCCTCTCCCCCACTTGCAATCTGTCTCTGTGTCTCAAAAAAGAAATAAACATTAAAAAAATTTTAATTAAAAAAATCTTTTAAAAACATAGAGAAATACTTCACCTTAAAAGACAACTCCTCTTTCCCCTAGCATTACACCTATTCAATCAGCTGTTTACCTGAGGACCCAGAAGCTGAAGGGTAATTCTTAACAGCATGCTTGAAAGCTCAGCAAACGGTTTTGTGGCATTCCAACAAGACAGTGTCCTCCACAACTACTCTGGCTTAAGAGAAATTTAAAATATGACATGCACGTTCATGAAGTATGGAATTATCTCTTAAAGGGCACCCTGTTGTGACTCTGGCCGTTCTCACCCAAAGACGGGGCGGCATCACAAGTTCCCGGGGAAGGGGTTACCTGCATGGTGGTCACGGGACCGTGGAAGGTGGAGAAGCCACCGTACCCTGGTGTAAAGCCCTCTGAGAAATGCTAACGGACCTGGGGGTGGCCCTGGGCAGTGTCTCCATGGCAGATCCTCATCACTGACCCAGACGAAGGTGCTCCGGGCCCTGTAGGGGTGCTGCCCTCCTGGCTGCCAGGGACTATGGACAGGGGCCCTGGCTGGCCTCCCTCACCGGGGAGATGGGGCAGGCAGCTGGAGCAGCAGGGAGACTCTTCTGAGGAGATGGATGCTCCCCTACCCGCCCCCAACCCCTGTCAAGGAAATCTGGGTGGCGTCAGGCTCTTTGGAAGACAATTAAAGAACACTTTGTATACATACAATAAGGTTTTCTATTTCTCTAAAAAGGAAGTCAATTAAACCAATACTTATCATACCAAAGACTAGTAACCTTAACCAGAGCCACTAAACAAATATCTGCAAAGTATCCCGTTTTCAGAAATCAAGGTTTTAAAAAACTTTATTTATGAAAGGAAAGAGGCCGAGACAACATTTTAGTATAACATTTAGTATAACAAAATGACTATACAGATCAGGGAACAAAATTGGCAAATTCCCTTAAGAAACACCAATTTTGCTTTAGTTTGCATTTTACCAATTTGGGTAAATATTTTATAATATTTAATATGAACAGAAGTTGTATAAGAACCTTCCCCTGTTAATACTCATATTTTAAAGTTTGTGTAATTTATTTTATGCTTTAGATTCCATTTGGTTAGCTATGGAAATTTATGCTTTTATCATGGAAATTGGTACAGTTTTATTTATTGAAATTCACTCTACTCTGCAAGAGTATCAATGAAATGAAGCATACTACTACTTAATTACGTCAGAGAACCGAAAGCCCAAGACTGTTTTAATGATAAAATGAACAAGTAAGAGTCTGTTTTAATTAAAAGGACAACAAAGCACCCAACTAAACAAAAACCAGTATTTGCCACTAGAATAATTAGCTAAAAGGAAAAATTTTTTCTTTTGATCTTCTTCACTACTTGCACATAACCTTAAAGCTAGTGCCCAAACCAAAAAAGAAGTTTTTTTAAGACGAAGGTAGTTTTAAAATGATTCCGTTAAGCAGCTCCCTCCTGTTCTCAGAGGAAGTGTTCTTCTTTTCAACTTCCCAGCAAGATCCTGGCTTCCAGGTCAGTCAAACGGACACTTTGTCTATCCCGCCAGAAAAAAGGGAAGAACCTTTCCATACACCATCTCCCTTCTCCCTGCCCATGGCTGACTCTGACAACAGCGAGAGCTCCTCTGTCACCAAGCAAGACCCACAGCCAGCAGGTGAGGAAGGGTCTGAAAGGTGGGACCTTTGAGGACACAGAGGCAACCCCTGAGGAAGGCATACCTCCATTTGAAAGACTTCCTTTTACAAAGAAACTCTCAGCAGGGAAAGGAGGACCGTACTGGGTAGTGGGTGCTTGAACCACCTCTTCAGTGAGGACAGTGACTTGGGCTTCATTTGCTTCGGCTTGAGCTCAAGTTCAAATTCTCAGAGAATTTATGGAAAGGATATAATCAGGTGAGAAGTTTGCTTTTATTAAACTACAAGCTGGTCTTAAAATTTCCCCCCTCCAATAAAATAAAATTTCCCCCCTTACTGAATAAGCAATAAGATACACTAAACAGCCTTCTTAGCAGAGCTTCAAATACAGACTTTCAGTAACAGAAAACTGAACAAATCAAAAGGGAAAAAAGCAGGCTATGAGGTCTGGAAACAAGCAAGAACATCTTAGACTTTGACCATCTACACTAATCAAAGCAACTTTGTCTCATATGCTATGGGTAAATGCTGACAGAAATTCTGACGCCTGGTATTTGGTAAAATATATTAAAAACAAAAACAAAAAAACAAAACATCACCCTCATCAAAGCCAAGACAACTTTATGAGCTTAATGTGCTTTTAGTTGCCTTATTACCATATTTTCTTACCCCAAAATAGAGGACACATTCTGACAAGTGGGAACAATAATGGAACAGACTGCTTGAAGCACAAGTGTCTGAATGGTAAGGGACACAGAGACAGCCCTTGTCAGCACCATAAAATCCAGCCATCTCTTACCAACTTACAGCACCATGGAGAGAACCCGCTCCTACCCGAGGCTTAGGTTGTTTATATACACATCAAGGACCCCAGATAAAGGCTGGAGGAACAGCAATCCTTCCAAGACTAAATATAATGTCTTTTGCTTCAGACACAGGCCAGCCCAAGTAGAGTCCAGATCTGAGAGAAGACCTCACCCAGTTTCTGATCAGGAAGAGCACTGCACTCTGGGTACTGGCTGGGCGGAGCCTCCGCCCTTCCTCAGCACTGTTTCCTGTTTATGCTCACCTGTCTGTCTCTAGCTCCCCCTCCCCGAGCCTTCCAAGCTCTCCTCCACCTCCCCTCCTTCCACTACACCACGTATCTATTCCAGATATGCTCCTTGCACCCTCTAACATATAATGCTCTCTCCAGGTACCTTGCCTAAAAACTAAGGACTCTACTGCTCCGAAGAGGGGCCTGGATATGAGGTGGTTTTGAGGGAATGGGATTAGAAGGATCCTTGCATGAAGTCTCTGGGTGAGAGAAAAAGTGTGTGGTCAGTGGTTGGTTCAATCTGAGAGTCCAGGAAAAAATGTGTTGGAAAGGTATTTGCAATAAAGGTGGGCTGGAGGCAGGAGAGGAAAGATTCAGACCAAACCAAACAGCGGTCTGAAAAGGACACTAATGTGTACATCTTGGTTTTCCTGAGCCGCTGTCAGGCCTACTGTCACTCATTCAGTCATGTGACAAACAGCTGCTGGGCACCTAGCAGGTGCTAGGCACTGCTGGAGAAACGCACCCAAAGGCACTGGGTGAAAACTCCCATTCTCCTGGAGTTTCTAACGCAGTGATGGGAGACAGTAACAAACAGCAACAACACAAGCGCAACGGAGAAAAAACAGAGCAGGGAAAGAAAAAGGAGAGTTGAGGTGGGTAGTTGCAATATTAAACAGATTAGTCTGAGATGGTCTTACTCTGATGGTCAACTACAAGCCACGAGGAGGTGAGAGAGCTACGTGGATCCTCGGAAGACTGCGGCTCTCTCTGTTGAAGACTTGAGGCCAAAGAAAACAGGGCTGGCCAAGGTAATGCTAAACTGGGCAAGGGCCAGTTAAGGATGCACCAGGTGCTCGGTCTTTCTTCAGTATGATGGTTAGATCGATCAGGAATGAAGCATTTCCAGGCATTCAAACACTTAACTTGACTGTGAAACACACACACACACACACACACACACACACACACACACACACACAAGTTCAGTACAGTTTCTTCCTAAAACTACAAAGAGAGAAGTGTCCCTTGGCGAAAGAAGAAAAAGTCCTGTATGAAAAGACTGTAACAAGAAAGATTACTATTAATGTCAATGTAATTCTTACAACTCCACAAATGTGTTGTACCTAATAATGGAATCTTGATTTTATAGGACAGAATGCAGAATGTAGCAAATGCAACACAGAATGTAGTAAAAGATAGAAGCCCTGTTAAACAAGGTGTGTGCTTGAATAGATCTAAACAACAATGAAGCAGTTTAAAGGATCTTTAAATTAACGAATTTTTAAATGCATTCAAGGAGCTCTCCTTGTCAAAAGGTGTATCAAATATTTACCACATATACTCTGTCGGTTAGGTTACTGTATTCAAGGGGCTGGTAGCACTAACGTAAGCTTATCATCTTTATCCGTGTACCATCTTTAGTCCGTGCCACCCCCCAAAACAACAAAATGACATACGTGAAAGACAAGGTGGGCTTTCCTGACAAAGAGTGAAATTACTAGTGATGTTACAGCCAGGGTAAACATCTGGACAATTTGGAAGATAGTCTAGCGAAGAGAGGATATAATTTAATTTTTCCAAAGAAGATCAGACAGCTCCAGAAACAAGCAATGGAAAGCAATTAGGAATCACCAACACCAAACCTTCCACCACCCTTAGTTAAGCCCAAGTTTATCATAGTATATTCTGGAATTTTATCTACTTTAAATCTCTTGATACTAAAGTAAGTAAAACCACAAACCCAAACTATATTCTCCTGAAGACACTTTCAAAATAGTTTACAGGGATCTTTTCAACGTGACAAATGAGAAACTGCTTCACCTTTCAGTTAAAAGACACATGAAAAATAATGGACAAAGCCTACATGTGCAAGCAGATGGGGACGAAATAACTTACACGCTAAATCCTGCAACACAGCATCATGCAACACTTTTAAACGATGATGTGAGGGGCGCCTGGGTGGCTCCAACGGTTAAGCATCCGACTTTGGCTCTGGTCATGAGCCCCGCGTCGGGCTCTGTGCTGACAGCTCAGAGCCTGGAGCCTGCTTCAGATTCTGTGTCTCCCTCTCCCTGCCCCTCCCCCTCATGCTGTCTGTGTGTGTGTGTGTGTGTGTGTGTCTAAATGAACATTAAAATTTTTAAGAAAAAAAAAGAAGAAATGATAGTATGAAAGCATACTTCTTGACAATGAAAGATGGTCATGACCCATTAAGAGAATGAAAGCGACTTACAAACAGTAAATGAGAAGCTCAGGCACCCACATACATATCTGGACATATGATGGATATGTTCAAAAGGGAGTATTATACTCCTTTCCATAATCTTGGAAAGTACAAAAACTCCTTAGAAAAAGGGCACGACACACACTCAGAGCCAGGCCCTCAGGTGGCCGTCGCCATGCTGCTTGCACTGCTCCTCACCAGGACGGCTGAGGAGAGTTTGGGCCAGAACACGGTAAGAGACCAACAATACAATAGAGGAAAATTGATGTCCACCCTCAAGGTAAAAGCAAAAGAACTTGCAAAGAATTATTTTCAATAACAATAATGCTGGGGGGATGGGGACAGACAAGAGAAATGGAATTTTAAATCACACACTTAGGACCATAAACCTGGACGTTCAGTAGGTCAGTTGGGGTATGACTCTTATTACAAAAGGGTTCTTCTTTACACAAAGAATTTATAGCTAGTTTTCTCTTTAAAATGAATATATTCCCTAACCCTTTTAATAGGTATTCCAATTTATAAAGTTTCCAAAATAAGCCCGCAATAGGACTTATATTCCTCTTACTGGAAAAGCACAAATCCTTTCAACAAAGTATCTACAGCAGCCTCCTCACTATTCTGGGCTCCTAAATAGACACGCACAACAAGACTTGAACACATTCCAGGCGTGGCCTTCAAGCCTGGACCACACCTGCTTCCAAGGCCCTAAAGCTAAAAATAACTCTGGGGCCTCAAAACTGGGACACCAGCCAGGCCCAGGGGTAGCGGCTGGCCCCTTGCGCAGCTCCGCTAACAGCAAAAGCTGGAGCGACGTAACTCTATAATCACAAATACCCCACGACAGGCTTCTTTCCGTGCCAGTCAACCTCCATCCTAGGCCTACTCATTTTCTTTCCCCCTTGACACCAAAGCAAACCTAGGAATTTAGAAACAAGTAAGGTTTTAAGATGCATTGTTTTTAAAAACAACTGTGGACCAGGATAAGCGGCAGGAGAGGATTCAGGAGACCTTGTTCCTAATTTCAGCTCCTCTACAAAGGCACCGAAATGTCACAGTCACAGTCACTTGACATCCCCAAGCTTGTTTTTTCCTCACCTGTAAAAGGAGGAATACTCTGATCACGTAACGTCTAAGGACGACTTCACTAAGAACATGATGATATCACGGTCAACGCACCGCAGGCCTCCACGAGGTGCTTTAACAGGACAGGGTCCCAGCACCGATCTGATCATTAAGCACTCGTGTTCTGGGATGACAGCTTACATCCTATGACACACAAATTAAAATGGGTAACTCCTGGGCAATGGGCCCACACACAGTAGGGCAACTGCTCCAGATCACTTCTTTCGTGGTGGGGGATTCCCAAGGTTTGCGCCAAGACAAGGCCTTCCACTTCTCTGCCAGGCACCCCCCTCCCCCCCATGCAGGAGCCTCCTCTGCACTTGTTCCACCAGGTGAAACATAAGGGGGCGTGGCCAGGGCCAGGGGCAGAAGGGGCGGCGGCAGTATTCCCTCCAGGCTCCTAGGCTGTGCTAATTTAAGTCACTGCATCTGTCCTCATACTTCCCCTTCTGGGGCCCGGGGAGCTCACGGTATCAGGAAGCCACACCACAGGGCAGAGTGGGTGACAAGTCAGGACCTGGGCTGGAGACTCACATCGCCACAGGACGGCAGGCAGCCCTGGGCAAGCGGGCAGGGCAGCCTTCCACGTTCTCAACCCAGAGTTACTTTTTCCATATTGTCCTTTTCATGGTCTATCCTTTCCCCATAATTTGGCTCCACCACCTCATCTACCTGTAGTTTCTCTGCCCTTACTTGTTCTTAGAGGCTTTGCCGTTTCCCCTATCTCCTCTCTCCTTCTTCTTCATTTCTCCCTTCGTGATCTTCTTTCCTCAGGTTAAGTCCTTACCACAAATCCGTTTTCTGTTTTCAGGGGAGAACTGCCAAGGCCCTGATAAGGGGTGCTATTCTAGGAGTAATCACAACGGCTCCAGGCTTTGAGACCGTCATCCACAGATTTGGATGCTTTAACAACCTTTAAAACCTTTTATCTGTTACTGTAAAATGAGAAGTTTTATTTCAGAGGAGAGAAAGGAACTTTTTCTAGTTTGGTATTTCATACATGGTTATACTGAGTGGAGATGATTAACTTAGTATCTTACGTTTTCACTAGCCCTCCAATACCCTCATCTAGACAAAAGGAAAACCCCTCTTCAAAAGAAGACCCAAATTCGTGTTTTCATGCTAGACTGCTTCAAAAACGAACAAGACCTGAATTACTTTATAATCTAGCGCTCAGATTTTGAAAGCAGAGAGCAAGCTCTGCACGTGTGGACAAAGCAGTCTCCACCAAGAGTGTGACTGGCATCTGGACCAGCAGCGCTCCTGCCCTGCCCTTCCTCCTCCACCAGCCTAGCGGCCTCTTCAGTTGAGCACAAGCCCATCCAGACGACCTTCAAAGAGAAGAAGAGGCAGAATGGAAAATGAAATAACTATAGGCCCCTTACCTCAGCTCCCAGTTCATTCTACTGGCTCCTTTTTAAAAAAGGATTTCCCAAACAATTTGAATAGCAAAATAAACAGTAATGGATTATAATCCAAAGAATAAATACAAAAAAAAAAAAAAGATTTCCTATAAACACGTGCTCAACAATGCAAGTTTAAGAGGATATTATTCTTATTTGCTGTTTTTTTGTGTTTTGTTTTAGGAAGTTATTCTGTCCTCTTTTGGATGGCACTAAATTCTGGTGTGATGTCACTTGGGTCCAGGCATGCCATATGCAGCAGGGAACACTTTCTTACCAAAGTCTCAATTTCCCACTCTGACAGATACCTGTGTTTGTGTTGGTAGGTTTCTAAAACAATATGGGGCACTGTGGAGAAAAACCAGAGTGGATATGAGGTCCGTGATATTAATCTGTTGAAAAGGGGCATTTGGACAAATATAAAAAGATAATGTGCTAGCTGGTGTACAACAAGTCAAAGAAAAGAAGGGGTGCTGGGATTCTGAAGGAAAACAGGGACTTTAATTGCCAGAGAAGAGGAAAGAAAATCCTAGATGAAGAAAACACATAAACAAAAGGATAAATTGCATGTAGAAGATCCTGGCTAGAGCACAGATTATAACAGCAAATAACAAAGTAAGTTGGTGAAGGGAAAGGAGCCAGCTGGTGCAATGTCCTGAAAAGTCTAAAAACCATTTAAGTCACTGCGAGCTTTATGAACAGAACATGAGCACACTGCTGGATGAATTTCACTGGTAACTTTCTATGGATAGAAATTAGGAGAAAATGTAAGCAAGGAGACTGACAACTTGTAAACCACAAAGTTTTAGTTGTCGAAGGATGGAGCCTGCCTAGAATGGTGACTACAAAATCTGACAGGAAAGGAAAGAGCCAAGGTACTAGTGATGGTCTAGATCCAAAGCAGCATGCCTGGCACAAAACATATCCTTATTAAATAACTGACTTCCTGACTGAAGGTGCCCAGGGAAACAGCTATTTAGACTACGTTATTAAAGTATTCCACCAAAAAACATCCAGAAATAGCTCAGTTGCTGTATTCTGTTCCTGCTCCAGATGAACCAGTATCGAGCAAAATGAGTAATATGTACAAGTTCAAGTTTTACTAGTCAGGTAACTGTTTATAAGCCGGAGGAATTAGTCATATTAAAAGGCCAAAATAGGGGCACCTGGGTGGCTCGGTCAGTTAAGTGTCCCACTCTTGATTTCAGCTCAGGTCATGAGCTCATGGTTGTGGGATCCAGCCCAATTTCGGGCTCAATTTCGAGTGTGGAGCCTGGTTGGGATTCTCCCTCCCTCTCTCTCAAAATAAATAAAGTTTAAAAAATAAAATTAAAAGGCCAAAATAAGTAAAGGAGAATGTAAATACAAGTGGATGAGGAATGTTGGCATTATGACTACCTCCTACATATTTTTCAGTAATTTCTAACATTTTCATCATATACATAGGTATGTATATAATACACACACACAAAACACCTATCTTCTATGACAAAAAACTAAAGTGTATATTTTAAGGAGTCATAAGTCATTATGCTCATGCTGTTCAGAGGAAGAAAGTCAAAGTTATTTTGGATGAATCATTAATAAAGTAAGTTTTAATACAGAATCACAGGATTCATCCAACAGTGACCTAGTTATGTGAAAAAAAATAGTTTTTTAAAAATTTAATTACATATCCCTAGGACAGCTCTGCTTCAAGGTGCAAAGCATTCATATGTATTCCATACAAAGCAATATAAATATATATAGTTTAAGTACAGGGCAATATTCCTTTTCTAAAAGTAACCTTCAATACCAAAGGCTACATATTCAAAATTAACATTGAAAGCACGATCATTACAAATAAAATGTTTGCCACAAATGAAATTTAGTATACAGCAAACCACAGTATTGTCTATTAAGAATTCAATGACTTAAATACCAAAATATCTAGTTTCACCATCTCATATAAAATGTAATCCATGGCATAGACTCCAACAATAATGCTTACAAGGCTCCACTATTTTACCTTACTGCACAGATTCTCAAATAGTTACAGAAGAAATCTATCACCATTTGCTATCAACACAGTTAAGTACCACGGAACATTAAGTACCAGAGACTAAATGGCCCTCTAAGCACAATGCAATAAATGTTCAGTTTTTTCTCTTGCAAACAGTGTTTGCTTTTTGGAATTCTGGGGTTGTAGACCTCAGCTAAAATGTAAAACTTCAGAAAGAAAAAATAAATGGGTTAGTGGAATAGATACACGTGCATTTACTGACCACCTACTACATTCCATTTCCTGTATAGCAGCTTCTCAGTTTTGTCTAATTACAAGGATCACTTAAGGAAGTTGATTTAAAAATATGATAAAATGGGGGTGCCCGGGTGGCTCAGTTGGTTAAGCACTGATTTCAGTTCACAATGAGTTTGAGCCTCATGTCAGGCTCTATGCTGACAGCTTAGAGCCTGGAGCCTGTTTTGGATTCTCTCTCTCTCTCTCTCTCTCTCTCTCTCTCTCTCTCTCCCCCCCCCTTCCCTGCTCACACTCTGTTTCTCTCTCAAAACTAATACATTAAAAATTTATATGATAAAATGGTCACCCAGGCCCTGCCCCTGGAGAATGATACTTGGGGTCTCAAGTGGAGATTGTGACATTTAACAAATGCCCCAGGAGGTTCTTCGGATCAGGCAAGTTTTAAAAAAACAATGACCTAAAGATACATTCGGTTCTCTCAATGTTCACATTCCATCAGTTGTCAAGACCTACTGATTTTCAATGCCTCTCTCTCACCTGGAGGACAAAGCGTAGGAAAGCTGTGTTTGAAATGAAAATCATGGCAATGGGGATTGCCAATAATGGGAGGAATGGGATGTCAGCCTGAGACAATTCACATCTCACAGCTGAAGCAGGAATTCCATTCCATTCCCAGTGCATGCCTTCTGATGGGTTAATAATTTCGCTCTTATACAATGTTAAGTACTTGCCCAAAGTCACACAATTCGTTAGCGGTGGAACAGAAACTAGAGCTTCCAAAGAACACTGCTTTCCACACCCCTACAGGTGTTACCAAACATTTTTGCAAATTTTAAAAGGCTCCTGAAAGGTACAGAGAGCAAAAGATTTCAAAAGATGAGAAATAATACACCTTTTTAAACACCTGACGTGTGGCTGTGAGGAGAGACTGTCTCCCCAAAATCTCAGCCTGCCATGAAGTTGCAGATAAAAAGCCATGTGAGGGGCACTTGCGACTCTTGATCTAAAGATTGTGGGTTCACACCCCACATTGGGTGTAGAGGTTACTTAAAAATAAAATCTTAAAAAAAAAAAAAAAGAAATAGCCACGTAAGAAGCAGAGAACAACAAGCCCCCACAAAATATTCACAAAGAATAAGGAACCCTGAAAGCAGAAGCTTGTCTGCTTCACTGGGTCACTGTGAGAACACAGTAAGTATGCAAAAAAAAAAAAAAAAGGACTTTGTAAAGTAACGCTTGCTAAAAAGGGAATAACTCAACACAGGATTAATGGAGGAGTATTTTGGCTAACACAGTTATTCTGAACCTTGGCTGCACATTAAAATCACCTTGGGAACTCAAATATCCTGATTACCTCAGACCAATAAACCAGAATCTCTGGGGAGTGGGATCCAGGCATCAGTATTTTTTTTTTACACAAACAGGTAGAGGTGGATTTTTTTTTTAAGTTTATTTGTGTTTGAGGGAGGAGTGGCAAAGGGCATCCCAAGCAGGTCCACACCACCTGAGCTCCATAACTAGAGTTGGACACTCAATGAACTGAGCCACCCAGGCTCCCCTAGAAATGGAGTCTCTACGGCCTCCCAAGGAAGGGCCACAAAAGAGAGGCCATTGGGAAGGCAGAATTTAAGAAGGAGAAAAGAAAAGGGGCACCTGGGTGGCTCAGTTGGTTAAGCACCAACTTGGGCTCAGGTGACGATCTCGCGGTTCGGGAGTTCCAGCCCGGTGTCGGGCTCTGTGCTGACAGCTCAGAGCCTGGAACCTGCTTCAGATTCTGTGTCTCCCTCTCTCTCTGACCCTCCCACACTTGTGTGCATGTGCACTCTCTCTCAAAAATAAATATTAAATAAATGTTTTAAAATTTTTTTAAAAAGAAGAAATTGGGTGACATACATAATACTGAAATTCATTTCACCTATCTTTAAGTGTATGTGCTGTAACAGAAACCTAGGGTTCTGAACGTGTCATTAGGTAACAGATAAAAGTTCTCAACGTCACAGTTTCTAGAATTCCAGTAATAATGAAGGACTACAGTTCACTTATAACACCCAACAAAAGTCCACAAGGCTGTGCTTGGGCACAGAACACATTCTGCCTTAATAAAACAGTTTATGGTTGAAGCAGTCTAGTTTCCAGTCTTTCTTCACTGCTTTTCAGATGTATCAAGAAAGGATTTTTAAAAGTTAAAAGGCGACAAGACAGAGTTCAGTGTTCAACCTGTGAATGAATACAAGTTAAACAAATATCTCCACCCAGGAATTTCCCATTACTAAGGACAAATCAGAGGGCATACAATTCCTCCCTCTGATCCAATCCTGTAAAACTTCATGTAATAAGCTGATGATGGAAACCAGGAGTTGGGCCTCTAGCCAAACAATCTATATTACATTACATAAAGGACATCCCCACCCTTCTCAAGGTTATGACAGTAGTTACTTAAGGAAAAAAAAAAAAGGCAGCTGGGTGGCTCAGTTGAGCGTCCAACTCTTAGTTTCGGCTCAGGTCATGATCTCATGATTCAGGAGACTGAGCCCAGAGTCTGGCTCTGCTCTGACTTTCGGGAGCCTGCTTGGGATTCTCTCTCTCTCCCTCTGTCTCTGCCCCTCCCCTGCTGGCTATCTCTCAAAATAAATAAACCTTAAAAAAAAAAAAAAGTTTAAAAACATTTCTTTAAAAGAAAGAAAACGTAGCAAACAGAATCAGGTTTTATTCATAATATACCTTATTAACATACAACAGAAGAAACACCAGACTAGAAAATGCTCATCTGACTGTCCCCCTTGAGTACTGAGTCTAACCTGTAACTCACTCATTACACAACACTTTCTGAACATCTCTTTTGTGCAAATGTTTTTGTTCAGGCATCTTTGGAGGACACAATTTAAGACAAGAGCACAGAAATAAAATTTGTGCACAGATACCTGCAGGCTATGAGTGCTCTATGGGAGAGAGAATTTCTAGTGGTGATGTCTGAAAGTCAACAAGGAGATGATACATCTCACCAACCTCTATTTACTCTGGACGTGCTCCTACCCCAACTCCTTGGGGTGCTATACAATCTCTTTGTATTCACAAATAACTTCTGGCCAAGAGAAATTTGGAGGGACCGGGGACATCACTAGCCGGCAAAATCTTCAACAAATTCCGGAGGCAACTTCTCAGCCGAACCCCAAGACTGGCTGCTTCCTGCCAGGAAACACTTAACACAAATTTATCTTCAGGAGGAGGCCAGTTTGCAGATTCTCAACACACTGACTTCACGGAGGAGCAGGGGGAGGGGGAAGACAGTTCCCCTTCCTTCAGACCTCAGATACAGTCACCTCCCCTGACACAAATATAAACATGAAAAGAAGCATAAAAGGGAAGTACGGCTTTACAGCTCTGACAACTACATCTGACAAGATTACACGTATTTCCCAAAAAGTGTAAGCAGGAAAACTAAAAGAGGAACTAGTTATTAAAATGAGTCCATTTTATTGGGAGGTCCAGCAAGGTAGGCAAAACGTATAAGCGCTCAGGAGCTGGACAACCTAGAATAGTTGTAGACAGAAGTTAGCTGCCTAGACTTTAAGGTCCTCAAGACTTTTTGGTCAACAGACCACTTCAGAATAACAAAACTGCCTTGCCTGGTCCATGTCTTCCTAACAACTGTTTGACCACCACCCATGATCCGCTACAAACCCTAAAGGAAACCATGACTAAGAAAGTTCTGCTGGCTGCTATAATGACACACAAAGCCTAGATCAGAAAAGAGTAATGAAACCATGTACAAAAACCTGTACAAGAATGTTCATAGCAGCATTTACAGGATGAATGGCTATGGAACTGATGAACAGATAGGCAAAATGTGGTATGTATCCACACGATGGAATATTATTTAGCCATAAAAACAAATGAATACTGATACCTGCTAGACATGGATAAGTTTTGGAAAAAAAAAAAAAAAAAAAAAAAGCCAGACACAAACGGCTACTATTATGTGACTATGAATATATGAAATGTCTAGAAGAGGCAAATTCATAGAGACAGAAAGGAGATCAGTGGTTGCCAGAGGCTGCCTGGGGTGGTGGGCTGGGGGTGATGGGAAGTGACTACTAATGTGCACAGAGTTTGGGGGTGATAAAAATGTTCTGGAGTTAGATAGTTCTGATGCTTGCATCGTTCTGTGGGCACACTAAAAAACACTAACTTTTTTTCTACTTTAAAAGGATGAATGGGGCACCTGGATGGTTCAGTTGGTAAAGTGTCCGACTGTGGCTCAGGTCATGATCTCACAGTTTGTGAGTTTGAGCCCCACATCGGGCTCTGTGCTGACAGCTCAGAGCCTGAAGCCTGTGTCTCCCTCTCTCTCTGCCCCTCCCTCCCCTGCTCATGTTCTGTCTCTCTCTGTCTCTCAAAAGTAAATAAACGTTGAAAAAAGATTTTTTAGTAAGTAAAAAGGATGAATTTTACAGTTTTAAATTAGATCTCAAAATTGTTAAAGGGTAAATTTTATGACACATGAATTATATCCCAATAAAGTTGTTGTTAAAAAAAGAAATAAAAAGAAAGGCCAAGGTACTACAGCAAATGAAAGGAAATTAAAAAGATACATGACACGTAAATGCAGGATCTCAACTGGATCCTGTACTAAAGGGAAAAAATGCAATGAAGAATCTTATTGGATCAACTGACAAGCCTGGATTACAAAGGACCGACTGGACGGGTGTATTAAATCAATGTTAGGCTTACTGGGTGGACAGCTCTACTGTGGGTAGGAGGACACCTTCGCTCTCAGGAGACCCACTGAAGTGCTTGTGGATAAATGGCTATGATGTGTCCAATTTCTTCTCAAATGGAAAAATGTATTATGTACATACGTGAAGAGAGAACAGATGATAAACCAAAGGGAGCAAACTGTTAACAGTAGATGCTGATTTTTTCTTTTCTATAAGTTTAAATTTCCAAAGAAAAAGTTTAAAATATACATACTCTAAGATACAAAAATTCTACTTCCAGTAATTTGTCCCATATAAGTATTTGCCCAAGTATATTACATGAAATATTGTTCACTGAAAAACAGGTTTATAATTGTAAAAAAATCAGAAACAGAAACAATCTCGATGTCAGCAAACAATAAATGGGTTAAATATACTATCATATCGGTGTGTTATTTTTCCCTATGGAAAAATATCTATATGTAATGATGTAGAATGGTTTCCAAAAATTTATCTAAGTTCATTTGTTTTATTTAACTATAGCTGACAATGTTTTATTAGTTTCAGGTGTACAACATAATGATTTAACAATTCTGTATATGACTCAGTACTCGCCACAATAAGTGCAGTCACATCCGTCACCAAACAATATTACAGTATCATTGACTATATTCCCTATGCTGTACTTTTTCATCTCTATGACTTATTTCAAAAACATATTCTTTTGTGAAGTAAAAAACCAACATAACAACATGGATAGAGGAAGAATGGGTTTCTCCCCAGCAGCAAAAGCAATTAAAACCTAAGCAGCTCAGGAATGTCTTGTTTTAGTTAGGAAAGAATTTAAAACCATTCTCCATATATATTTATGAAGCTAGTTATTTATCTATAGATAGAAATAATTTTCTCTCTTACAACACTTGATAATACAAACTTTACCAGTGAAAAAAGAAACTAATACAATCTGGATGCAATTCTCTCCTAGTTAACTCAAAATCTCTTTTAATAAACTTTTTAAAAATATAAAAACAATATATATACCAAAAAGCATAAAAATATGAATACACAGCCAAAGAACTCTTACAAAGTTAGCATATACATATAACTACCATCCTGATTAAGGAATAGAAGACTCCAGGGGCGCCTGGGTGGCTTAGTCGGTTAAGCGTCCGACTTTCGCTTAGGTCATGATCTCGCGGTTCGTGGGTTCGAGCCCCGCGTCAGGCTCTGTGCTGACTGCCAGCTCAGAGCCTGGAGCCTGTTTCAGTCTGTGACTCCCTCTCTCTCTGACCCTCCCCTGCTCACGCTGTCCCTCTCTCTCTCTTTCTCTCCTAGAAATAAATAAAACATTTAAAAAAAAAAAAAAAAAAAGGAATAGAAGACTCCAGAAGTTGGCCTCATACACTACCCATCAATTAATCTCCTTCCCTAAAGGTGACTGCTATCCTGACTTCTAACACCAGAGATTGGTTTTGCCTGTTTTAGAAGTCTTTTCTTCGACGTTATATTTGAGCTCATGTTGTTGTAAATATCAAGGTTTCCTGTTCACTGCTATATGTTATTTCACTGAATGGATGACAGGATATTTTTTTATTCTTCTACTGAGAGGCCATATAGGTTGTTCCAGTTTAGAGTTGTTATGAATTGTGCTATGCACATCCTTGTACATGACTTGGTGAACATAAGCACACATTTCTGTTGGGTATACTCTTAAGGGAAGATTTGCTGGATCACAGGTATGAGTATAAAGAGCTTTAATCTAATACTACCAAATTTCCAAAGTAGCTCCACCAATTTACAATTCTACCATCAGTGTCTGAGAGTACCAGTTGCACTAAATCTTTGCTGACACTTGATACTTCCAAGTTTTTTGTTGTTGTATTTGTTTGCCTTTGAATTTCAGCCATTCTGGTCACTGTGTAGTGGTAATTTACTGTGATTTTTTTTTCAGCATTCTTTGATGATTAACATACTGAGCACCTCTAAGAAACTTTTTTTTAACCTTCCACATTTAGATCTACAATTGACCTACAATTGATCGATTGATTAACTAATGGGGAAGGGCAGAGAGAAAGGGGGAAAGAGGATCCCAAGCAGGCTCTGCACTGACAGTGAGCCCAACACGGGGCTCAAACTCATGAACCATGAGATTATATTCAGAGCCGAAGTTGGAGCTCAACCAACTGAGCCAGGCAGACACCCCATATTTATTTATTTTGAGAGAGAGAAAGCGTGCATTGGGGTGAGGCAGAGAGAGGGGGGAAATTCCAAACAAGCTCTGTGCGGTCACACAAAGGCTGAATCGAGGCTCAATCCCACAAACCTGAGGTCATGACAAGCTGAAATCAAGAGTCAGATGTTCAACCAACAGTCACCCAGGTGCCCCAACCTGGAATTTATTTTTATGTAATGGTATGAGGTAGGGGTCAAAATTAGTTTTTTCCTGATATGGACAGGATATGCAACTGACCCAGGATCATTTACTTAAAAGACTTTTCTTTGCACATAGCTGTATAATGCCACCTTAATAATAAATTTTATGTGTATGTGTAGATGTATACAATATAATCATATATATTTATTGCATACACACAATTTTATGGGTCTGTTTATGGTCTCTATTCCTCTGATCTGTTCATTCCACACTGCATATCCAATAGCACAGATCCTGCAATTTTGCTTCTCTTCGATATTATTACCTTGGCCATTCTTGCTGTGTTTTCATATAAATTTTAGAATCAGATGTGTAATTGTTTTAGAAGACATGTTTTATTAGATTTATTTAGTCCTAGGTTTCTGAATTTTTAAAAATGTTTTTCTGAAAATTTTTCTTAATATTTGTGCGTGCGTGTGTGTGTGTGTGTGTGAGAGAGAGAGAGAGAGACAGAGAGAGAGAGAGAGAGAAAGAGAGACAAAGCGAGGGAGACAGAGGATCCAAAGAAAGCTCTGCGCTGACAGCAGAAAGGCCAATGAGCTCAGACTCACGAATCATGATGACCTGAGCCAACATCAGACGCTTAACCGAGTCACCCAAGCATCCCAGGATCTGAATTTTTTGATATTATAAATGTCATCTTTCTCAAAATTTCATTTTCTGGTTATTACTGTTATATAGAAATACTTATTTTGTATAGTGACCTGGTACCTAGGAATATTACTGAATTTACTGTTAAAGTATTATTTTTAATTTACATAAAGTAAAATTCGTATTTTCTGGTATACAATTCTAGGGATCTTGACTAAATGTAACCATCACTACACACTAAGATAAAGAGCAGTTCCATCACCCCAAAAAATTCCCCATGCCCCTCCTTTGTAATCAGCACCTTCCCCTACCCTCAAACCCTGGCAACCACTCACCTATTGTCCATATCTACAGTTTTGCTTTTCTGAAATAGCTCTTAAATTGAATCATACAGTGCATAACTTTTCAAGAGTGGCTTCTTTCACTCAGTATAATGCCTTTAAGGTTCATCTATACTCTTGCACACATCAATACTTTGCAGGGATGTACACTTTGTATATTCATTCACCAGTTGTAGGACATTTTGGTGATTACACTAAAGCCCCAAAGCCATTTGCATACAGGTTTTTGTGTGACCCTGAGTATTCATTTTGAAGTAAATACCTAGGAGTAGGGCCAGTGAGTCACATGGTAAGCGTACACTTATCTTTATAAGACGCTGCCAAACTGTTTTCCAAAACAGTGGTACCATTTTGCACTCCCACCAGCAACACATGAAAATTCCATATGCTCCCCATCCTCACCAGAACTTAGTATCCTATTTAGAAAAGTCATTACTTTTCTTTGCTAAGAGCTTTGTATCATTTAATACATGTTTTATCTGAACCTACTGAGATAGTCATATGATTTTTCCACTTATAGTTAATGTGAATTATAATGATTTCTTAATACTATCAAAATATTTACATACCTATTTCATATTTAATTAGAAAAAGCTTACTTATTCTCAAGGCACTGGGGTGGCTCAGTTGGTTAAGCGTCCCACTCTTGATATCAGTTCGGGTCGTGATCTGGCAAATGTGAGACTGAATCCGACATCCTCGGCCTCTGGGCTGACAGCACGGGGCCTGTTTGGGATTCTCTCTCTCCCTCTCTCTCTGCCCCTCCCCCTCTTGGACAAGTGTTCTCTTTCTCACTCACTCTCTCAAAATAAACAAACCTTTAATTAATTAATTAAAATAAAAGCTACTATCTAGCCAAAATTGTATGATCGCTTTAGTCACATGTCCTAACAAATCTTTCCCCACCAAACACAAAATGTAGGGAAATGATGACCAAATCACAGTCTTAGAGGCTTGTGTACCACTCTAATGTTTAAAATGTGGGTTCTGAAGCATCTAAAAGGGAAGAGAATTTCCATTACAAATGATAATTGATGTTATAATAAGAGTAACATCATACACTTTTAGAAACCAGAAACGAAACTATAGTATAAAAGTGCTGTACTTCCCATGCAACATAAATGGATAATGAAAATATCTGATAGTTTTATAGATTATAAATTTATGAAATTCTGTCATTTAAAGAGAAATCTTCTACCGTCTTGATGATGATAATTCTGCACCCTTCTGATGAGGACATTAATGAATTTGGCCTACTAATTACCAACCATGAGTTAGTTTTATCTTTTCACTTTACTTGTTTTCTGGTTGTTGTGCTGTTTCACAACTAACCAACCAATCATAATCAGAGAGATGGGTGATGAGAAGCCCCACGGGGTCTAGATAATCTTTTGCAATGAAACTGTCATAATGTTATCAAATGCATTTTCAATTCTTGAGTTCTATATAATCTAGGTTAAGGATGACCTACGTGGCTCTGAACATTCTGGCAGCTACCCACAATGTAGCTCTCTGAAGTTACCTTAGTCTCCTGCATTACCTCCCCCATTCACACACTCAGCTCTATTCAGTATTTTGGCAAAAGAAGGGATGGGTAATGTTCCATCAAGACCTGGCAAAATACCAGAAAGCAATGTAGATGTCATGGATAGCCAAGCACAAAGGCAATACAGGACTGGATATCTTGAATTTTACTGCAAGCACTAAGAATTCCAATCTCTTTCTGGGTCACCATGCATATTCCTTAGCCATTCTACTCGGTTTACTGGATTTTACTTGTTTCTTTTATTACCTCATAGAATGATGTTAATATTAGAGCCCCGTGTGGCAGTAATGTACTATTCCATATAACTAAGATGAGCTCTCTAAAGACTGGTTATCTACCAAACAGTATCCATAAGATGCAAAAAATTAAAAATATCAAGTGCTTGAAATCTAAAAGTAATTCTAACCATATGACAGCAGAGTCCACAGTACCCTTCAACCGCAACCACCACAATTACTTCTTTTAATCACTACCACAGTATCACTATGAAAGCCACGAAGAATAAACAAATCAGCTGGGTAATACTTCTTTAAAGATGGCATTTAACACATACACACACAAATAGCTAGTTTACCGAAATAAAAATTCACTGTGTTTAGACTGGCTGTTCTGTTTGCTCTATAAATTTAAAACAACAAATACACTGACCAATGAACTTTGACTTCTATTTCCTCATGACTGAGAGTTGGTTTTTAAAAAACAACAACCGCTGTACATCTCCAGGGCAGAGTACAACATACCCACTGAAGGACTTGTATACAGCAGTAGTTACAGAACTAATCTTAAGTCTCAGGATTTGAGAGTAATACTACAGTATGAAGAGCAAAAGGAGTAAAATTAGAAGTTAAAAAACTGGAGATCTGACAAAGCTTTTGTGGAGTGCTTCTTATCAGCCACGAACAAAGGTTTCTTATTCTTCGGCGCAGTGTTACTGAGGTTCAGAGGAAATGTTACCTGCTAGAGGTCAGTTGGTAAAAGGCAATACTCTCAAAACTAGGAATTTTTAACACCTCAGTTATCATCTTGTCTATCCCCATGGTTTTAGACGTAACAAGGAAGAGAAGAGCAGGAGGAGAATGACCCTGAGGCCTGAAATCCCCTTTGGAACACAAAGCCCTCCACTAAGCAAGCTGTAGTGGAATCGGCTAGAGACCTAGAGACGGTAGAGACGGCAGGCTACTCCGCAGTTCCTATACCCTACTCCTTCCGTTTCTGTATCCCTGCAGTATCATGCCTGTTGAGAGTAGTTCTAAGCTGCCAATGTACACTTTAAAAAGAAAATGGCATCTTACAAAGAGAAAAATCAAATAACCCAATTAAAAAATGGGCAAAGGACTTAAACATTTCTCCCAAGAGAATAATATACAAATGGCCACCAAGTATAGGAAAACATGCTCATCGTCACTCATCATCATCATCATCATCATCAAATTAATGCAAATCAAAGTCACAACGACCTATCACCTTGCACCTATGAGAATAGCTGGTCTCAAAAAAAGAAAACAGAAAATAGCAAGTGTTAGCAAGGATGTGAAGAATTCAGAACCACTGTGCACTGCTGATGGGGTTATAAAATGGTATGACTATTAAGCAAAATGGCATGGTAGTTCCTCAAAAAATTAACAGAACTACCAAATGGGATGCAACTATTCAACTTCTGGATATGTATCTAATAGAACTGAAAGTTGGGGGGCACCTGGGTGGCTCAGTTGGTTGAGCGCCCGACTTTCGCTCAGGTCATGATCTCGTGGTTCGTGGGTTCGAGCCCCGCGTCGGGCTCTGTGCTGACTGCCGGCTCAGAGCCTGGAGCCTGTTTCAGTCTGTGACTCCCTCTCTCTCTGACCCTCCCCTGCTCACGCTGTCTCTCTCTCTCTCTCCCAGAAATAAATAAAACATTTAAAAAAAAAAAAAAAAAAGAACTGAAAGTTGGGTCTCTAAGAGGTATTTGTACACCCATGTTCATAGCAGCATTATTCATAAGAACTAAAAGCAACTCAAATGTCCATCAACAGATGAACAAAATATGGTTATACATAAAGTGATAATACAATAATCAGCTTTTAAAAGGAAGGAAATTCTGTCACGTGCTATAACACAGATGAACCTTCGAGACATTCTACGAAGTAAAATAACAAGTCACGAAAAGACAAATACTTTTTGTAGGATTTTTAAGTAGGATTCCACTTACATGAGGGATCTAAAATACTCAAAATCTTAGAAACAGATGCAGAATGGTTACCAGGCAAGGGTTGGGGGAAGGGAGAAATGGGGATTTGCTGTTTAATGGGTATAGAGTTTTCATATTTGCAAGATGAAGAAGTTCTAAAGGTCTGTTTTACAACAATGGGGACATACTTAACACTATTAGTTAAGACGGCAAATTTTATGTTGTTTTCACCAAGAAAAAAGGGGAAAAAACCAACAGAACTCTTACTTTTTCTTGCTGTGTCCCTCCCAACCTTTCATATTCTGTTTTTTAATGTTTATTTATTTTTGAGAGAGAGAGCAAGTACACGCACCAGTGGGGGAGACACAGGATCTGAAGTGGGCTCCAGGCTCTGGGCTGTCTGCAGAGCCTGACGTGGGGCTTGAACTCAGGAACCATGAGATCATGCCCTGAGCGGAAATCAAACCTTAACTGACTGAGCCACCCAGGCGGCCGCCCCTCCCCACAACCTTTCATATTCTTAAAGGAGCCAAGAAAGGCTCTAGGACACTGTCTTCCTTCTCCCCAGCTACCCTACAGAAGCAGCCAGCTAGCACAATCCTTTCAGAGCAAACAGGGCAGGTCTGTCATCACAGGAGGGAAGGGGAGAAGGCCAGGAGAGGTTCTCAAGTTGACTGGCCTCCACCTGTAATTGTGATTTTTATCCCTCAGCCCAGGAAAATAGTGTGTGCTGGACCCATAGTTGAAGAACTCCCAGGGAAAAGAGTAACAAATCACAAAAAGTAGAAAATAAAGAGATGGTGACAAGTATAAACTTCTTGACGACCAAGTACGTGCTATACTTCTTTGCATCCCTTCTAATACCTCACTCTTAGAAGTCACTCAGTAAATACTTGTTCGTGCTGATAACAATGACATATTGATGACCGCTGGCAAAAAGAATGGGTCTTTTGTCCAGAAAAAAGAAGCCTACCAGACTCAGAAGCCAAAGTGCTTATTTTAATGAATGAATTAAGGTCATTTCCATAATAAAAATCTCCAATGATTTCACAATAACTTTTACTAAAAACTTGTATAAAATTACTTTTTCCTGGCAAGTGAATACCACACTGCCTACATTTTGTACTTGGAAATTCCCCCACCCGTCCCCCCAAAAAATACTCTCTCTCTTTAAACTAACATCTCGTTAATTACATTCTGTAATGAGATAGCCACTGACAGCATCTAAGATCCTTCCACAAGGGTCATTCATCTGCCAGAAAAAAATGCTTGAGTTTGTCTTTCAGTTGGACTGTGGACGAGACAAGGGGTTTTCCGCTGTACATGATTTTTATTGTTGGTTATAAAATCAAGCTTCCTGAATATTTACATTAACAAGGCTCTTAGTCATTCACATGAGGAAAAATGAAAACAATTGCTTTAATTACATACTTAAGAGGCTTTCAGTAGAAGAAAAAGTTTCTGATATTTGGGTATTCTGTGGTAACGAAATTAAATGTCCCTAAGCTGCCCCTAAGCTGTTTAAAGCAGCTGTTAAATTGGGATACATACGTGCATTTTATTCTTAAAAATACAACCTAAAGTGCAGGTGCCTTTTGGTCCCTTAAATGCCACAGTTAACAATGTTAATCTCCAAGGTCTCCCAATACTGATAAACCACAAATAAAATGCAGTGTGATCTTTCTATAAGATTTTTGTTGGATAGAAGATTAAAACTTTTTATGTTAACATTTTAACAGCCTTTTTTAGAAGCAAGTGTAATTGCTCTGCAATTTGCTAGAGGTGGGAATATGATTTTCAACTCACTGTATATCCAAATTCATATAAACTTGACAGGATTTTATATGAGGAAGCAGATCACTGCTCTTGCTGAAACTCAAGTAGAATCCCATTTTAAGGCACTCAAAACCTCAAAGGTTCTGCCTCATTGAAGTAAAATTTAGTTGCCACAATGCATGAAGGGAATCACTTTAATTTTATCTAAAGCAAATACATAGTGTGAACAGTATTAACAAATAAGTACAGATGCCCAACAAGCAAAAGGGGATGTTCTACCAGGTTGTTAACAATAGTGTTTAAAATGCCCCCTGTTGGGGGCGCCTGGGAGGCTCAGTCGGTTAAGCATCCGACTTCAGCTCTGGTCATGATCTCGTGGTCCAGGAGTGAGTTTGAGGTCCGTGAGGCACGTGTCAGGCTGTATCTATGCTGACAGCTCAGAGCCTGGAGCCTCCTCTGGATTCTGTGACTCCCTCTCTTTCTCTGCCCCTCCCCACCTCAGGCTCTGTCTCTCTCTCAAATATAAATACACATTAAAAAATGTTTTTAAATAAATAAAAAACAATAAAAAGAATAAAAATAAAATAAAATGCTTCCTGTTGGGACAAAGGGCACTTTCTCAGAACCTGTACCCAGGGTGTTTTGATTACAGACTACATATGTGTATATGCATATTCCTCTATTAAAATAAAAATATTTAGTTTTCATTTTCAGCAGGAATTTGAGGCAGTAGTAGTATAAGTAACTGGCCAAAAGTCAAAACCTCATTTTAGCTTTAACCTTCTGTGCCATCAAGATTCTTTTTTTAATGTGTATTTACTTTTGAAAGAGAGACAGACAAAGTACGAGAAGGAAGAGAGGGAGACACAGAATCCGAAGCAGGCTCTAGGCTCTGAGCTGTCAGCACGGAGTCCAACGCGGGGCTTGAACCCACAGACCATAAGGTCATGCCCTAAGTCAAAGCTGGACACTCAACCAACTGAGCCACCCAGGCATCCTGCCATCAAAATCTTTATTAAAGATCCTACCCAGCTATCAAGATGACCAAAACACCATATATTTTCATAACTTCCCTCTAATCCTGTCCACTTTTCTGATAAGAAAGATAATGAATGTAGAGTGGTCAAAACAGGGAAAAAATGGAGAGAGGAATTTTAGAGACGGAGATTATCTCTGAGATTATTTAATACAATATTCTTATTTCACACTTATGACTGAGATCTAACCGTCTTTAAATCAGCTCTACAACTAATTCGGATATAGGCCTGTATAACCTTCCATTAAAATAAGAAAATGGATATGGCCTTATTTGAAAAGGAGCACTCAAAACAGTCTCTAGACTAAGGGAAAGTTGTTTTAGCAAGGTGCTGATCATTCTTTGGGCTGTCCTTTCTAAATATCTGTGACAGACACACAGCTACCCAACAGATATCATCTCCCTTCTAACTTGCTAACAGAATCCCAGTTTTTCCTGGGAAGCGTGCAATGTGCCAAAGCCTAGGAAATGACACATGATGCACATTACCCCAACCATGCCATTTCCCTTAGCCATACACAGTCCCCCAGTCTCTTCCGGAACTGGGGGCAGTCTTGTAAAGCAGGTAAGCAAATGAGACTTCAGAGAAAATGGGACCGATGCCTTTGGGAAAGACTGTGGTCGCTGTTAGGCAAGCACAGGTGAAATTGCTTGCTTGGTCCCCTTCTCTTTCTTGCCTTGAAAAGGGATGTGATGCCTAAAGTTGAGGCAGCCATTTTGTGACCTGGTGGCAACAATGACCATGCAAAAAGATGACAGAGTCAAAGACCAGAGTGAAGGTTGGGCCTTGAGCACGCCACGGAGCACCTAAACCTACAGAGACCGCCTACCTCTGAACTGAGCAATAATAAACGGCTTACGGTTTAAACCTCTGCTAGCGGCTTTCTGTTAACTACAGCTGAAAGAAGTCCTGAATTTTTAAAAAAAATTTTCTCTAACATGCTATGATCTTCCTGCCCAAACTCCCTCCCCTTACAACATATTCTGCTTACACTACATGCAACTAAGAGACAAGAGGATTATATTTCTCTTGCATAGTTAATAAAGACCAACTTAACTGCTTTACAGTACCTCAATTATATGACTCTATTAAAATGTCATCAATAGGGAAAAGGGGAAAAAACATGGTTGAGAATCATGTTTGTTCTTGATTACTGACTTTGATCCATCCTTCTGCCATCTCAAACCCTTTCTGGAAATAAGTACCACATATATAACAAACTGATTAAAATAGACCTATTGGAACTAAACGCTCCTGTTTCCTGTTAGTAAAAAATAGAGTATTCAAATTTCCCTCTTGAATCTGCAGTCCCAAACCTAACCCAGTCACTATTTTCATACACTGAACCCATAGCCAAAGCTCAGAGACTTACCAGCATTACACCACACTCATCGCTGTTATTATCTCCTACTGTAATTAAACACATGGGTTATAATAATTAAATCTAAATGTTGGTAAGACATCAAAAGTCGTGGACTATCCAGTGCAGTTAGTTATTTTAACTGTATTTTGATGGAACTCTTTCAAATATATGTTCAGCTCCAGGACTCCTGTCACAGCCATCTCTGTACTTCTTCCCGTGTCCGGAGCCCAGGAGAGCCCACTTCACCCCTGTCCTCTCTGCCCTCCAGTGCTGATCTCTCGACTTCCTTCCACAACCCAGTGCTGCCTACAGCTGTTCCCATGATCGGCAATAGCTACGCCACTCACTCTTCTTTCAGAATTTCTTCTTTCTAACCTCATTCTGTCTTCTGTCCTCCTTTGTCATCCCTCAGCTTCCTCAAGAAAGAAGGTCAACAGCCACCCTAGTTGGAAGAACAAACGACTGCCATGAACACCCATCCTCCTCTCATTTATGATACCATCTCTTCTCTGCACCCCCCACCAAAACAATGACCAAGTACTCCTGAGTTCGAGCCCAGACAAATGAGTACAAACACATACCTATATATATACATACACGTGGGCTCAGGGCTTTAACTAGTTTATAAAAAGAAAAGCAAGGAGAACAAATACTCATTTTTTGTTAAGCTGTAGAGTGCTTTCACCAACCCCTCCCTTCTGCCTACTTTCTGTCCAACCACTTTCTCATGTTCTATGATCTTCCACCTATTATGGTCTCTGGGTCACACGGCTCATCCCACACACTAGCATATTCCCTTTTTCCTGACAAATTAATCAGTCAAGATGGAAACATTACTTAACTGATATAGATGTCTACATTAGATTTCTCTAAAAATATGGTAGGACATGGTGCTAGTTTATATCAGTATTTTTTTAAGTTTATTTATTTATTTTTGAGAGGCAGCAAACATGAGAGGGGGAGGGGCACAGAGAAAGGGAGAGAGGGAGAATCCCAAGTAGATTCCACAATGTCAGCACAGAGTCCCACACGGGGCTCGACCTCACAAACCATGAGATCATGACCTGAGCCCTGAAATCAAGAGTTGGACACTTAACCGACTGAGCTACCCAGGGACCCCTATATCAGCATTTTAAAAGGGCGATCCAGAGACTCTTGGGTGGGAAACCCCTGGGACCCTTTTGGGGGATTCACAATGGCAAAATTATTTTTAGCAATACAAAGACGTAATCTGTCTTTTTCACTCTCATTCTCTCATGAGTGCACAACAGTGAATCCAGAGGATATATGGTACCTGATGATAATGAATTGTGCTGCCAACTAATGAAACATTCACTTATAGATTCTTGTGGTTTAATTTTCTAAGGTAGAAAGTTTAAGGCATAAATATGTATGTTTCCAGAAATTAACTGAGTGTGTTCTTAGTACGTCTATGTTCTCAGCAATAGCAATTTCTGGTAATATCTGCTGTAATCTCCGCAACTTCATCATTATCCAATGAATTCATCTAGTGTTTAAAGAAATTAAATGTTTTAGTCACTGACATGATGAGCTCTTTAAAACCAAAAGATTTTTCATATTAGAAATAAAAAAAAAAAAAAAAAAAAACCAGGGTGCCTGGGTGGCTCGGTCAGTAAAGCATCTGACTTCGGCTCAGGTCATGATCTCACGTTTCACGGTTTCTAGCCCCGCATCAGGCTCTGTGCTGACAGCTCAGAGCCTAGAGTCTGCTTCAGATTCTGTGTCTCCCTGTCTCTCTCTCTGTCCCTTGCCTGCTCATGATCTATCTCTCTCTGTCTCTCAAAAATAAACAAACATTAAAAATTGTTTTTAAGTTTTAAGTTATAGAAATCAGCATACTATTTTTTTAAATCTGGAGAGAAGATATTATGGTGACTGAAAATATGGTCAGGTGTCAAATATAAACGTATAAAAGCCAAAAAAAATTATTTTAAGAAATCATAAAAAACCACTGAAGCATTATACAGGGTAAATAACCAAATGCACTGGTTGTATGAAGCTTGGTATGGTTAACACTGCTGAGTGCTGGATGGAAAATTAGTAAAAGAAATCACAGCAGTGCCACTTAAAAAATGACGCAGTATCTCATCAAATTAAAGATTTTGTGGCAAACATGAATTACCAGTTAATATCTCGCCTTAAGGACTGTACTTATGCTTTGTAAGTGGACAGAGCTGTAGACATGGGTGGACTTACTGTTTTGTTTTCACTATTCCAGTATCCATGCCAACTAATCATCGAAGAAGGTATTCTTTTATATGAATGGGTGGCAACAAATACAAATGCTGTTGAATTACTCAAAAGAAATAACTTTTTGAGTCTCATGATTTATCTTGAAAAAACCATGTTGATATCTTCTCTGATGGTACAAAAGCAAGGGTGGGCAAACTGCTGGCGCTTTAGCATAAATCAAGGCAGAAGTACAAAATTGTACTAGTAATAATTATATCCTTCACTATATCAATCATTTAAAAAAAGTCAGTATCACTTCACCAAACTATCCTTGCCAAAACTGTCAGAATTATGAATTTTTATTGTATCTCACTCTTGAGAACTTGGTCTTTTTAATACTGTGTGAGGAAATGGGAAGTATACCAGAAACACTTCTGCATACCTCCTACAGCAGCTGCCTTAAGGAAAAGCATTTATGCAGTTGCTGGAGTTGAAAGATAAACTACGCTTTTTTCACAGAATACCATTTTTGCGTAAAAGAATGAGTGGCAGGCAAAGGCTAGTTATTCAGGCTGAGGTATCTGGCAGATATTTTCTCTAACATGAATAAAGTGAGCCTGACACTTCAAGGAAAAACCTGACAATATCTGTTGCCAATGATAAAGGTTGAGCTTTCAAGATAAAATAACTATTTTGGAAAACTTGAACTCAACAGCAAAATCTCAGCCACTTCCCAATATTTAAAGACTGTTTTGACGACAACAATGGTCATATTAATGAATGTGATTTGTTAAATACTGTGTAATCAAATGTGTCAACATTTGCAAGATCTGCATAACTCAGTAAACCATTATTTTCCAAATGACCAACGCATGATATTTCAAAATCACATATGGGTCAAAGGTCCATTCAAAGTTCAAGGAGGGAGCAACAATGTTAATGTTAGCAAGTATAAAATATTCAGGATACGGTTTCAGATTCAACACTCCAACTCACTTTTAAGAATCTACCACTTCTGGGACACCTGGGTGGCTCAGTTGGGTAAGTGTCTGATTCTTGATTTCAGTTCAGATTATGCTCTCATGGTTCTTGAGTTTAAGCCCCACATTGGGCTTCATGCTGACAGTGTGGAGTCTGCTTGGGATTCTCTCTCTCTCTCTCTCTCTCTCTCTCTCTCTCTCTCTCTCTCCCTGTCCCCAAGAAGAGAGAGAAAAAGAGAGAGAGAGAGAGAGAAAGGGGGGGGGGAGAGAGAGAGAGAAGAAAGAAAGAAAGAGAGAGAGAGAAGAAAAGAAAAAGAGGAGAGGGAGAGAATGAAAGACAGAGACAGAATGTATAACTTGTTGAGTTTTGATGTGACAAAGGATATCCACAATTTCATGAAAAGATATTAAAGCAGTCCACCCTGTTTTCAACTATGTATCTGTATATTGAGGGCTTTCCTCATATTAATTCAAAATGAAAAATCTAGTGCAACATATTGAATCTAAAAGCAGTTATGGAAATCCAACTGTCTTCTATTAAACAACACAGTCAAGCAAGTGGCAAAATGTAAATGTCACATTCCTCACTACACTTTATTTTTAGAAGATCTTTTTCATGAAACTATGGCATCTATATTAATCTTTAATGAATTTGTTAATTTTTTTAAGTTACTTATTTTTGAGAGAGCACTGAGAGGGTAAGGGGTAAAGAGAGTGGAAGACACAGAATCCAAAGCAGCCTCCAGGCTCTGAGCTGTCAGCAGAGACCCTGACATGGGGCTTGAACCCACGAACCATGAGATCATGACCTGAACTGACCCAAAGTCAGATGCTTAACTGACTGAGCCACCCAGGAGCCACTAATGAGTTTGTTATTTTTAAAGAAGTAAACATTTTAAACATTTCTTGGTTTAAAATATGTTGAATATTTTAATATGTTGAATATTGATATAGTCCACGTGAACAAAAGATCTTTGGGGTCCTCAATAATTTTTTTTTTTAAATGGTTTATTTATTTCCAGGAGAGAGAGAGAGAGACAGTGTGAGCAGGGGAGGGTCAGAGAGAGGGGGAGTCACAGACTCTGAAACAGGCTCCAGGCTCTGAGCTGGCAGTCAGCACAGAGCCCGACGTGGGGCTCGAACCCACGAACCGCGAGATCATGACCTAAGTGAAAGTCGGACGCTTAACCGACTAAGCCACCCAGGCGCCCCAAGGGGTCCTCAATAATTTTTAAGGCGTACAAAGTATCCTGTCACTGCAAGGTTTGAAAACCACTGATGTATATAACACCACAAAAAAAGAGCACTTATAAGAATGTGTATATAAAAAAATAAGCACCTGAAAATGAATCAGAAGATCTCGGCTCCAGGACTAGCACCACTTCTTACTTGTTTTGAGATCAGGATAAATTACTTAGTCTAAGTTTCCTCGTCTGTAAAATGGATAACTCATATCTTGTTCTGAGGATAGAAGACAAAATATGTCAAAGCAATTTATAAGCTACAAGTATATTATTATAAGGTCTCAGAGTTAAGAGTTTTAAACACTTCTAATAAGCAAATTTATACAAAATTCCTTATTTAAAAAAAAATTCATTACTAAAAGAACTTATAGAAAATGCAAAATGGAGATTTTTGATTAATTAGTTCAAATGTGCAACCACAGAAGTTTACTGTATTAAATTACTTCCTCTATAGTTATAATTGGCAACGTACGTTTTAGCTATTATGGGCATTTCCAAATATACATAAAAATACAGAAACAGTAACAAATCCCAATGTACCAATCACCTAGCTTTAACAATTATCAAAAATTTGCCAATATTGTTTTATTTATTCCCCATTTGTGTGTGTTCGTGCCTGTCCTGAAGTTTTTAAAAAACATATATTAGGCATCGTTTCATTTTGCCTATAAATACTTCCATATGTACCTTTAACAGATGAGAATTTTTAAACATAACCACAATACCATTAACATGGATAAAAACTTTACGGTTATAATTCTTCAATACCATCTAATACACACTCCAGGTTCTAATTTCCTGATTGTCTCAAACAAACAAACAAACAAACAAACAAACAAACAAAACAGTGTTAGTTTTTAGTTGGTTCGTATCATCAAAAGATCATTTACCGGTTCATTTTCAAAGGAACCCAAGATTTTTAGCTAAAGCTAGGAAGGGAAAGGAAAGAATAGCATGTTTTATACACCACATAGAGCTTACAAGACAAAGTCAAGAACTATCTTCCTGAGGAATATGCCTCTCCCTCAACCAAACAACAAACAAAAATAACAAAAGAGACCCACGATAAAATAGGCCAGACTGGCAACACTTCAGTGTTCTGAGAAGCGACCAGAAGAGGACACAGCTTAGCAAGTCAGGAAGAGAAGGAGTTGATAGGAGACACCTCCCCACCAACCGCGCCGCTTTGGAAAAGGGGAGGTGAGGTGAGGTCAGCGGCGGCATCAGGCAAGCTGGAGGTGAGGTCAGGGTCCGGGTTCCAGCGGGAGCAGACCGCTCAAACAAGGTGCCCAGGTGTCCAAGGTTATAAGGCAACCCCTGGCAAGGTTTCAACTCAGAGCCCAAAAACCAATGCTCTAAGCTAGAGGCATAATGATCAGAAATATTAGTTCTGAGGATTTATTCAGCAAACGTTTACCCAAAGACGACTCTACCAGGCATTATTTAGGATAGGGGCTGCAATACAAACAACACAGAGTATGCACCTCTCTACACGTGCCTTTCCCCATTAATTGTAAGGGGAAGACTGAAAACTGTTTAGTAGTCATGACCTTGCCATTTACCATTACAATTTATAGTGCATCTTCTTCCTGTGAACTGCAGTCTGCCTCACTCCTCACCCAGTCACTAAGACCAATCTGACTTGTACTGTCCTCATACACACCACAGACCCTGGGCATTTACAGCTACAAGTCTACTCTAAATATTTAGTTTAGAAGGAAATCAAGGGAATGCTAAAGAATTTCCCACCTCCTCTGGAAACTTTTCTTTTCCACAGGCTTATCCCCAGTACGTAAGAATGTACTGTAGAAGCACGTGTAATATGCGCTTAATATAAATCCTTTTTAGAGCCCTTTACCTCACTTTCAGCTATACATATTTTTTTAAGTTTAAAATTGCAGAAAGGCTGGAGGAAGGAACATATTTCTTAAAGAAGGTTGAGAAGTACTTCATAAATGTGTCCAAAAACAAGAAAGAGTCACTTAAAAAATTTCAGCTGACACTATGAAGAACATCTTCTCAACAACAACAGAAAACCTGACAGATAACTACAATGAGTCCAGCCTTCTCCATTTCGGAACTGATGTTTCACTCCAACTTTCTACTATTTGTAGAAAAACAGTATAAAGATCCTAAGCCTAAGACAGTATTTCCAATGAGACCACTAACACCCCCACAGATTTTGAAGAAGACATTAATTACAGACAGAATACAATGCAGCCCAAAATAGCCACTGGAATCCTGGACCACCTGGGCAAGACCTGGGGAGGTGTCACCCTTTGCCCTATTTCTCTTAGCCGGTCATTAAGATGAAGAGTTTACTCCTATAGCCTGTACATCTTTGGTTTTGTGTGTTCTTGCAGAAGGTACCATCAAAACAACCTGTCCTTGGCATTTAGCTTCACTCTACAGCACTACTGCTACAGGAATATTGCTCCTGACAGAGAATCTAAGCATACAGCCGAATATTATACATCATTACCCTAAGTAGGCCATAAATAATGACACTAACGTCACTGTAAAAACAGGAGATTCTTGGCAAATGGTAGCAAAAGAATTGTAGATAAGCTGTTAATGAGGAATCAAAAACTCAAAGCTTGCATGCTTCAATCTAAAAAATATTATGTAGGTTTCTTGAAAAAAATGGTTAAAGATAACGTGTAGACTTTTATGCAAATTGGTTTGGACTGCAAATAAATACTAAGAAGTTGTATCACTGACCTCCATGAGGATATCACATACAAATCAGGTTATTCACAGAATAAGTGGGACTGTAACTAGCCCTCTATAATTCCTTTGACTCTACCCGTTATTATCTTCATTAGACCCCACAATTTGTCATCAGATTTTCCACGTAGTGTTTCCTTATTTACTGTCCCTCCGTCTTCTCCCACTAGAATGCAAGGCCCATAAGAACAAAAACTTTTCTTATCTTCCACTGTATGCCCAATTCCTAGGACAATGTCTAGCGCACAGCAGAGGCTACAAATAAATGTGCTGAATAAAGAGATGGATGAATGACCTCCCCCACTTCCTTTCCTCCATATACATGTTAACCATCCTTTAAGGCCAAGGGCAAATTCCATTATCTCAATGAAGATTACCTTCCCATTACCTCCCCCAATGCTCCAATCTCTTTCTCCCTTACACCATGAATTTGGCACTTCCTAGCTGTCTGATAACTGTGTATCATTTCGTATGTACACAGTTCCCTTAAAAATTCTTATAATCCTCCTCCCCTTATTAAGGGCATGGATTCATGTCTCCAGCTTTTGGTATACCTCAGAATATGTAAACAGTGTATCATTCATTAATAAATGCTTTGCTTGATTTAGATCTGTAATCTAGGCATCAATTTAGTCAATAGTTTCAACTTTTAATAACCTATCCTTCCCTTTCTAATAACTCACTTGAAATGGCAGTGGGTCTTCATTTTAAATTTGTATTTGGCAATTTCAAGTTCTACATTCTCATTTAATTGTAACTGATGCTCATAATTTACTTTACCCATCCTTTCCGCCAAGATTAAGTTTTTTATGTAATGAAACTCTTGACTTTCTGGTGATACCTATGAGGTACCTCATCCCAGTCAAGTAGGAGGCGAAGTTTCATTACCTCCTTCTTGCTGCTTTGGTACTCAAGAGCATTTTTTTCCTTTATGCCTTTTTTCCCTCATGCCAAGATGTATCTCATTTCCTTCTTTGCTGACCATACCCCTAACACTTCTTTTATTACTGTCCTTAGTAATCTGCCTTAAATCCTTCTTTCTGAGTTACTTCTGTTTCCTCCATTTATTTGATTAAATTTCAAACTCCCTTTCTCAGTGTTTGAGAATGGCCTCTTCTTAAAGCCAACTTTTATGAACTTCATGCCTTCAACATAGCCAACCCCTGATCATTTGGGCTAATGGAATATATAAAAATATGAGATTATCCACAACACAAGAAAATTTTTTAAAAATTGACATCTGGCTTTGGAATATATCATATGTAGCTTTGGGCAAGACTTACTTTCTTAATTACGTTTTTTGCTTAAGCCAACATTAGTCATATTTTCTTTTATGATGGTGGATAACTGTCTTGGTTTTAAATTTTGATGCAATTTTTAAAAAGCCAATCAAGCATCAATTGTGGTTTTTCTCCTACGGAGCCCATTAACCAGTTTTTTCAATCTGTTGAAGTCTATCATAAAATCCGGTTTCTGTTTCCCCTGATTTATTTCCTCCCTTTTCTTGGAATTCTGATCCAAATCAACTTAGTCTATATTAATTTGCTTCTTCCATTTAAAGTAGCATTAGCTTGAGAATGCAAAACATTTTAAAGACAAACGTTCAGTGAAATTTTCAATCCAAATAACACAGGATAGAAAATTCCACTTTTTTTTTTTTAGACAATCTGGGAAAATTTAGGTTTATGGGATAAATTACATGGTAATTCTAGCAAATTATATTTAGAATATTGTGATTGGTTGAATATAGGAAAACATTAATACTGAACAACTATGTAAGTCAATTTCATCAATATATAATCCCATATACCAAAACCTCTATAGAATCAAATTCCCGATCCAAGCATTTATAGAAAATGGCATTAACCCTGGCCCTTCTGACCCCAACCTAAACTCTGCACCTATCTCAGACCTGATCTCAGCCTTACTTCTACAAATAAGTTTTAAAATGTGTAAGAAAAGGGAAAAGAACTGGGTTAACAGGGTTTCCCTTCTGCCCCTTTACAGTTACTGCCATTGGGTTTCTGGCCACAGAGACCCCTAATCCTCAATATTTCATGACTGTCCAACTTTATAGCTGTCCAATTATTTTACATGTAAATGTTGGTTACAGTGCTTGAACTGCCTTTCCTTCATACACTATTCACCGTATTACCAGTAAAATTAATAAACCATTTTTAATCCCCCCCCCACGTGGAACTTCGATAAATATACATTATTTTACCCCAAAACCTACTCTTTGGGCTGGTGTTGCTTAGCCCAAGTTTTTACTAAGATGTTCAGTGTTAACCACCGCACCCCCCCCCAATTTTTTTTAACAGCCACCTTTCACAACAGTCTTCAAACTCAGTGAATTTTACAACCTTGTTTTAAAAAACAAAAACAAAAAAAATGTACACGGTGCCTCGTCACAATCTGATGAAAATACCTACCCCAAGCCACAAATCCCTAACTTTTCAATTTACTTCTCCAGCTTGCCGCCTTCACCAAATAGAGACCTCAGCAAGTCTCAGTTAACTAGGGCCTCCCAAGCTGTGTGTCCACCAATAATCGGGATTCTCAAGGAAAGGAAAATAATTAAAGTTAAACCGGTAAGAATTCTTTTCTTCCTTTAAAAATCCGCCTTGACTTTAAAAAGCGCTCTTCTTCATGGGATTTGAAATCGTATCCATCCTCTGAGGAAACAGTTCTCACTAAGTGCACTCTCCATCAGCCCCACAAAATGAGTGGCATAAAGAGGCATTTTTCTGACAGCCTAAGTTCCCCCAAGAGCAGTTAGAAGGGCTCTCCTGGATGGTAAGTTTCCAACACACGGACGGACACACACCGGAAAGAGGGAAAAGAAACATACCTGGTCATTTTCTAAACAGGTTTGATAGGTTTGGTTCACGTGTAACAGCAGGGTATTTACCTATAATCTTTTAAAGCAGAAGTGGCAGCCAGAGCACTGGGTAAATAAAAACTTGAGAGAGTTTTAAAAACCCTGCATCTTAACTCCCTTCCCCTTGGTCCAAGGGGACGGCACACCAAACCCCACGGCAAATGAGATTATGCAACAGGTTTTTCCTCCCCGCTTTATTCAGCACAGGCTGGTGAGAGGTGTGCTTTCTGCAAACACTTTGAAAACACCCAGGGCTTTGGGATCTTGGCGGCTGGCGTTTAATCAACCCCTTTAGGATTCCGCCGGATCCATTCATTTTCAGACCTACTCGTATTTTCTCAATTACCGGGTTTCCGTGTGTTTGTTTGTTCCAGGAAATTAACCCATTATCTGGAACCTTCGGTTTTGCATAGATGGTTTCCTCCCTGGCGTTTTACTACCTGACGCCACACACGATACACAGACCCTCGGCTGTCCCCTTGGGCTTTTTTATTTCTCGCGTTTTACGGCCAGTGTAAATAAAGGAGTCACGGGCGCGCCCCCAACCCCGTGCCTGGGGCCCCGGCATGAAAGCGGAGTTTTTGGTTGGTCGCTTGGGCTTAAGTTCGCAGCACCGTCACCACCCAGGTGGCCTCGCTGCCGACACCGAAGGCGGACTGGGGATAATGGGAACGGTCAGGCCGGGGCCCCACTTGGCAGGCGTGTTGTGTAACAGTCGCGCCTGGAAGGGAGCAGCTCCGTCCGCGAAGGCAGCGCGCGTCCCGCGGCGGCGGCTCCTCGCGGCGGCATCCGGCGGCCCGGCCCGCTCGGCGCGGCGCGGCCGGGGGCACACGGACCGAGACCCCGCGCCCGCCCCCTGCGAGGCCTACACCCCCCCCCAACCCCCCACCCCCGCTCAGACGCTCGTGCGGCTCCGAGCCGCGGTCGCCCCCACCCCGCCTCCCAGAAAGGTGGCCCGGACGCCCGGGGAGGCAGAGCCCGCGGGGCGTCCGTGCTGCCGGCGCGGGCGGGCGCCCCCAGAGCCCCGCAGCCGCCCGCCCGCACGGTCCGCGCCGCCGGCCCGAGGCCACTTACTTCTGGGGCCGCCGACCTCCCGACTCCCTCCGGGGGAAAAGAACGTTGTCGCGGCGTCTCCCCTCGGGCCCCCTCGGCGCCGCCGCGGAGCCGGGCGGGCGGCTGCGCTCCCGCTCGCGTCCGTCCCGTCGCGCTCTCCTCCTCCTCTTCTTTTCAGTATATTATCTTCTCCCTCGCAGAGGGGCGGGTGGGGGCGGGAAGCTTCGAGAGAAGACGTTTGCGACTTTTCTTCACTCTTTCTCTTCCACCCCCCCCCCCCGTCAGCCTTGAGAAAACAATGTTGAAAGGGGTGAAGAACTTGGGGAGGTGAAGGTGGGGGGCCGCGTGGGGAAAGCGGAGGGGGGCAGGGAGAAGTGATAATAAGCGTTTAAAACCTGATTAAAGCCCCCCAAACAGTGATACACAGACGGAGGGGGAAAGGCGGGGGGGGGGCGGGGGTGGGGGGTTGGGGGGAAAAGAGAAAGAGTCGCTGGTCAGGAAACTTCAAGCGCGGATGAGGTCATTGGTTTAAAAATAAAGAGATGGCGTCACTTGAAACCAATCCCAGTGAATGAACTCAGCGGAGCCCCGGGGAAAGGAGGAGACAGGCGAGGGCAGGGCGGTGGGCGCCGGGCGGGGCCGCGCGCCCGCCCGCCCATCCCGCGGCCGCCGGGTCCGCCGCGCGACTCCGCGCCTCGCTGCGGCCGCGCGGGGAGGGGTCGGGTCACGTTCCGTTCCGGACTCGGCGACTCGCAGGCAGGTTCCGCAGGCGCCGCTGGGAGGAGCCGGGGCTGCCCGAGGAGGCGGCCCCGCGGCCTCCTCCTTCCGCGCCCGCCGGCCCGACCCCGGCCGGGGGGCTGCGCCCCAACAGGTATTTAAGGCTGTCCCCCCCCCCACCCCCCCGCCTACCCTCCCGAGACCCAGAGCCGCCTCCCCCTGGTTGCGACGCTTCCAGCGGCCTCAACCGGCGCGAAGGAACGCGAACAATGATTTGAGAGAATTGCAATCACTCCTCGAAGTCTGATGAATCCCAAGTGCAGGGCACCGCCGGCTCTTGTGAAAGAGGGGTTACAGGTACCTTCGGAACGACCGCCGTCGTGCTGGAATGCGTTCAGCCATCGACACGTGCTTGGCGTTGAGAGACCCCACAGGACTGTTCCTTACATTCGTTATTTCGCGTTGTTTATGTCTACTTACTTACGTTTACCGATTTAATGAGTATGAGCAGCACAAAGTTCTCTTCTCCAATGTTTTCTACATCGGGCAGCACACAATCATGTTATAAATCAGACCGGAGGTTCGCCGTCTCTCGAGAGGTCCAAGCCCCTGTTGATTTAACTCTGCACATTTCGTGCATTTTTTTTTTTTTTAAATTGGATTAATCAGAGTAGCCCTGCTTTGAGATTACATTACGCTCTTTGGAAAGCTAAAGACCTGAGGTGGTGACAAACCAGGACTTGGAATCCGTGAATAGGACAATCGGAGCTTTATTCTAGTGTTCTTTGAGCATTTGAGCATGAAGCTGCTTCTACTGAGAAGGACTCACGTGGATATCACTTAACAAAGATGTGATTAACGACGGAAAAGCACACTGCGAGTGGACTGCTCCAGGAGCCAGAATTTATGTGCAGGAATAATCTCGCTCCTAAAATATTCCATTTCCAGTGTGCGGGGTTTGGGACATGGGTCCCTAAAGGCATCTTTGTTGTGGGATGTCCATGTGAACACTGCCTGAGGGACTTTTTTTTTTTTTTAAACTGGTCAAAAATCTGAGAGGCAGGTTTGGGGTGGGTTAGAGAGATCTCGGGAGTGCTTTTCTCTGTTTAAATCCTGCAACTAAAGTGCATTTGTTACTACTGATAATCATTTAAGGTTAGTATTGGGATAAGCCTCTGGGAACGTCCAGCTCATTTTTCAGAAGAAGAAAAGGAGCCTATCTGGAGATGGGAGACCAATGAGCACTTGGGGCAGTAAATTAAGCCTGAAGGCCACAGATGCAGAGCCCCCGTTCTTCTGCCTCTGCCTTTGACCTCCAAGATTTTTGCTGGGAGGAAGCGGTGCCTCCCGCGGCTCCCGGTCCTCTGGTGGCCAGGAGGTGTTACTGCAGCCTTAACGGGATTGCCTGTGTTCTTCGAGTTAACTTCCAACGATCTGCTAATCACAGACCTGCTCTTTTTAGAACAGCTTAGAGGGAGTAGTTTAAAAGGATGTACATCTCAAATCTGCCTAGTTGGAGGAGTTGGAATTTGGAGAGAAGGAAGGAAAAGAGAGAATCCTTGTCCTACAATCTTACCTAGATGACTCAGCGAGAACATATGGAATACCCTTTACATCCTGATGCTCCAGCTTTACTGTAACTGGTGCATCTCGAAACTTCTTCCCCCTTTTTTATGTGTGTTCCGTGTATGTGGCACCATGATAGCTCTTATGGGAGCCTCCCCAGTACATACAATCTAATCAGGGAAACCAGACATAGGTTAAAACTAATTAAAAACTAAATTAGTGATTGAGGGGCACATAACATTAGTTAAAAGAGTCTAATGGAGGGACACCTGGGTGGCTAAGTCAGTTGAACATCGGTCTCTTGGTTTCCGCTCACATCATCATCCTAGGGTCATGAGATCAAGTCCTGTGTCTCATACTCACAATGGAACCTGTTTAGGATTCTTTCCCTCAGCCCCTCTCCCTCACTCATGCTCAATCTCTCTCTCTCTCTCTCTCTAAAATAAAAGAAATTTTTTTTTTAAGTTCAGCAGAAAAAGTGGAGCAATGTAGCTTGGGGGTGTCCGGGAAGGCAGCTTCTGAAGACCTTTGACCTCATCCTTGACGGATAGTTAAGATTTAGTTTAGGTTAAAAGGGCTCAGTGGAAGGACTATTCTAGAGGGGAAACGGCATGAACAGAGGCCCGGAGGTGGAATGATGAAGGTGTATTCAGGTGAGGGATGAGTAGACCCTTTAATAGTAGTAGAGATTGGTGTGTAGCAACTGGGCTAAGTTAAAAAGATTTACAGGCACGTTAATGAAGTACTTCAATGTTAGGAAAAACAGCCCGTTATTAGTCCAGCAGGCTAACGTTGAACAAGTTTACTTTGTGAAAGAACACATTTCTCCTCGTTCTACTAAAAGAGCTTCTGTTTTGCTAACAACAAACATGTGAAAGCAAATTAAAAACTACCTCTTATAATTGTTCCAAAGAATATGAAATATTTAGGTATAAATCTAACAAACCATGTATGGGATCTCTATGCTGGAAAATATAAAATGATGACATTAGAGAAGCCCTAATTAATTGGAGCAACTCATGATATCCCTGAACCAATATAATAAATATGTCAGTTCTTCCCAGATAGATACACAGATGTAACACAATACCTATCAAAATCCCAGCAAGGTTTTTTATAGGCAGAGACACTCTGAACTAAAAATGTACTGCTTCCAGCACAGTTAAAGGGATGAGTGAGTGCTAATGTCCCCAAAGGCAGATAAAGAGCTCCTATACATTTCAATACGTGTAAGTGTGCAGTTGAATCTTGGTTTTAGTTAGAGTTAAATATGGGGGGAGAGTGCCATAATCTTTAGTGCTTAGACCCTCTTAAATTTTTAATCCACCCCTCGCTGAGGCTTAATCATTCTTCAGCTATTGGAAATTGAGTGCCTGCTACCAGTATGTACCAGGCACTGTGCCTTTTTCTGAGGGTTCAGTCATAAATAAGAGAAACAAGGCCCCTTCCCTCACGGAACTAACGCTCTGGTGGCGAGAGAAGACAAGAAGCAAATAAGAACAACGGCCAGGACAGTGATCGGACTGACTAGGGGGGAGAAAACTGGGTGATAGGATAGCAAATGATTGAGAGTGGGTGGGAGCAACAGTGATTAAGGAAGGCATGCATGAGGAGAGGACATTTGAACTCATCCTTGAAGGATGTTAACCAGGGAAGTGGTCCTGGCGGAGAAAAGAGGCCATTCTGAAACTTCAGTAGAAGCACAGTGGCCTGTAGACAGTTGGTGTGTTTCCAGAGCAAAAGAAAGGCCAGCGGGGCTCAAAAGTATAAAATGAGGGCAGGGAAAAGCCAGACTGTGTAGGACCTTATAATGCATGGGAAGGGGTTCAAATTCTATCCTAAAAATTTTAAGCAGGTTAGTACATGATCTGATTTATGAAGAGGGCATTTATAAGTAAGCATAATCATTTAGTTTTGAAAGGAGAGTTTGAATAATCTGTAAATACTTAATTTGGCAGCCCCCTCTCCAATAGGAAGGAAGCATTTTTGATAATTTAGTTCATCTCCAGGGATCCCTTTAATGCCCCCAAATAAATGTTACTCTAGTATTCAGGTATTGCAGGGAATATATGGATAGGCTTCCAAGGGTCTAGGAGGCCCCTAAAATTTTGTGCATATATCCTTATGGGGGGTTTTCTGTGAGTTCCTAGCTTTCAACAGATTTTTAAAGACTATCAATGCGCATGCAAACACACACATACATACTGCAAAAACAAATAAGACCTACTTTACGTTTAAGTCTCGGCTATGACTTTGGATGGTGGTAGCTACTATCGTCCTAGGGCTCGTGGCACTATACAAATGAATCATAGTTCTGTAAAGCAGCAAGTTTTACCTCAAAGAGATGTCCCTGTATTAGAGGGGAGCAGTATTTATGGCAGGGTAGGAGACAGAGTATTTGCAGCATTTTTATCAAAAATGCTTCCTTACTATTTGGAAAGGGAGCTTCCAGATTAAATAAATATTTCTAGATTATTCAAACTCTCTCTTCAAAACTAAACTATTAGGCTTAGCTATAAGTACCCTCTTTATACATCAGATCATATACTAACCTCTTAAATTTTTTAGGATAGAAGTTGAACGCCTTACCATGGATTAGAAGGTCCTATACAGTTCCAAGAGTTTGCCTCTGAAGAAACCACATGAAAGAAACATTTCCCTATGTAATATGAGAAGTAGAAGTTACCTAAGACATTATCTGGTACATCCCACTCACTTTACAGACAAGAAAGCAAAGGTCCAGAGAGGTTAAGTGGCTTGCCCAAAGATGCACAGCTAGTCAGAGACTGAGCCGGGATTAGAAACAGGTTTCCCAACTCAGTACAGAACTCTGTGCTCCTCATCTAAAGAAACAAAGAAATTGCACCAAATATAGCACCGGGAACTCAATTTCATTCAATGAAATTAAGTAAACACATACTCTTATGTATTTGGAAGGAAATGGAAGGAAAGAAGGAGGTAACAAGGTTCAAAAGCATAACATCCCAGCTCTGGAAGAGATGAAAAAATCCTCAGTGTCAAATTAAGACTTAACAGCTAAGAAAATGTAAATGGCAATAACACTGTTAATAGTGTATATCTGATCCTTCAGATCTCTATTAGATCAAAATAGACCTAATAAGCTATAAAAACTAGATGGCTTTTCACTTATCAATTTGGCAAAGATTTTTTAAAATGAGTAATCCCAGGATTAGGTCAAGAGTGTGGTGAAATAGGCCTTCTCAATGTCACTGGTCAGAGTATAAATTGGTGTAACTATTCTGCAGGGCAATTTGGCAATATGCTTTTAAAAGTCTAAAAACTGCATACCCAGCAATTCTACTTTAAGAATTTTATCTTCAGGAAATGATAGTACTATTTTCCACAGACTTACAAATAAGGATGTTAATTATAATTTAAGATAATAGCTAACGTTTCGTGCAAATGATCTCATTTAAATCCTCACAACTACGATTACCTCCATTTTACAGTTAACTTGTTTAATCACACAGTAAATGGAAGAGCTGCGATCTGAATAACATGTCCTACATATCTAAGCATAAACAGGATCACAGAGGCCTTATAAGCTATGCCAAAGGCGTTGGACTTTATTCAAAGCAAGCAGTGAGGAAGCCACTGGAAGATTTTAAGCAGGAGAAATGATAGGATCCAGTGTGATCTCGCTGGGAAAGAATGGTTTGGTAGCGATGACATAAAGCAAGATGAGAGACACTTGCAAAGTTAGAGAATTAAATAGAAACGGAGAGAAGACTCAATGAAGAGATGTTAAAAAACCAGAATCGAAAGGACCTGTAACCAGTTAGTTCTGAACCGTTAAGGAGGAAGGGCCATATCAAGGATGACTCCTAGGTTTCTGACTCAAGCAAATGGATGGAGGACAGTGCTACTTACAGCCCCAGGGGAAAGATAAGCTGAATTCTAAGCATGTTGAGTTCAAGGTACCTATGGAAACTGAAGAAGAATAGACTGTTACGTTTATGAGTCTGAAGCTCAGAGGCCATATCTGGGCTGGAGATAAAGATTTGGGATTCATTAGCCATATTTTAGTTGCAGTCATGGCCAACGGATGAGGTCATGCAGGGAGAGTGAGAGAAAAAAGATGTTGGGAATCAAGGGAATTACTGATGTTTTGGGAAGAGGCGGTCCAAAAGAAGCTCACAGGGAGGCTGAGAAGGAGAAACTACAAAAGTAGAAAAGCAGTGGACCACGGCTATTACAGGAAGTTGAGAAAAGAGTTTTTCTTTTTTTTTAAAGGAAAGATGTTTTTAAATGCTCTTATTTATCTTTGAGAGAGAGACAGAGTGTGAGCAGGGGTGGGGCAGAGAGAGGGAGACACAGAATCCAAAGCAGCTACAAGCTCTGAGCTGTCAGCACAGAGCCCGACACGGGGCTCGAACTCACGGACCCTGAGATCATGACCTGAGCTGAAGTTGGATGCTCAACCGACTGAGCCACCCAGGCGCCCCAAGAAAAGAGTTTCAAGCAGGGAGAGAGTGTGCTTCCAGGGAGTCGATGCTCAGAGAAGGACCGATGGTAAGGTCTAAAAAGTCTTTCTCTGATATAGCAATAAAGTGACCGTGGACAGGGTGGTTTCACTGAAAACAGTCCTGCACAGGCAAGATTGTAGTGACTTGAAAGGGAATGAAAAGGAAGAAAATAGAAACAGTGGAAGAGCAGCTATTCATTCTGTCAAGAAGCTTGACTTTTTTTAAAAATGTTTAACGTTTATTCATTTTGAGAGACAGAGAATGAGCAGGGGAAGGGCAGAGAGAGAGAGAGACACAGAATCTGAAACAGGCTCCATGCTCTGAGCTGTCAGCACAGAGCCTGACGCAGGGCTCAAACTCATGGACCACGAGATCATGACGCGAGCCAAAGTCAGACGCTTAACCAACTGAGCCACCCAGGCGCCCCAAGAAGCTTAAGGAAAAAAGGATCATCCTTTGCTAGAGAGAGATGAGAGACACATAAACCCTACAAAGATCCAAGGGATGTGATAACCAGACTGTTTTGTTTAATCAAACAATTCATAACAAGCAGGTAGATAAGTACCCTGAGATGCGAAATTCTCTGTCGCAAGCTCAGGAAAGTTGCAGATGGACTTTTGCTAAGTTACAACCCAAACGTTATTTTCCATTTACGTAGAACACACATTTGGGGGGGCTTTTGTCAAGGTTGTTTTGGCAACTCTTTTAATAACTGTGGACTAAAAGATTTATCATTTCTAACATCAGATGTACTTATTTTCAAAAGGTTGAAAAATTCTTTGATAACCACCAAAAGATGGTGGTGGTAGTAGGGAGTAAGTAAATAGATAAAAGGCTAGAAAGTATTTGTGAATTTTGTTTCTTTTCATCTGACCCTAAAGAAAAAGAGTTGGAATAAATACCATGATATTCTTTTTCTCTAATATAAACAATAGTCTTTTTAAGGCTGGTTTTGAAGGTCAGCAATTTTTAAATGGTTTTCCCATTTAAAAATGAATAAATATAGGTCTCAGTGTGCTCAGTTTTAAAATTCACAGTGGCTTTCTGGACTAAAAATGACAACATTCAGTAACAACACTCCTGTTCATAAATGTAAACATTTGCCATTAGGAACTATTTATTTTACTTTTTTTAATTTTTATTTTTTAAATAATTCATTGTCAAGTTAACTAACATACAGTCTATACAATGTAGCCTTGGCTTCAGGAGTAGATTCCATCATTCATCGCTGACACACAACACCAGTGCTCATCCCAATGAGTGCCCATCACCCATTTTCCCCACCACCATCACCCCCCAGGCCTCTATCCCCATCAACCCTCAGTTTGTTCTCTGTATTTAAAAGTCTTTTATGGTTTGCCTCCATCTTTGTAACTTATTTTTCCTTACCTTTAGGAACAGTTTTTAACCAGTAACTGATCTTGTTCAATGTCATTTAAACAGCAAGAAAGGATTTTCTGTACCAAATAGCAAAATGCTATAGGGTTTTTTAAAAGATTTTATTTTTAAGTAATCTTTACACCCAACGTGGGCTCGAACTTACATCCCTGAGATCAAGAGCCACATGCGCTACCAACTGAGCCAGCCAGGCATCCCGTAAAATGATGTTTTAATTGAAAATTTCTTTTTAAGTTTGTGTAAAGCCCACTTTTGTGTTAAAGAAAAAGGTCTGGTCCTCTTTAGGACACTGAGTCTTAGGAATATCTCAAACCACTACTATAAAGAAACTAGAAATTAAGTGAAATTTGAAAATAAATTAATATTAACATGTTAAGTCAACTGCACAACAATCACATGCACATGTTAAATCAAATGCACAAATTTTTAACTCTCATAACAACCCTGAGAATTAGGTATTATTATTACCTAACCCGAGGTCAAGAAAGGTTAAGGAGTTGACTCAAAGACACAGAGCTAGGGGATCGCAGGTGAGAACTCACACCCAAGTTCTCAGGAGGTTTCGTTGAGAAGATAAACCAAAATGCACAGCATAAGTAATTCAAAATAATAGTAAAAGCGATGCCACCATCTTAGAATGTACTTCTGTGATTATTGGTGAAACTCACTCAGATAAGTGCTCCAAAAGTTGAAACAAATGAGCTGGGGAAGAGGCAGCCAGCCGCAAATTCTAGCTCTATCACATACTGGCTGTGGGACTTGAAGGAAACTTAGTTTCCTCATCTGTAAAATGAAGGTAATTAACGCCAACTGTCAAGAGCTGTTGTGAGGTTCAAATGAATGCCACATAAAGCACCAAATATAGCACATAGCCCACACGGTGAATACTGACTACTGATTCCTTCCTCTTTAGGAAAGGCTGTGTGTAGAACTCACTTGGATCTGGAACAATAGATTGAATTGGGATATTAAAAGAGAATGGGGAAGCTCATTCCAGGAAGAGAAAACACACAGTCGGAGACACAGCAGGCAAAATGTGTTTAAAATAGTTTAACTGAAGCAGAACATTTGTATTGAGTAGTATATAATAAGCCTGGAAAGCAGTTTGGGGCCAGATTATATAGGGCCTCAGCCAAAGAATTTAGCTTTTATATTATAAGTAGCAGGGAATGATGGAAAACTTGGTTCCTTTTTAAAATCACGCTTTATTAGCTTTATTTTCTATTATAAAGCAGTACCTGTGCATTGCTAAAAGTCTGTAAGTTACAGAAAAGTGTGAAGAAGGAAGTACAAATCACCGTATTCAATCTTGGGGAAGAAATAAATATTTTTATTGTTATATCCTTTGATGGTATTGTGTTTCAGTTTTTCTTTTACCATGTACATTAGTTATTTTAATACTAATAACGAGGCTTATAAATACATGGAAAACACTAAGCATATTTACATAACTGCTTTTTCGTGCAAAGGCTTGCCTCTAAAAAATGAAATTGTATATTTAGGATGCTCAGATAACCAGTGAGAGTTATCCCAGTCCCTGATGCCGGGATAAATGTAGTTTGAGCAACTTATTTACTGGGTACAGGGTTTGCTTATCTTTATGATGTATCTTGTCCTATAATTTCAAGCTAAAAGTTGTAACGTTTTTTCCTTTTAACTGTACTCTAATGAAGTTATTTAATTTTTCAAAAAATTATTGCTACCATCATACTAAGGATAACCTCTGGGGACATTTGGATATACCTCCTCCACTTTCAAGGTTTGTTTGAACTTGGAAATGGATGGGATGACAGTGGGTTTTTAGGTGGCTTGGTCTGACCAAAGCATATTAGAAAGACCTAAGGAAGGAAATCATGGAACCAGAGAGACCACATTGGGCACTGGCAACAATTCAGGCCTCAGTCAAAAAGGGCTAAGACTGGTGCAGTGGCAATGGACAGGGAAGGAAAGCAACAAATGCAAGACATAGCACAGTGAGAGAACTGAGAAGACTCGGTGATTCATTTGCTATGGAGGGTAGAGATGAATAATGAAAGATGATGCTAAGGTGTCACCTTTGGCGAGTTACATAAGTTTCAATTTCCGCATCTATAAAATGAGGCTAATAATTGTACCTTCCTCATAGGGTTGGTGAGAGGATTAAATGGATGACGTCTAAGATGTTTAGCACAATAACCAGAACGTGTTCTCAGGAAGCGTTAGCTGTTATTGTTTATATAGCTGTTGAGTACAAATGACTGGATTAACAATGACACTCTTAAAAGAAATAGGGAGGTGCCTGGGTGGCTCAGTCTGCTAAGCATCTGATTCTTGATTCCAGTTCAGGTCATGATCTCATGGTTTGTGAGATCAAGCCCCACATTGGACTCTGCACTGATAGCACAGAGCCTGCCTGGGATTCTCTCTCTCTGTCCCTACCCTGCATGTGTGCTATCTGTCTCTCTCAAAAATAAATAAATAAACTTAAAAAAAAAAAAAAAAGAGGGATGCCTGGAGGGCTCAGTTGGTTAAGCAGCTGACTATTGATTGGGCTCAGGTCATGATCTCATGGTTCAGTTGGTGAGATTGAGCCCAGCCTCAGCACAGAGCCTGCTTGGGATTCTCTCTCCCTCATTCTCTGTGCCCTTTTCCCACTTTCACACACACGTGTGTGTACTCTCTCTCACTCAAATAAACCTTTAAAAAAAAAAAATTTTTTTTTTAAAGGTTTATTTACATTTGAGAGAGAGAGAGGGTGCAAGTGGGAGAGGGGCAGAGAGAGAGGGAGACACAGAATCCAAAGCAGGCTCCAGGCCGCGAGCTGTCAGCACAGAGCCCAATGTGGGGCTTGAGCTTATGAACTGTGAGATTGTGACCTGAGCCGAAGTCAGACACTTAACCAACGGAGCCACCCAGGTGCCCCAAGATAAATGAAGAAACATTTTTAAAAAAGAAATAGGAAAGTCTCCATTGGAGGTCTGATTAGGGTGGGGGAGATGGGTTGAGCTATATTTTAGACATGTCAAATTTAGGTGGATGGTGAGTTAAAAAATGTTAGCAAGAAGCTACTATTGGCCAGTTATTTGTTTTTTGTTTTTAGTTTTCTTTATTTCTGAGAGAGAGATAGAGACAGCATGAACAGGGGAAGGTCGGAGAGAGAGGGAGACACAGAATCTGAAACAGGCTCCAGGCTCTGAGCTAGCTGTCAGCACAGAGCCCGACGCGGGGCTCGAACCCACGAACCGCGAGATCATGACCTAAGCGAAAGTCGGACGCTTAACCGACTGAGCCACCCAGGCGCCCCGGACCAGTGATGTTTTTGACAATAGGTATCTTCTAGGAAGATTCATGAAAAGCAGACATCTGGAGGATGGATGTCCATTGCACAGTATTATCTGCACGTCTCCCCACAACCTCCACTTATTAGTAGAAATCACCCTAACTAATGCACAGCCCCTCCATGGGTTGCCGTCCTGGCCAAGCAGCTCTCCAGGGAGGACAGAAATCAAAGTAGTGAAGTGCCTAGGCTCTGCAGGCAGACCTGTTTGGATCCCATCTCTTCCACTTACTACTGTCTAATCTCAGGAAGATTAATGGTCTAAACTTCAGTTTTCTTCTTTACAAAATGGAATAATACCAGTTCCCATCTCATAGGATTGGTAGGAGGATTAAATGAGGCTATTTCAGTGTAGTCTTTTATAAAAAGTACATAAGATGCTATTCAGAATGTCTTTCCCAGAGCCTGTGAGTTGTATTTCTATTTTTTATCCATCCCCTGTGGTGCCAAACACGGGAAGCACTTTCTTCTAACTGCTGATCACTTTGCCCCCTTAGCAATGGTCTTCTGCCTCTCCCTATGTTTTTGTCCCTTTGGGAACTTTGTTGCCTATGATTGTGTGAAATCCTTGAATGCTAGGCAGCATCTTTGGGGCAAGATAGTCGCTCAGCCTTTGGAGAACCCCGCTGTTGTGGTTTTCTGTGGCTGCTCTAAACAAATTAACCACCTGCTTAGTAGCTGAAAACAACACAAATATATCTTATAGTTCTGGAACTCACACATCTAAAATGGGTCTCAGGGTACCTGATTGGCTCAGTCAGTTAAGCGTCTGACACTTGGTTTCGGCTCAAGTCATGACCTCACAGGTTTGTGAGCCCTGCGTTGGGCTCCATGCTGACAGTGCAGAGACTGTGCTTGGGATTCTCTCTCTCTCTCCCTCTCTGTCCCTCCCTGGTTCTCATGCACACACACATGCATGCATGCATTCCCTCTCTTTCTTTCTCTTTCTCTCAAAAAAAAGATCTTACTGAGCTGAAGTCAAGGTGTCAGCAGGTTATTTCCCCCTCTAGGGGACAATCCATGTCCTTATTCTTTCCAGCTTCTACATGCTGCCTACATTCCTTGGCTTGTGGCCTCTTCTGTCTTCAAAGCCAACAATGGTCGATTGGCTTTTTCTTACATCACCAACCCTCTCTTTGGGTCTCCTCTGTCTCTCCTTTGCCTACTATCAAGGACCCTTGTGATTACATTGGACCAACCTGGATAATCCAGACTACTACCCCTGTGTTAAGGTTGGCTATTTAGCAACTTTAATTCCCCCCACCCCTTGCTATGTAGCCTAACATTCACAGGCTGTGAGGACTAGGGCAAGGACTTTGAGGGGTCATTATTCTGCTTGGCACAACTTCTACAGAGAAAACTTCAGGGAGGTCTCCCCTGCTTTGCCCCTCTGCCTTGTAGACCCTAACTGATTCATCCAATAATGAACCACCAATCACAATTTGTAACAGTCATAATTAGGAGGCATTTCATGCTAAGATTTTTCTTCTGGTCCAATCCTGATCTGCCCAATGTTTAAAGACATATTTGCAGCCAAACACAGTGAATACTAAAATTTTTATTTAATTTTTTAAAAGCTTATTTATTTTGAGAGAGAGAAGTAGGAAGGGACAGAGAGAGAGAAAGAGAGAGAGAATCCCAAGCAGGCTCTGCACCACCAGCACAGAGCCCCATGTGGGGCTTGAACTTTCAAACTCTGAGATCATGACCTGAGCTGAAATCAAGAGTTGGACACTTAACTGACTGAGCCACCAGGCTCCCCTTGGCTAAAATTTTTAAGAGAAATAATAGTCCTCATAAACCTTCTTCAGCATGGGAAAGAAAGGTTTACCATAAAGGATTAAATTTTCTAAATGGTATCAGTGTCCATTTCATTTCTGAGACTAAACCACCTCACAAGTCCACTATGATCATTACCAATACATTTCTTATTTCTTTACCAGAACCTCAACAGCCATGTTTTCATTTTAGCTCCGATTGATGATTAATGGACAGCAAAGTATGTCTTAAGAAAGACAGGTGAAAAATATCAGGTTGCAAGGCAAAACATGTAAATATATCAGAGAATGGAATTTTTTTTAAGGGGTAAAAGGCCATCAGTACTATTTTAAGAGTACCAGGAGCTCAAACACTGTAGCGAAAAAATGGGTAAAACCTCAACACCTTTGAATTTCACTCTGAAATTCAGTATTCCTGTCTTTTAAGCTCTTTTGTCTCTAAGGCATAGAAATGTGCTCGAAATAAATTGGTCCAAGTGCTCAGTGAAAATAATTAAAAACCATTTTTAATCTCTGATCCTAATTTTCCAGCAGGTAGAGGGCCACCCTTAGAATGCGACTGGAAAACACATTTAGCCTGAAAAACGGGAAGCTGGCACTTTAAATTTGGGCAGGACGCTTAAGAAAAAGCAAGGAGAGAGAGCCAACAAGTATTAAGCTTCTCTTATTGCCAAACACTGCATTTACATGTATGATCTCACTCCATTCTCACAAGTGCAGGAGGAAGGCATTGTTCTCCCCACTTCAGAGATGAAGAAATTGAGCTTTCAAGATGTGAGGAGACTCTTCCACAATCACACGGCTAGAAAGTGGCAGCATCGGGATTAGTGTCCAGTTCTACCTGACTCAACGCCCATTCATCCTCTACCACCTTCAGCTGTGCTTGCCTGAGTCCCAGGTTCCTCATCTACAAAATAAAGGAGTTGGGTCAGATGATCTCCCAAGGTTGCTCACAGCTCTCACTGCATGGCCTCCGTGACTGGGGGGACAATGGGGAGTCGGGAAGGGGTCTCAGGCACCCACGCAGCAGAACGTCTCTCTCAAGTGGCAAAGCACTGGGACCCTGTGTCCTACCTGCATGTCTTGAGTCCCTGACCTCTGAAGGGAGGCTGCCACTGAGGGCCACACCACAAAAGATGAGGGCACTGCCAACGCCCGCCACTTAAAAAAAGAAACGAGTTCTCCTTAGTGGAGCTAGTTTTTATGAATTTACATTTTCTTTTTGTTTGTTTGTTTTGTTTTATTTATTTTTAGGAGAGAGAGAGAGAGAGACAGCGTGAGCAGGGGAGGGTCAGAGAGAAAGGGAGTCACAGACCGAAACAGGCTCCAGGCTCCGAACTGGCAGTCAACACAGAGCCCGACGCGGGGCTCGAACCCACAAACCGTGAGATCATGACCCAAGAGAAAGTCAGACGCTCAACCGACTAAGCCACCCAGGCGCCCCTGAATTTACATTTTCAAAAACAGATCCATCAATACTTATTGTTGAGAATCTTGCTGTGCCCAATAGAGTTAAATTGTATTAAGAGGCTCCACAGGGGGCTGCAAAGACAGAGAAACGGTCAGTATTCTCAAGAAACCGAGCTGGGGGACACAACTCATAAAGCAATTTTCGGAAGACAATGTGTAATGCAGGACTGAACTGTGTGGTCAAGACAGTGAGTAGTCCGGGAGTCCAGGGACAGGGAGATCCACGCAGGCTGCCGCGCAGAGGAGGCTCCGTGAGAACTGGGGCAAAGACAGTGTTCTTTACCTTGTGTTCTGCACCCGTCTTCCTTGGCCTTCTCTGTAATTGTGAAATGCTGGTATGAACCTTTCGCATAGTTCAAACATTCTCAGTTTTGGAGGCTGCAGTGATTCCCTTCATACCACGTCATCTGAATGTCACTTCATCTTTATTGGCACATTTGGGAGGGGCAAAACCCCAATGGTATGCAAACACTGTCATGGATACTTGCTTCAAGCCACGGGAAGTTACATGCAAAACCAGTTTCTCAATAGGGCAAGTGTTGTGTAAGGTGTCAGAAGCTTGAGAAACCAGTTAAAGGCAAAGCCTGTCACGGCAAGAAACAGATTTGAATGGGGACACACTTTCCTTGTCTTAGTCACCCCTTAGTCTGCCTCCTGTCCCTTACCTACGGAGACCCCATGCCTAAGTATTTCTTCAACACTTTGACCCAGAGGCCATACGATCTTGTCCCATGTAGTAGGAACTCCTTATCTCTATAACCACCCACCCCCAATCTGCCGATCCTCATGTGCACTAATACTGATAAGTGACTCTAGGTCTGAAAAATTGATTCAAAATTCTGGATCCTTCCTCACCCTTGGACAACAAAGTGTGTATCCCTCTCTCCAAATTCTATCCTAAATACAATCAAGGAATGCGATCCCAAGAGATGGGCTGAGCCGATACAGTAGTCTAGGAGATTAAATGTTCACCATATTTACCGTGTGTACTGAAACAATGTTAGACTGAGGAATATCTTCCAAACTAGTTGAAGACACAAAACGAATATACAGGAAATAATATCTAAGTGTACCAGATGTTAAATCAAGGGTAACTGATTCAAAAGAGTGAGAAATTGGTTAAGTACGGAAGTACTAAGAAAAAGATTTATGGAAGCAGGGTTTAGGATAGACCTTAAGAATGGGAAGAATTTCGGGGCGCCTGGGTGGCTTAGTCGGTTAAGCGTCCGACTTTCGCTTGGGTCATGATCTCGCGGTTCGTGGGTTCGGGCCCCACGTCGGGCTCTGTGCTGACTGCCAGCTCGGAGCCTGGAGCCTGCTTCAGTCTGTGACTCCCTCTCTCTCTGACCCTCCCCTGCTCACGCTGTCTCTCTCTCTCTCTCCTAGAAATAAATAAAAACCTTAAAAAAAAATTTAAAAAAATAAAATAAAATAAAAAATAAAAAAAAAGAATGGGAAGAATTTGGATAGGCAGGGAAGAAAAATTATGACATTCTAGAAAAGAGAAATACTGTAATCAAAGGCACAAAAAGTGGAAGATGTATTCGTGGAAAGCCAAGGCAGTCGGTCTGGAGGAAGGGCGGCAAGAAGGTGCATAGCAAGAATTAGTGGGAAATTAGATCAGATAGATGTGATGAATTCATCAACAAAGTTAGCAAATATATTTTAGGTGCTGATTAGGTGTCCTGCACTATACTACATCTTTTGCACATAATCATAATAACTCACACCTTTTAGAGTTTATAGTGTGCCAGGAACTGTGTTAAGCACTTTACATATATTATCTCAATTTAATCATTACTATAGACGATGACACATACATTGTTAATATCTCCATTTTGCAGATAAAAACGATGAAGGCCACCAAGGTTAAGAAACTTTCTCCAGGTCACACACTTATTGAGCAGAAATGCCTGGATTCAAACCAAGGGCGTCAGCTTAAATGTGGGTTCTAAGCACAATGCTAACTTGCTTCCACATGTATTATCTCATTAAATCCTCATAAAGTTCCCTATGACAGAAGCATTATTATCCCCATTTTGCAAACGGGGATCCAAGGCTCCCAAGAGTTAGTGGATTGCCCAAGGTGGTTCTGCTGAGGACGAAGCTGGGATTTGAAAGCAGGCCCACTAATTCCAAGTCCATTAAACCTTCCATTACAACATTGCTACCTGGCAGAAAGATCATCTAGAATGGGATCAAATTAGGGGAAACTTGAATAGCCTGAAAACGGCAAGAAGCCTGTATGATAGGACAGGTTAAGAACTTCGGGGTGTTGAATAGACATGACTTCATTAATAAAGATAAGTCTAGGCCTGGCACAGGAAATTGAGTCGGAGAGAGAGTGGATGTGAGCACTAGATGATATGAGAGGTGGTAAGGACCTAAAAATGGGCATGGGGGGAGGGAGAGGAAGGACAGAAACAATGATCGATATTTGAAGGAAAATCTGATTGTTCTTAAGGAATGAATGGCTAAGGGCAATGAAGAGAGATTAAATCAGAGAGAACGTTGCTTCTGGTCTAAATGACTTAATGGACTATTGACAGGGAATGAGAGGTTATAAAGGCAGCTGGTTTGTGGCAAAAAAAAAAAAAAAAATGAAGGTTGTGTTTGAACATGTTGCAATCCGCTTGGCACAAGAATGACTGGCACATTCCAGAGGAAATGACCAGTGGGCAGTCAGAGCATGGGGCTGGGGCTCAGGTAGAGAGCAGAAGCTGTCAGTCACATCTGACAGATAAGCTATGCAGTACCACTGAAGGGGCAGACAAGTCAGATCCCAAGGAAAATAGGTTTTTCAGATTCAGAATAAGCCTGGAGTCTGCAGAGGACAAAAATGCAGCATAACAAAAGAAAGCAGGCCGAAGGGCAAGCCACAGGTCTGGACAAGTTGTCAGGGCCAAGGCAGAGAGATAAAAAATTAAAGGGACACAGCAAGAAATGAGATCTCACTCACATCAAGGGGAAATGACTGCTGAATGATTTCCTGTCACATTTCTGATATTTTTGAGTGTTTCCCTATTGCAGGAGCCAACCTGGCTTAACGGAGGAGCCCCTGCTGATCTGACCCTGAAGAACTTTGCTAGCAAAAGAGTACACGGTCTACCTCAGTATAGGGAGAGAACTGAAGTCATCAAAAAAGTCCTCTCCACTGGAATGTACACTTAAAACCAATTAGGGTGGTAAAATTCAGGTTATGTATCTTGTACCACAATTTAAAAAAAAAAAAAAAAAGGGAAGGCCTCCCCCCTTCCAAATCCAATGTCTATGGATCCCACAAACATTTCCAAAAGTCCATTTAATTTAGCATCTCTTGGACTTACCCTTCTTTTGTCCAAGATCTCGACTGCCCAAGTTGGTGGCTGTGCCGCTGAGGGAATGAAGGTACTTCAGCCAGGATGCTGTGGCAGTTCTTACCTCCCTTCCAATCTGGAAAGAGAATGGGATAGTCAACTGTGGTCAATTTGCAGTGGAAACTCCTCTTCTGGCCTTTCTGCTACCTCTGTCCTTTTTCCAGAACATTGAGAACATGATCCATTGGCCATAGCCCCACCCTCTGTGACCTCTTCTGCCCAACAGAATTAAGAAAGTGAGACACAGAGCAACTCAGCCAATACCTGGGAGGGACTTGATACGAGACAGGAACCCGGGAGTCCTGTGATTTCAGTTCTTGCTTATTGCTTTTTGGACACTTCTTTTTAAAGTTCTAGGGTCTTTTTTAATTGGCTTCACAGAGATCACCTCCAAGCCTACATCCAATTCTTTTCCTGCTCAGGATACAAGCTGGTCCCAGTTCAGGGGTCCTAGACTCTTGGAAGTAACTAGGTAGAGTTCCTCCCCATTTACAAGTAAGGAAACAGGGCCCAAGGTTGTTGAGTGGCTTGCCCAAGGGCATACACCTGGTTAATTGCAGAACTAGAAGGAGATGTAGGCTTTCTGATCCACTGTCTAAATCTCTTTGAGCTAGACAAAGAGATCCCAGCTGAAATATTTGGAATTCTATTTTTATTAAAGCTTTGCTGTCCCCATGATTGGTCCCTTCTGCCCCCTTGTTCTCAAAACATGTTTGAAATGCCTGAGAATGCCAGATGAGGGGTCCAGAAGAGAATGGTAGTAGCAGGGATGGAGTGGGGGAGCTCATTGGTTACCCACAAAACCATTACAGATTACCTATTATATTGTGGCTACAACTCAGATCCGTGCCCTCCCTCAGCCCTCATACAGCGGAGCCTACTAAGGGGACCCCACGTATGAGGGCTCTCTAGTCCTTTCTGCCATTGCCCCATATTGACCTTGATCTCTGCCTCTGAAATCCTTGATTACCAAAGTCAGTAAGCAGCTGGTCGGCTTGGGAGGAGCCCTCCGAGGCTATGGCAAGATAGAAGGATGACAGTACAGCTCATCATAAACATATTTACCAGGCAAACTTCAGGAAAAACTGGTTGCTCAAGCTCACCACCTCAAGAAAAATAGTTTTGTATGAAGCTTGACATGATGTGAAATAGATGTGCACAGGTTTATTCCATTGCCACACTCATTTTGGGACTCTCTGTGAGTCACTTCACACAAAAAGATTATTTTCCTTTTCCCCTGGAGATAATTCAAGCTGTAAAGGTAATCAGAAACATAGATCATGTATTTTCATCAAGCCTATAAATCGTTTCTGTGGTCATTCCCTGAAAATGTAGGAATTCAAGTTTAGAACTTGAAAGTCATAGTCATATACTCCTAAAATAATAGAGCTGTGTGAGACTTGGAAGTCATCTAATTCAGCCCTTAATTCTGCAGATGAGGAAACTGAAGTTTTTCATTACTAAGCTATTGTATTTCTACTGTGCAGCCTATGATTACATTCCTTTATTTTCTTTTATTTATTTATTTACTTATTTATTTGAGGGAGAGGGCAGAGAATCTTTTTTTAAATTTTTTAAATGTTTTATCTATTTCTAAGAGAGAGAGAGAGAGAGAGAGAGTGAGCAGGAGAGGGTCAGAGAGAGAGGGAAATACAGAATCCAAACAGCCTCCAGGCTCTGAGCTGGCAGTCAGCACAAAGCCCGACGTGGGGCTTGAACCCACGAACTGTGAGATCATGACCTAAAACCGAAGTCAGACGCTTAACCGACTGAGCCACCCAGGCGCCCCAAGAGAATCTTAAGTAGGCACCATACTCAGCATAGAGTGCAACACTGGGCCTCGATCCCTAGGATTGACCTGAGCCGAAATCAAGAGTTAAACGCTTAAGCAGCTGAGCCACCCAGGTGCCCCTACACTCATTTCTTTATAAGCCAAAATTGCACTGTTGCCCCCATGGAACTAGTGGTTAATGTAAAGCCCATGGTATTTTTCATATAAACACTCCTCAGCTAGATTTTTTCTCACCCCAGGCTTATACCAGAAATTTCCTAAAATTTTGTTCAGGAGTTTACATTTTCCTTTTCCACTCCTTTTTTTTTTTTTTTTAAATAGTTTTAACTCCATATTTTATTCCAGTCTATGGTTTGAATTCTGGTTCTGTCTCGAGTTTCCTAAGGGTGTTTTGGGAAGGGGAAGATCATTTGCTAACACACACTTTGCAGTATGCTTGGCATCTCATATTTAATAGCTACATTGTTCTAAATAAAACTCTACAAAAAGCAACTAATATGGAGGATCTTTTAGATCCTCAAGGAAGGTGGACAAGTTTTCTCCCTTGTTACACAAAGAAACTTTCAAGTGAGCCTTTCCTCCACAGGGCAAAAGAATATTCTCACAGCTTTTATCTTATGGGGAACAAGTATGCCTCGGGGTGATGTGGACAAAGGCCACCCTCTCAACTCCAGAGTCAGAGTCTTTTTTATGTCCATTTTGACATATCATTTAATGATATATATTCCATTAGCCATGAAATCTGGAGGAGGCAAGAAATTTAGGAACAGGGAGGAAAGGATTTGCTAATCTCTTTTGTACTCAAAAGGATTATCTGTTGTATACAAAAGGAGGATTAACTTGAGTAAAATATTATGATTATTTTATATATTACAAGGGCCAGCAACCTAAGAATTACCCTGACTTCTTCCTCTCCTTCATTCCCTGTCTCTGATAATAAGAATGGGTAGTACTTGGGGCGCCTGGGTGGCTTAGTCGGTTAAGCGTCCGACTTTCGCCTAGGTCATGATCTCACAGTTCGTAGGTTCGAGCCCCGCGTCGGGCTCTATGCTGACTGCCAGCTCAGAGCCTGGAGCCCATTTCAGAGTCTGTGTCTCCCTCTCTCTCTCTGACCCTCCCCTGCTCATGCTGTCTCTCTCGCTCTCTCCTAAAAATAAATAAAAATATTTAAAAAAAAAAGAACAGGTAGTACTTAACAGGCACTTGCTATGTGCCAGATACTGTGCTAAGTACTCTACACGCCTGACTAATTTAATCCTCGCAGCAGTTATCATGATTTAATAGATGGGAAGACTGGTACTTTTAAGAGATTGAATTATTCACTTGAACTCTCATATTTAGAAATGATACAACCAGATTCATACCCAGGTTATTGTGACTCTGGTGCCTCAAAGCTAATCCACGATAAGTCTGGTCCAGGTCCTCTGGAACAGCCATCAAATGATGATAAAGGTTGGACCCTTATGAGTCATGGAAGAAGCGAAAGAAGCAATGAAGGAAAGAAATAGGAAGGAAAGGAAAGGAAAGGAAAGGAAAGGAAAGGAAAGGAAAGGAAAGGAAAGGAAAGGAAAGGAAAGGAAAGGAAAGAGGGAGGGAGGTAAGAAGGGGAAAGGGAGGAGGGAGGAAAGTGTAGAAGATTGGTTGAGTCGAAAAATCTTAAACTGCAGTCTAATGCAGTCACATGATGGAACATTTGGAGCTAAAATTACTTATCAGACAACTCCCACATTTCCCAGGAACCAGCCTGCCTTAGTATCCCTCCAGTACTCAGTAACAAAGCAGCATTCTGGAAGCATGACCTCAGCAAGAAGAGGTGACGGGCTTCAGAGCACAGAAGTTGGGCTCATCAGTCAATTGTGACTCTTCCTGAGAGGTACATATTCATTGCTCCCTTTTTATGTTATTACGTTACACTAACTGGTCAAGCAAATCTGCTGATTTTGTTTTCAACAGATAGCTCTACCTACTTCCCTAGTTCAAGCCTATGTCATTGCTTACCTAGACAATTACAGTAATGCTTTAAATTATTTCCCCACTTCCAATATCAATCCCTTTAAAACAATTTCCTGCAAGGTTACCACAATGATCTTTCCAGTACAAAAATCCATCTATGTCAAAACCCAGTTTAAGAAGCTAGGGAGAGACTTCTTTTTGTTAATCTTAGAATAGGTATGATGATCCTTTCACATATAAATGACAAAAATCCCACCAGCTTTCATGAATTAGGCTAATTTCAAAATTGTCTTGTATTTTTTTGTTAAGGTCATCATTATGATATGTGTATAGGGGGATATTCTAGTTACCATATATCATTATCTGTTTAAAACCCCTCAGTCAGTCAAGCATCTGACTCTTGATTTCAGCTCAAGTCATGATCTCATGGCTCATGAGGTCGAGCCCCATGTTGGGCTCTGTGCTGACAGTGTGGAGCCTCCTTGGGATTCTCTCTCTCCCTCTCTCTCTGCCTCTCTTCCGGCTCACACGCTCTCTCTCAAAATAAATAAATAAACATTAAAAAACCCCTCAAACATTGGTAAGATGAAACCCAGGTTTCTGATGATGACATACCAGGACCCTTAGGACCTGGCTGCTCCTTGCTTCTCCAACATCATTCCAACCATACCTTACCTGGTATTCGTTTCTCCAGAAATAAACTACTGAATTATCTGTAGCTCCTTCTATACTGTATGACAGGTCTATGCCTTTCTTTATACTCTTCCCTTCACTTGGGATGCTGTTCTCTCTTCTCCTCTGCCTTTTGTGCCTAGCTAAATCCCAGCTGCCACCTTCCTGGGGAAGCTTTCCATGACCTATACATACCCCAACTCAAAGATCATTTAGTCCAGTGTCTAGCCCAATACAGGAATTCTCTCTAAGGCATCCAGGCAGAAGGCAATCAGAGGGAGAGCTCATGACTTCACAAGGCCACTGGCTTTGGCCTATCCTCATGGTCACATAAAACAGTCAAAGCTACTTCTTTTTTTTTTAATTTTTAATGTTTTTATTTATTTTTGAGAGACAGAGAGAAACAGCATGGGCAGGGGAGGGTCAGAGAAAGAGGGAAACACAGAATCCGAAGACAGGCTCCAGGCTCTGAGCTGTCAGCACAGAGCCTGATGAGGGGCTCGAATCCACGAACTGTGTGGTCATGACCTGAGCTGAAGTTGGGCACTCAGCTGACTGAGCCACCCAGGCGCCCCAAGCTACTTCTTATTCTGTTTCATGAAGGAATCTATCTGTTCCTGTTTCCCCAGCTCTTGTGTGGATGGTGGTTAAAATAGTACCCACCTGAAGCTTCGAGATGAATGGGAGTTAGAAGTTGGAAGCCTATCTGGGAAACAGTATGAAGGTTCATCAAAAGATTAACAATAGGGGTACCCTATGACCCAGCAATAGCACTGCTAGGAATTTACCCAAGGGATACAGGAGTGCTGATGCATAGGGGCATGTGTACCCCAATGTTCATAGCAGCACTCTCCACAATAGCCAAATCACGGAAAAAGCCTAAAAGTCCATCAACTGACAAATGGATCAAGAAGATGTGGTTTATCTATACGATGGAATACTACATGGCAATGAGAAAGAATGAAATCTGGCCATGTGTAGCAACGTGGATGGAACTCGAGGGTATTATGCTAAGTGAACTAAGTCAGGCAGAGAAAGACAGATACCATATGTTTTCACTCATGTGTGGATCAGGAGAAACTTAACAGAAGACCATGGGGGAGCGGGAGGGGGGGAATAGTTACAGAGAGGGAGAGCGGCAATCCATAAGGGACTCCTAACTGAGGATGGATGGGGGTGGGGGAGAGGGGAAAATGGAGACGGGCATGGAGGAGGGCACTTGTTGGGACGAACACTGGGTGTTGTATGGAAGCCAATTTGACAAAAAACTACATTAAGAAAAAAAAGAAGTTGGAAGCCTAATGAAGAAATTCTCTTGGCCCATCCTGTAGGCGGATATCTAGCTTTGAACTTCCAGATCTTGTTGAGGGGAGAGGGGAGGGGGTGGTGGAAATGAGGAGGAGGAAAGACAAAGGTTGCCAACAAGCCATTTGTCATTTCCTTCTGGTTGCAATTTCTGAACTTTCTGGTTTTGCATTTCTGAACCCCCGATCTGTAACTCACAGCTGTTTCAAGAGAACTTCAGAATGTCTGTGAACTTCAAGAGGGAGAAGGTAGCCTATGGTAAACCACGCAAGGGTTAGAGTTCGGCCACAGTGACTGCAGTTTCTAAGATTTCAGATGTTGACTTTGTGCTTTTTGGTAAATCTCTCTTCTACCAAGGCTAAAAAGTTTCATCTCTAACTAAATACATAGATGGGAGGTACCTAGTATGGAGAAGATAGTGAACAGAGAAGCTAATTCTGAGACCCTACACTTACTGGGATTGTGGGGTGAGAAGCATGAGGAACATGAGCTTTCTTTATCCACATTCTAGCACAGACCTGGAGTTTCCAATTTGCAGTAGGCACTGTCAGATTTCATGCATTTTAAAGGGTTTAGTATGGGGGTGCCTGGGTGGCTCAGTCGGTTATGCGTCTGACTTCGGCTCAGGTCAAGATCTTGCAGTTCGTGGGCTCGAGCCCCGCATCGGGCTCCATGCTGACAGCTAGCTCAGAGCCTGGACCCTGCTTCAGATTCTGTATCTCCCTCCCCCTCTCACCCTCCTCTGCTCATGCTGTCTTTGTCTCTCTGTCTCTCTCTCTCAGAAATAAATAAAACATTAAAAAAAAAAAAAAGGGTTTAGTACGGTGGCAAAATAAACACTGGGACATCATCAAGGACTTTCAGCCAGAAGTTTATTTATACAAAAAGAAATGATAATATGTACTAACAAATCAAAAAATAGATATGAATCGATGTTGTTTATACTGCAATATTGGAAACGAAAACAACAAAAATTATATGGACTATTAAGAATCATTAAATTGCAGGGGTGCCTGGGTGGCTCAGTCAGTTGAGTGTCCAATTTCAGATCAGATCATGATCTCATGGTTCGTGGGTTTGAGTCCCACATCAAGCTCTGTGCTGACAGCTTGGAGCCTGGAACCTGCTTTAGATTCTGTGTCTCCCTCTCTCTCTGCCCCTTCCATGCTTACATGCTCTCTCAAAAATAAACATTTAAAAATTTTTTTCAAAGAATCATTAAATTATCTTACCATCCGTTGTTACTCAATACAAACAGATCATACAGTTACATTTCTTATTAGCATTTGAGTATAGATCATCCAGAAGTATAAACATGAAAATAGAATGATGAGAGGGAATCAGTTCTGTTAGAATTTTTAAATTTTAATTTCATTTAACTTTCTAAGACTTTATTTTTCGAGAGCAGTTAGGCTTACAACAAAACTGAGAGGAAGGTACAGAGATTTCCCATGTATCCCTACCTCTTACACATGCATAGCCTCTCCCATTAGCATCATTCATCAGCATGGTCCTCTCTTTTAAAAAAATATATATTTACTTACCAAAAAAGTACCCTATGGTATATGGAAAAAAATGTTTATTTATTTTGAGAGAGTGAGCAAGCAGGGGAGAAGCAGAGAGACAGAGAGAGAATCCTAAGCAGCCTCTACACTGTTAGCACAGAGCCCAGTGCAGGGTTGGATCCCACTATCCTGGGATCATGACCTGAGTTGAAATCAAGAGTCCGATGTTTAACCAACTGAGCCATCCAGGCACCCTCAGGATAGTACTTCCTTTTTTTTTTTCTTTAACCAGGAAAGAACCTACTTGACATATTTACTTTAGGGTTCACTCTTAGTATTATACCATCTATGAGTTTTGGCAAGTGTATGATATATATCAATCATTATAATATCATACAGAGTATTTTCACTGCCTTAGCCATTAGAGTTTTAAAATGTGCTCTAAAGCTACACTAATTAAAATAGTTGATATAGTGCTGGAAGAGACACACAGATCAATGAAAAGAGTAGCCAGCCTGGAAATGGACCCAAGCGCAAACAAAATAAATTTATGCTAAAAGAAGCATTCCAGATCAATAGGAAAAATATTCAATAAATGGTGTTGGGATCAGCAGTTCGTTTTTTAGGAAAAATAAAAGGAGAGCTATATTTTTCTCCAAACATCAAAAATAAATCCCCGGTGGACAAAAGACTTATATAAAAATGAAATCATAACAGTACTAGAATAAAACAGTGATTTGTAATAATCCTATCACGGAGAAGACTTTTTCCAAGTATGACATAAAATCCAGAAGTCATAAAGAAAAGATTAATAAGTATGACTACTTAAAAATGGAAACTTTTGAACAAAAAAAAATCAACAAAGTGAAAGACAACAATCTGGGCAAAAAAGAAAAGGTTAACACATATGATATCAGTACTAAATCCTTTAGTATAGAGAGAGCTTTTAGAAATCTATAAGGATGGGGCGCCTGGGTGGCTCAGTCGGTTGAGCATCCAACTTCAGCCTAAGTCATGACCTCACGGTTCATGGGTTCGAGCCCCACACTGGGCTCTGTGCTGACAGCTTGGAGCCTGGAGCCTGCTTCAGATTCTGTGTCTCCCTCTCTCTCTCTGACCATCCCCTGCTCATGCTGTCCCTCTCTCTCTCAGAAATAAATACAAAACATTTAAAAATTAAAAAAAAAAAAGAAATCTATAAGGAAAAGAGCAACCACCCATAAAAAAATCAGCAAAAACATAACTGGCAGACATTGAAAAAGAAATATGAATGCCTCACTATACACACACAAAGAATACTTAACCTCATTGCTAATTCAATGCATGCAAATTAAAATAGCACCAAGATACCATTTTTAACGTATCAAATTAGCAAAGCTTTAAAAGTTTGATAAAACATGTTGTCTGGCAAGTGGGGAGACATGCACAACTGGCAGAAAATTATATTTTGTTACCCAAATTTTGGAAGGAAACTTGGCAGTATTTGCCAAAATTCAAGTACGCATATACTTGACCTAGAGGTTCCTCTTCTAGAAATTTGTCCTACCGATGAGCTCACACAAGAACAAAGATCTATATATATTTAAGGTTGTGTATTTCTGCATTGTTTAACTAGTAAAAATAGAAACTTGAGGGGCGCCTGGGTGGCTTAGTCGGTTAAGCGTCCGACTTTCGCTTAGGTCATGATCTCACGGTTCGTGGGTTCGAGCCCCGCGTCAGGCTCTGTGCTGACTGCCAGCTCAGAGCCTGGAGCCTGTTTCAGTCTGTGACTCCCTCTCTCTCTGACCATCCCCTGCTCACGCTGTCTCTCTCTCCTAGAAATAAATTAAAAAAAAAAAAAAATAGAAACTTGAACAAAAAGTAAATTCTGAAAGGAAAGAAAACAAAGCTGAAAGAAGAAGATAGTGTCTCATCCACTGTGATAAGGAATAAAATCCAATACATGTTGTTAATTGAGAAACGCACAACAGTGTGCTTTATATAATTCCATTTGTGGGGCACCATCTGTGGCTCAGTCGGTTAAGTGACTCTTGATTTTGGCTCAGGTCATGATCTTAACGTGGAGAGATGGAGCGTCACACTGAGCTCTGTGCTGACATCATGGAACCTTCTTGGGATTCTCTCTCTCTCCCTCTCTCCCTGCTCCTCCCCCACTCATGCTCTTTCTCTCAAGATAAAGAAATAAAACTTTTTTAAAATGTTACAAAAATTTTTTGAGTGGGGGAGGGCAGTGAGAGGAGACACAGAATCTAAAGCAGGCTCCAGGCTCTGAGCTGTCAGCAGAGAGCCTGATGCGAGGCTCAAACACACAAACTGCGAGATCATGACCTGAGCCAATGTTGGATGCTTAACTGACTGAGCCATCCAGGTGCCCCAAAAGTTTTTCCAATTAAAAAAAATATTTTCTCCCTCTCCCTCTGCCCCTCTTCTATTCATGTTCACATGTGCACATATACACAAGTTCTCTCTCTCCCAAATTAAAAAAATCCTTTTATATAAAAATGAAAGGGAGATGTCTATACTTTTTGTAGTGTGTAGAAACTTTCTGGAGGATATATAGTGGTTAACTCTGGAGAATGAGTCAGAGAGATGGAGTAGAGGTTTTCACCATTGACCTTATAACCTTCTTTGTTGCCTGAATGTTTTATCAGGAGCACATGCTACTTTTGAAATAGAAAGCTAACTGTTTTTTACTTTTACAAATGAAAAAGAGAAAGTCCATCTGGTTAAGGGAAATTTCTGTAGAGAGCATTGAGTTTTCTTTTATTTTGTCAGCTTTCTCTAACATATTTTCAACTCTTGAATAAATGGAAGATTCTAAATTCTGTCTCTCTTATCTATCTCTCTCTCCATCTGCTCATCCATCAGTTCTTGGTTATAGGCATGGCATGGGGGACTGAAGAGCACTGGTAATGTTTAATCTGTCTTCTATATGGTCATTACAGGTATCACTCACCTTGCAAAATGGACATTGTTCAGCTGAGTTGGTAATAAAAGGCTTCTCTGGAGTGAATTCCAGACTAACTAACATTTTAAAATGTTCTGTCCTTTCCCAGAGATATGATGTTAAGTTGACTTAAAATTCTGGGTGATGGAAGGGTTAAAGTAATCTCCAGAACATATATCTGGCTTTGCCGTGTAGCCGCAATGGAGACATCCCAACAGTTCCTTTGTCACTTGCGTGTGCATGAGAGAAAGAGCCTATCCAGTCGGGAGGCTTGGCTTCAGGTTCTGCTAATACTGCTCACATCAGACCAAGAGTGAGAGACTTATGTCGGACTCTTCATTCAGCCATCACATAATCAGTAAGAGTATAGGCCAGGCCCTTATACTCTAATATTAAATTCCATATGCCATATACCCTACATCATATAGCATATACTACAGGTATGTCATGATATAGCCTAAAAAAAGTGTTTTAAAATAACATAAAAAGTACTAAGGTACTAACTGCATGTGAAAGAGCCAAGTCCCCCCAGACTTAATTATTACTCTCCTGCTTAAATTCTTTTTTTAAGCTTATTTATTTATATTTGAGAGAGAGAGAGAAAGCGCAAGTGTGAGCAAGGGAGGGGCAGAGAAAGAGATGGAGAGAGAATCCCAATCAATCCACTCTGTCAGCACAGAGCCCGAGGTAGGGCTCCAGCTCACTAACCTTGAGATCCTGACCTGAGCCAAAATCAAGAGTCCGATGCTTCACTAAGTGAGCCTCTCTCCTGCTTAAACTCTTGAATGCTTCCCATATACCCCCAAAGTAAGTCCCCACTCTTAAGCTTGACATCCTCTCCTATCTACTTCTTTGGCCTGAGCTCTTTTATTTTTTTCCGATGTTTATTTATTTTTGAGAGACAGAGAGCCAGCAGGGGAGAGGCAGAGAGAGAGGGAGACACAGAATCTGAAGCAGGCTCCAGTCTCTGAGCTGTCAGCACAAGAGACCGACGCGGGGCTCAAACCCACAAACCGCGAGATCATGACCTGAGTCGAAGTCAGATGCTTAATCGACTGAGCCACCAGGGCTCCCCTTTGGCCCCAGCCCTTGACACTACTCTTCCCATTTCCTGAGATGCCTAAGTTACAAAGAAACCAAAGCATTTGCAGTCTCCCAGTGTTATTTCACACTAGTATGTCTTTGCAAATGTCTCTTTTCTTGCCTGCTTGAAAAACTTGTACCCATCCTTTGAGACCTGGCTCAGAAATCAACCCTTCAGCAAAGACTTTCCCTAGATCCTCTCTATATTTTGTATATACCTTTGTTATTACACTTAATGTGCTGTCATGTACTTATTCATTTACATACTTAGAGAAGTATGCAAATGAACCCCCCTTTAGTGTGGACGCTTCTAGAGAGCAGAGACCTTGTCTCATTAATCTTTGTGTATCTAGCTTAGGGCATGATGCCTGGTGAAAGGGAGCCTCCCAGTACATTTATGAATGAGTGCGTAGATAAAAGAAATGAATTAATCATACTCCAACTGAAGGATTTCTTTGTAGGATGGCACTTCTTAATACTATAGTGACAAGTCTGGTGAAGTCACATCTCCCTTGGATTCGATCTTGTCTCTACCTCAACCCCAGTGGGACAGCCACCACCCAACTGTTCTTGTAACAACTGCTTGAGTGTCGACTGTAATGCTGGTGCAGTCCTGCATAGGGAAAGATCAGCTTAAAAACACAAGTCACCAAGTATGTATCATTTTCATCTTTTTAAAAAAATTTTAAAAATATTTTTAATTTATTTTTGAGAGAGAGAGACAATGCGAGAAGGGGAGGGTCAGAGAGAGAGGGAGATACAGAATCTGAAGACAGGCTCCAGGCTCTGAGCTAGCTGTCAGCAGAGCCCGATGCAGGACTCAAACCCACGAACCGTGAGATCATGACAAGAGCCGAAGTCAGACGCTTAACCGACTGAGCCACCCAGGCGCCCCTATATCATTTTAATCTTGACAGTGTACTTTTTTAAGAAGATGCCTAAGTTTCTCTTCCTTCACATAACTAGCATCTCTCCAAACAAGCTTAGATAGCAACCTGCTTTCTTTGGCAAATTGATTAATGGGGACATTACTCATAGGCCTGGCTGTATGACACGTCCAATAACATTGTCATTTTGTTTATGGGGTGCTGGGTAAAAATATCCAGGAATTCACCTCCAGTGGAGTGACCACCTGTTTGCTGGCAACGCTAAACAGGGAAATCTGGGGAGGCAGCTCCCTTGAAGAATGCCGAGGGGAGTCTAATTCCATCACCAGCCTCCCTGACAACAAACTGCCTCCTCCAAGCTTAGCAGTAGCACCTGTGGAAATAGGAGAAGAGTCGCGCTGGGTATCTTACTTAGTACTTTGGTTGGCTGCGGACTGAGCTGCCCTGTAGGCACCTGGATAAACTGCTGAAGGAGCTCTTCCCAACCCTGAAGGATGGCAGAGCTGGGCGGAGGGGTCAGGCACCACGTCCCTGGCCAGGAGAGAAGCTGGTCTTGATTTAGGAGTAGAAACAAGGGAGGAAAGTGTGAATGGGAGAAGGCATTGACAATGGGGAGGAAACAGCCGTGGGGCAGAAGACTGGGCCAGTGGACCCCACTTCCTCCTTCTCTCAGGCGTCCTACCGTGTGGGTGGGGGTGGAGGGGGGATAGGGGTTACCATGAAGAGAAGGTATGATCGTGTCCTCTGGAAGCCACGGCCAGGCCGGAAGGGAGCAAGCATGTATTTGCGCCTCACCTGCCGCAGCCTGAACTGAGCAGATCAACAGTGAATTCCGTGCTGAGTGGGAAAGGAGGCTATCTAAGGGAAACAGAAAGTCTGAATTTTTCCAGACAAAACAAACTGGAGAAAATCTTACAGGATTAGGGAAAGGATAATCTCCTTCCAGGACCTGCTGTCTGAAAACACAAAAGGGCAAAAACAACGCAGCATAACACCAGAGCCCCGTGGAAGCGGGGAGAGGGCGAAGCGCGGAGAGGAGAGGGTAAGAGTCCAGGCTGACGATCGAGGTCCAAACACTGCAGCGAAAGACCCACTTTACTTGCACAGCCCCCCCTGCAAGGCCATCTTGAACTGGCAGCAGGACAACTCAAGAAGCTTCCGAGAGGGTTGCCTGGCAGCTTCAGTCAGATGAGCCTGCGACTCTTGATCGTGGGGTCATGAGTTTGAGCCCCATGTTCTGTGTAGAGAGTACTTTAAAAAATAAAGTATTTTTAAAAATTTTAAAAAAAAGCTTATTTGAGGAAGGCAGCATTACTTAAGACAAAATGACTATCTATCCTAGTTTAGAAAACTATCTAGAGGCCACAGCTTAGATGTAAAGCCAATGTGTAAAATTCACAATGACGTGTATGAACCCCTGGTAAAAAAGTGGAAGGAGGGTGTTGTTACTTCCATGTTTTGAGTCTCATAAGGGCACCAGGAGGGTCAGGAGAGGCTCTAGCACTAAACTCTTAAGACTTTTACATTCCTAAAATGAAGAATGAGAATTATGAAGGGAAAATAGTTGTATAAACTCTCAGTTCTGATAATACAACCTGGCTGGGGACACAAGGTGGCTGTCTAAAGATCTAATTTAAAGGGAAAAAATTAAAGGGCCCCTGGGTGGCTCAGTTAGTCAGAAGCATCCAACTTCAGTTCAGGCCATGATCTCATGGTCCATGAGCTCAAGCCTCACGTCGGCTCCGTGGTTGACAGCTCAGAGCCTGGAGCCGGCTTCAGATTCCATATCTCCTTCTCTCTCTGCTCCTCCCCCTCTCAAAAAAAAAAATAAATAAATAAATAAACGTTAAAAAAAATTAAAGGGGGAAAAAATGAAGGGGAAACAGAGCCTAATATTTATGTTGAAAAAATATAGATGTCTATGCAAAGTTCCTACAGAGCACCCAGTTATGTGGTCATGAGCCCTGACCTGAAAGTTACAGTAGAAGGCCCCAGAACATGCTGGGTACATCAAGTCCAGAACAGAAGTGAAAACAGAATAATTATTTCAATCAGATTAAAGCACAAGCAAACAAACAAAAACACCTACGTTTCCTCCACACACATCCACACAGAGGGGATGTTATTGATGTCTGTTATGTCCTAGAAGAAGAGGGAATGGCCTCAGAAACTGCTCAGAAAAGGCCACAGCAAAACCCTACAGGGCTCAGGCAAGGGGAAAGACTTTTAAATAAAAACAGTATGTTTCATCTTGGGTACATAAAGACTGAGAAATAGTGTGAATCTGCAAAAATCATCAACAGTGAGGGTAGAATCAACACAGACCTGTTTACAACACAAGGATCAAAGGGTGTCCTTTGAAACTTGGTTGAGATAAACTTAGAATACATATTTCACAGTTTATTTATTTAAGTAATCGCTGTACCCAATGTGGGATTCAGACTCACGATCCTGAGATCAAGAGTTGCATGCTCTTCAGACTGAGCCAGCCAGGCATCTCTGGAATACACATTTTATTTTTTTTTTAATTTTTAAAATATTTTTAAATGTTTATTTATTTATTTTGAGAGAGAGAGAGAAAGAGGCTAAGAGAGAAGAGAGAAGAAGAGACAGAATCCCAAGCAGGTTGTGCACTGTTAGGCTCCAACCCATGAACTGTGAGACCCTGACCTGAGTCCAAATCAAGAGGCAGATGCTTAACCGATGGAGCCACCCAGGAGCCCCTGGAATATAACTGCTTAAAAGGACTATTTCACATAGCATGGAAACAAATCTTTAAATGATTTGGACACATTTATGACTGACAGAGACAAAAATGGCTATCCAGCAGAACTGTGCTGTTTAACTCTTAAGAATAACCTTAGCTAGAACAAACATGCCATTCTACCAAAGGACTGGTGTTGGTGGCAGACATACTGTTAGTACGATTGGTTGGATTCCATATGGCAAGACTTTCATTCTTATAATATCCACACAGACATTTTTGGAAACTGTCAAGTGATATTACTACTACTACTAGTATTACATGTTATCATTATCACACAAAATGTTAGATGCTATGCCACTCAGGTAACACTGTATTGACCCAAGAAATTGCCATTAATCACCTTCAAACTGAAATGTTTTTGGAGACAATTCTATGTATAAGCAAAAAGGTTTAAAGCTATATCCTGGAATGGAAGTCTTATGCAGATGAGGGAAGCCTTTAAAGTCAAAGGAATTGAAAATATGCTTTACAAAAATTCTTAATCTAAATATGTAAATGGTCAAAAAATAAATGAAGATATATGATACCAAACAGAAAACTCAAAACATCCAGAAAAAATCAAAAGGACCAGAAAGAAAGAATCGAAGGTATTTACATCTAGCAACAGATTGCATCTAAGCATATGCATAAAATATTGTTAACACTTACATTGTCATAAATATTGTTTGTGCCTTTTTGCGAATGTCTTCAGGGTCATAAGTAGGTCTGACAGGTCCCAACAGTAAATTTTACATTGCGTTTCATTTTTTATTTTTCTTAGAAATGGAGAAGATTGGGGCGCCTGGGTGGCTCAGTCAGTTAAGCGTCCAACTCTTGATTTTGGCTCAAGTCATGATCTCGGGTTTGTGAGTTCGAGCCCCACATCAGCCTCTCATACCTGGGATTCTCTCTCTCTCTCTCTCTCCACCCTCCCCCTTGCTCTCAAAAGAAATAAATAAAACAAACAAAAAAAGAAATGGAGAAGATTGAAGCAAAATTTGGTGCAGTTAAGGCTATTCATAAAACAAGAGGTAGTTCCCTGGCTACTCTTCTGGAATCTCCAGGTATGAAAGCTACACTTCCTTTGGGATAACCCAGGAGTCATCGTTTGTTAAGGTCTTGCATCTTAAAAATGCAAGATCCAGAAGAGGAGCCCTGTCAAATTTCCATTCAGCAAACAACTTGAGGTTTGCCAAAGCTTATGCCAGAAACAATAACCTCGAAAGTGAACTTTGAGGGAAGAAAGCTGTTTAAATAAAAAAAAAATAAAAAAAAGGCTTCTGAGCTTTAAATGCAGGCTGAGTTGTTTTTTTTGTTTGTTTGTTTTGTTTTTTTATTTACTCCATTACATGTGCCATGGTAAGTTTAAACTTCTAAGGGTCTGAGTCAGTAGAATAAAATGTGCCTGTCTTATGTGTCCGTTGGGTAAGCCCTCAGGAGAATTGTGAAAGAAGGTACCTTGGTCAGTTCTTCATTCTTTATCGCTCTCCTATCTCCCCTGTCCTAACCCTCATTAGCCATTTACTGCTTTTGAAATGCTCAAACTGGCGCCATGGCAATCAGATTAACCCAGATCTCTTCCCCTCTTATGACACCTATCCTTCAAAACCATATATTCCTCTTTTCCCCAGTACCTCAACCACATGTGAAACTACTATTTAGGTAGCAAATAAGACAGAAAAGAAAGAGGCACATTTATACTAAAGTGTAAAGGACTAATAGTGATGCTTAGCAAGCCATCTCTTACAAAGAGTAGCTCAATTTTAAACAGTTGCTTACTGAGGCGCTTGGGTGGCTCAGTCGGTTAAGCGTCCGACTTCAGCTTGGGGCATGATCTCACTGTTCACGAGTTAGAGCCCCACGTTGGGCTCAGAGCCTGGAGGCTGCTTCGGATTCTGTGTTTCCCTCTCTCTGCCCCTCCTCTGCTCATGCTCCCTCTCCCCAAAAATAAATAAACATTAAAATTAAAAAAAAAAACACACAAAAATAAACAGTTGCTACTGGCCAAATAATTATCATATTATTTCCTCCAATAAGGGCACGCTTGATTCTTTCTTACTGGGTGAGGTATACATTTAGCTTAGGAATAGCAGCCATATTTAAGTTGAAATGGAGGTTAGGACATATTAAGAAAAGCTGTTGTTTCAGAGCAGTTCTCTATGTTGGTGAAGGGGAAGAGGTAAGGGAAAGTTTGAACTTGGAAGGTTTTGGTTCCGTGAGCTCCAATTTCTCTTCCTTATTTTTATGCTGATTAGGTCTTTTTTTCCTTCCTTTTCAGCAGACTGGTTCAGTCCTTCTTGGCCTTATTTATTTATTTTGCGCCTGCTGACAAGCTGGAGGTTGAATTATGTGCTCACTCTTAAAATGTTCCTTTAGGCTCTTGCCTCGGAGCCTTCTAGCCAGTGCGAAGAGTAAATAGGTACTGTGTTGTATGCAAATGTAGACATATTTGTCCGAGTGGGCCAAAGGAGGGGAGGCATTTTGCAAAATGCCTTACAAACAGAAACAAACGTCTGAGATGGAATATTTTATAGCCCTGTGAAAATAAGCTCAACTTTTCAGAAGCAAAAAGTACAGAGGAATACTTATCTATAAAATAAATTGGAAAAAACCCGCACACAAAACAAAACATGACTAATACTTCGGCAGTGAGCTCACCTCAAGCATTTCATGAATTTCACATGACCCACCCACTTTTTCTCTGTACCTCTGAAGATTACCATATCAGCGGCAATAATACTCTGTTGTTCAAGTGCCAGATTTACATATCAACGTAGCCATGGCATTCCTGAATGTAGAATATTGTACTGTTCCCGTTGTTTGTGGTTTCTATAATAAGGTTAATTTTTGTTCCCTTGCCTTCCTCACTTAATCTCATGCCACCCCCTACCTCTCTTCAATCAGTGGTTTGTTTTTTCCTTTGAATGAATAGTAATCCCCCTGTCCTCTCTCAGCCTGTGTCATAATTGGAACTGCCCACAAATTCATTGTACAACCACGCTGCATTTTAAAATCTTTATCACTCGGCCACGGATGATCACCTCCTGGAAGAGACAAGCCAGGGACAGAGGAGTCACAATGGGTCACTTCTGGGCTGACTCTGGGATCCCCTCTTCCCCAAACGCGTGGTGTGTGTTAAGGTGGGTCAGAAGTAACCATGGTAGATTTCATGGCCACCTTTGTTTCTTGACAGGCTTTGTTTTCAATTATTGCTATTTCTGAGGTTGGAGATGGGTCTAGCAAACACTTCCCTGCCAGAACCGAATCAAACAGTTTTCATTCCCAATGAAGCTTTGGAACAGGCTGGATAACTTTTAAGTTCTTAGACTCATGTGTCAAACTTAGTGGGAAGCCAGCTGGAGCCTAACAAGTTATTTTAATGAGCTTCCTTTCTCTCTGATGTTCCCTAGGGGATATGTGCCAAGCAGACCCATGTGGCTCAGGGAGTAACTTGATCGTCTTGGCTCTGTTTAGACACCTGTGCTCTTTTAGCCTAGTGGTAAGGGGAACAGGAGAGAGAGAGAGATGAGGCATGGAAGGCATGTGGACCTAGCGGAGTGGGTGTGTGCCATGCTGCTTAGGACCTCACTACAAGGAACTTCACAGCAGCAGAGCCATGATGCATTATAGGCCAACAGTGCCTCTGTGTGGGGTATCTGGGAGTATATGAAACGTGTTTGTGTGTGGTTGGGGAGGGAGGAGTGGGGAGGGGAGGGAGGAGAAAATTATATGCATTTTTAGAAGGAATTGCATGCCTTGGAGGTTCCTCTTGAGAAGGCAAGATGGGGGGGGGGAACGCCTGGGTGGCTCAGTTGGTTACATGTCTGACTTTGGCTCAGGTTATAATTGCACAGTTCGTAAGTTCAAGCCCCATGTCGGGCTCTGTGCTGACCGCTTGCTCAGAGCCTGGAACCTGCTTTGGATTCTGTGTCCCCTTCTCTCTCTGCCCCTCCTCCACTCTCACTCTGTCTCTCAAAAATAAATAAATGTAATAAAAAATTTTAAAGAAAAAATGTTTAAAAAAAATAAGAAGGCAAGATAGGAAGAAAAGATGGAAAACCATGAATACAAAGCAGGCCCAGCACCCTGAGAAAATATTCTTCTAAACTTCCTCCCACTCCTTCAAAAATAAAAAGAAATACATTTGCTGTGTTCACTTTACCTTTTCCAGGGATCGGTCTGAGGCTTGGGGCTCCCTACCTACTCTGAACAATTGAGCACAGGGATATTAAACTTGGTCTATGTGATCGTCACCGGATGCCTTGTTTGTGATTGTTCATAGTCTCTTATACATGTGAATTTCTCTTTCTTGGATTATAAAGTCCTTGAGGATTTATACTTATAAAAACTAATACTCTCTCTTGTTCTCCCTCCCCTCTTCATTACCAATTCTGGGTATTTCTCAGCAAATGTTTAACACATGACTACACAATACTTCTCCATAAGAATTTCTTTCCTTTACAAAGTCTGATTTTATGATGTGATTAAAGGTTATTTTTATAAATTAATTTTAACAAAATTTAAAGGTGTTCTACACCTTCTAAATTGAGCCTATTTATAATTCTTAAATTTCTATTTTAATTGTGTAATATTTCAAATGTACAGAAATATAAAGCCAGCAATACAACATACACTCTGCTTTCAGAGTTAACACGTTTGCTTCATCTCTTTAAAAGTTAAATATAGGGGCACCTGAGTGGCTCAGGTGGTGCAGTCAGCTGAGCGTCCGGCTTCAGCTCCCGTCATGATCTTGCAGTGTGAGAGTTCGAGTCCTACAGTTGGGCTCGCTGCTGTCAGCCTGTCAGCTCAGACCTCACTTCGGATCCTCTGTCCCCCTCTCTCTCTGCCCCTCCTCCACTTGCTTCTCCCCAGAATAAATAGTTTCTTAAGTTAAATACACAACTAACCACTCCCTACCTCAAACCCTTCCCTCCCCCTTCCTAGAGAAAATCACTCTCCTGCCGCTGATGTATGAATTTTCCTGCATGTTTTTAGATTTCCACTACATGGTTCCAAAGATCCTTGTCTTCCTTCCCGAGGGGCTGGCGATGGGGTCTGCAAATCACTCATACACGGTTTCCGTGTAAGGACAGGGTGGATAAGTGTGATTACAGAGGACCAGACGCACTTTTGTCTGCTGGGATGCACGAAGACAGAGTGGTGGAGGATTAACCCAGGGAAAAGCAGTTTCACCTCAAAGAAGAGGACTTAGCGACAAGGGCAGAGCAAGCAAAGCAGCACTGAGGCCAGGCTGGGCACGGTAGGAGGAAGCTAGAAAAAGGTAGAAAGCAGCCCCTGGAGTAGAACAGAAGGGGGACTGGGTGAGGCAGAAGAAGAGAGCCTGCATCAGCACAGACCTTTGCTCCCATGAGCATCAGGAAGGATGTGGCTAGCTGTCTCTGAGACCTCCAGGAATGCAGTTTGGGGGTTACAGGTGCACCTCTGGGTGGGCTCTTCTGGTGAAACCCCAACATGCCAGCCCCATTACCAACGGCATGACCTGGCTCTGTGGCTTTTACTCAGAGGAAGTGACCTGCTTTAGTTCCTCCGAAGTGTTATACAGATCAGTCAGAGATGACTCAACTTTCCTGTTATAGGCATACCTCAGAGAGTTTGGGTTCAATTCTCAGGCCACTATAATAAAGCAAGTCCAATGAATTTGTTGGTTTCCCAGTGCTTGTGAAAGTTATGTTTACACTGTATTGCAGTCTGTTAGGTGTGCAACAGTGTGTGGTCTAAAAAAAAGTGTGCATACCTTGATGAAAAAGTACTTTATTGCTAAAAAATGCGAACCATCATCTGAGCTTTCAAGCAAGTTGTAATCACTAATCACATCACCATAACAAACGTAGTAATAATGCAAAAGTTGGAAATATTGTGAGAAGTACTAAAATGGAACACAGAGGCATGAAGGGAGAAAATGGCATCAATAGAGTTGCTCAAGGAGCATTGCCAAAAATATTCAATTTGTAACAAGCACAATGAAAGTGATGTGCAGTAAAACAAGAGATGCCTATATTATTCTTCCTCAGTTTGGAGTTAAAAGATAAAATAGGGGCGCCTGGGTGGCTCAGTCGGTTGAGTGTCCCGCTTCAGCTCAGGTCATGACCTTGCATTGTGAGTCTGAGCCCTGCATCAGGCTCTACGTGGACAGTTTGGAACCTGCTTGGGATGCTTGCCGCCCTCTCTCTGCCCCTCCTCAACTCTGTGAGCACTTTCTCTTTCAATAAACTTAAAAAAAGAAGATAAACTAGAAGTCACTTAGTTAAGTTTGATTTTCAGATAAACAACAAATACTTTTTTTAAGTAAAAGTTTGTCTTAAATATTGTATGGGACATACTGATACTGAAAAGGTACTTGTTTATCCTAAAATCAAATGTGAGTGTTCTGTATATTTATTGCTAAATCTAGGAACTCTACCTCAGTTGAATTTTGGGATTTAAGGGTCTTTGAAAAGGACTCGATCAACAAGTTCTCCTTTTCAAATTCTCAGTGTTTAAGTTAAAACAACAGAAAGCTCACTAACATTTTCTGGCGTGCCTGGGTGGCTCAGTCCGTGAAGCATCCAACTTGATTTCAGCCCAAGTTATCTCACAGTTTGTTGTATCAGGTCTGTGCTGACAGCGCAGGCCCTGCTTGGGATGCTCTTTCTCTCCCTCTCTTTCTACCCCTCCCCTGCTCTCTCTCGCACTCTGAAAATAGCTAAATAACTTTAAAAGAGAGAGAGAGAGAGAGAGAGAGAGAACATTTTCTTTCTTTTTTTAAAAAAAAGATTTTATTTTTAAGCAATCTCTACAACCAACATGGGGCTCAAACTCAGAACCCGATATCAAGAGTCCCATGTTCTACCAACTTAGCCAGCCAGGCGCCCTTAATTTTAGAACATTTTTCATCACCTCAAAAAAGAAGACCAGTGCCCGTGAAGAATCCCTCCTCCCCTACAGGCCCCCACTTCCCTGCTCTTCCTAAGCCTAGCCGGTCAGCTGCTTACTTTGTCTCTTAATGTAGCTACTCTAGACCTCGCATCAGACCGGGAATCTACAGTATGTGGGTTTTCATGGAGTCTGTTTTCAAGGCTCATGCATACTGCAGCATGTATCAGTCCTTCATTCCTTTTTACGGGCTTCTAACATTCCTTTGAACACACATACATACCACAGTCAGTTGTCCTGTCCATTCATACACTGATGGATTTCTGGGTTGGTACCACTTTTTCACTATTATGAATGATGCCTGTAGGACCCAACACTGGTGTACGAGTTCTCACGCAGAGGTACGTTTTCATTTCTCTGGAATTGTTGGCCATACGGTAACTCTATGTCTAACGTCAGGAGGAACTGCCAAACTGCTTCCTAAAGCAGCAGCAGCAGCAGCAGCAGCATCGTGCCTTGTTTCGTTTTGTTTTAAATAAAGAGCCGCGGGGGTTTCCTCGGTGTCCCTAAGTTGGGCCCGCTCCCAGTGCTCCGCCTTCAGGGCCGGCTCTGCGGGGCCTCCGACTCGCGCCCCCCGCGCCCAGGGCTCTGGAAGTCCAAAGGGACACACGGTTGGAAACGTAGTCTGAGCTCCCGGCTAGCCCCGCCTCCGCGGCGCTCGGAAGCCAGAGGAAAACAGACGCCTTGCTGAGGCTATGTGGACATTGTAGTTTTCTTCCTAGTCAGCTTTGCAGACGGTGCGTCAGGGAAAACGACAATCCCCAGAATGCCGCGGACTACGGCAACCGACGAGGCCATTCCGCGTGCGGCACTCCCGCCCACCCCCCCGTCCGGGCGGCTCTCCAGGGAGTCTGTAAACACACCCGGAGACTGTCATGGAGGGGGAGGAGGAGGCGGCGGCGGCAAAGGGAGGCGTTCTGGGCCGCCTCCAGGGTCCTCTCTGTCATTCCTGAACTGGTCCCTCGGCCCCGTGACTGTGGCATCAGGGAAGCGAACTGTTAGGCGAGAGGAGGAGACAGTCAGAACCATATCCCCTTCTTCCCCCGGGGCGGGGGCCGGGCCGGGCCAGGCCGGCAGAGCCGGGGGAGGGGCGGGGGAGGGAGCGCCTGGCCGGGCCGGCCTGTCCGCCGAGATGGATGACAGTAAGGTAAGTCCTGTGGTTTGCACGCGCAGCTGCCGCCGCCGCCGCCTGCTTGTCGCTAAGCGCTAGACTCGCCGCCGAACCTCGGCTTGGTAGCCTCGCCAACCCCCAGCGAAACACCTGCCTTAGACATCCCTGCGCCTCCAGTTGTTAGTTACCCCGTGTACCCAGCCAGGAAATCAGGGAAGAGGGGGGCTGCGTTTTTCCAGAATGGGCCTTCTCTGGAAATTTTTCACTCCCAGGACAAACCTGTTTGTCATCTTTTCCAGGTAGTGCAAACCCTCGTCCTTGACTTGCCTAGCGAGATAAGTGAAGAAACTCCCGCGTGTTCTCTTCTTTCCTTCCCCGGCCCTCTCCCAGACTTTCTCCAGTTCGGAGACCTTAATTAGGGCACCCTGAACCAGCCCTCTTCCCCTTGAAGGTTCCCCTTTCTTCTCCCAGGCTCCCTTACTCAATGCCCCATTCATATAATCAGTTCACTCCCCCTCTGAGCTATTTTCCTGTGGTTGGTTGGAACACTCTGCGAAGCTCCTGTTGCTATTCGTCCAGAATCTAACCTCCTCTAGAAAGCCTTCTCTAAGAAAAGTGGTGAATTCCTTCTTGTTAGTGTATCTCAATGTCCAACTTCCATTCGCCTTTTGCCATAAAAAAAAAAAAAATCACTTATCCCTATGATTCTAACAGGCATGGTTCATAATTGGTTAATTCACATAATTTACGTATAACCTATTTCTGTCTTTCTGTCTGTCCACAGTAGTGTTGTCCAGTTTTATTTCATGAAGACAGGGATGGTCGGCTCCTTAATCATCAGCTTATTGATGTTTTAGCATGTTCAAGATATTGGACTTTTTTTTTTTTAAGGACTCAGACTTCTAGACTTTGCCAATCTTTGAAGCAGAAATTACTCCTCTCTGCCTTTCCGAGGCCCTACTTTCCACGGGCCCTGGCATACTGCTCGTGCTAGCTCATTCCTTTCTGTGGGTGCCCTTCCGCCCCCCCCCCTTAACCAGTAGCACTCTGCTGCTGTCACATTTTTGTTTCACCCATCCTTAGAATGAAAAAACGTCTAGCTTCTCTGTGCTTTTTGAGTCAACATTATCACCTCCTCCTGTTCGTGCAGAAGGCTCTGAGAAGAATGATAGATGGAAGGGGAAGCCCAATGCAGTGCTCTGGAATTGAGACTCACCTAGAGAAACAAGTTTGCTTGTGAAGCAGCAAACCCTAATAGGAAGTGGTATTTCCAAGACAGAAAGGGGAAGTTCTGAAAGTTTTCCAGAAACATTAGAAAATGATTTTCCATAAAAGTTTGCTAGCTTGACTGTTCAGGATTAATTTTGAAAATAAATCTGAATACTGTATCCATTATCTTTTTTAATATAATTTTTTAATGTTTTTTATTTTTGAGAGAGAGAGAGAGAGAGATAGTGTGAGTGGGGAAGGGGCAGAGAGACAGGGAGACACAGAATCCAAAGTAGGCTCCAGGCTCTGAGCTGTCAGCACAGAGCCTGATGCAAGGCTCGAACTCACAAACCGTGAGATCATGACCTGAGCTGAAGCTGGATGCTTAACCGACTGAGCCACCCAGGCACCCCTGTATCCATTATCTTTTGCAGAAAATAATGTTATTGGCTCTTTAAGGATGCTAAAATAACATTGTTCTTTAATTTCCTTAATTTGAGGCTCTCACAGTATAGTCTCCATAATTTTTAGTGTCCTTTTCGGACTTTTGAAACATTTAATAACTTTCTCAAAGTCTTTGGTAATTTCAAATTAAGTCCCAAGAAAAATAGACAGGATTTCGAGTTATTTGACTTGCCTATAAAATCACATAGGTGTTATTCCTAAAACTAGCAAACTGTAGTGGAGGGTATAAAATTTTATTGTTTTCCCTAAAAGAGTGAAATTAAATTTGAGGGGTAGACTCTCCAGAACCTACTTCCTATCGGGTTCACAGGGAAGCAAAATGAACTCAGTTCTCATTCTTTTTAATTGTTTTTATGAGAGTAGAAACCAGCAGTTTCTCAAGTCTTTGATGATCCTGCAAAAGGAAATCCATTTGAATGTCTCTGGATGGATAGCGAGCACCTCTTTTAGTACACTACTTTCACTTTGAATACATAATCGTGGTTGTGGCTGAGTACTGTTTAAATGCCACGTACAGCAAGACCGGACCGCTCTCCCAGCAGTCAGGCAGCGTGAAACAGCCCTTCAACAAGGCTTTGGCAGCTCCCAGGCCCGCCTTTCTCTGTGCTCTGGTCGTTACAGTCCCGCAAAGTTGTATTTTCCTCCTGGCAGACGCATCCCTACTTCCACCCAGAACACATCTGCCCCTCACATTGTGTGTAGGTGGTAGAGTCTCAGGTCCTCTTTTTCCTGTATAAGGGGAGGCGAGAGCTGGGGGCCTGGAACTGCGGTGGCTGGTGGCTGGGCAGAAAGTGAGGCCCGAGGGCAAGAAAGGGTGAGAAACAGAAATGCCGACAGCAAGGCCAGGGGAGCAGGGAGAGGATGAAGTGGGCAGGAGCAGCGGTTCTCGAGAAGACGGTGTTTGAATGAGCAGGTCAGGAAAAGATGATGATGTGAGGGCCTCCCTTTAAAAACATTCTGTGTTTGGAGTTGTTTTCAACGCGTGAGTGTGCCAGCAGCGCATCCAGCTTTCTGGAGTCAGAAGGACGGATTTGAATGGGAGTGCGGCTCCGCCTCTGAACCGACTAGCAGTGGGCCTGATTCGTCATAGAGTAGCCTTTAATAGTGATTGACGAGGGCATCTGGGGGGCTCAGTCGGTTAAAGAGTCAGGCTTCAGCTCAGGTCATGGTCTCACAGTTTGTGAGTTCGAGCCCCGTTGGGGCTCTGTGCTAACAGCTCAGAGCCTGGAGCCTGCTTCAGATTCTGTCTCCCTCTCTCTGCCCCACCCCTGCTCATACTGTCTCTCTCAAAAATAAATAAACATTAAAACTTTTTTTAAAAAATAGTGATTGAATGAAGTGGGAACAGAGTGGCATTAAGGAGATTGCCCTGATGTACCTGGGCTTTTTAAATCAATGTGCTCTTTTGAGCCAACCACCCAGAGTATAAAGACAATGGCAAATAGCAAAAATAAAGCCAGAGATAGATTGGGCACCTAAAAGTGGGGACTTGGGAAAGGGCTAAGGAGCAGAGCTCAAACACTGACTGAGTAGATCTCTACTAAGCTAGCTGAAAAGGAAAAATCTTGGCTAATTAACCTTTCTGATCTTCCATTTTATCTGTTAAATGGTCAATACCTTTTTCACAGGCTTTGCTGAGGATTAGAGGTACCCTGCTCATTTGCAGTTCTTAATTGTGTGCTGTTGCATAATATTTGGAGCCACGTTTATACCTACACTACCCTTTGCTCCTAACTCTGCCTCCAAATGGGACAGGGCAGTGGGATGGGGTTTGAAATGAACTTAAACTGTGCATTTAACTGTCAGATTGTGTGAGAAAGATAGTCTCCTGAGCCCACCTGCATGTCTGCTAGTAAAAAGTGCTTGTGTTTTATGAAAGCTTCTTCCTGACCTGCTGTGTTCAATTACAAAGAAAACAAAACGTGTGTTGTTTTCAGAGGCTTTGATCATAGACGGTTCTTATTTTTTATTGTATATTTGACTTCTATGTTTATTGAATGAATGACTGATGTAAATTGAAATATCCTAGACTAGGGGCGCCTGGGTGGCTCAGTCGGTTAAGCGCCCGACTTCAGCTCAGGTCATGATCTCATGGTTCATGGGTTCGAGCCCCGCGTCAGGCTCTATGCTGACAGCTAGCTCAGAGCCTGCAGCCTGTTTCAGATTCTGTATCTCCCTCTCTCTCTCTGACCCTCCCCTGCTCACGCTGTCTCTCTCTCAGAAGTAAATAAAACATTAAAAAAAAAAAAAAAAGAAGAAGTATCCTAGACTAGATATGTTCCTGCCTCAGACTGAGCTGGTAATAGACTAGCATACTATATTGCCTGACAGTTTAGGGCACCACATTTCAGTTGAGTGACTGACAAGAGAGTGGGCGAGACACTGCCCACAATATGCTAATATGGACTCTGTTCTCCTTCGTTCTTCCTGTCTACCTGTATTACACACGATTATCTAAAAATTAGTTTTCTCACACCTTCCTTACCTCCTAGATAAGAAGACAAGGTCTTCTGTTCCATTCAGCTCTGAGTAGTGTTGGTTCTCAAAAAACATTTTAACTTGGCCAGAGAATCTCTTTGACATTCCCAGACCTGTCCTTTGGCCCCTGAAGTTGCTCCTGGTGACCCTTTATCCATCCTTTGCTACAGTTGGAACCAGCTTCCTTGAGCAGTGTCCCAAAACTCAGACATTCTCTGCTTTTTCTGTCCTCCTCTTCATCAGTGCTTTCCACAAGACCAAAACAGAAGAGCCAGCTCATCTACTAAACAAATCTCTGACAGATTTAATGTACCTTCCTTTCCTCTCTAGGCTGCCTGCATGTATTTTTTTAAGATTAAAAAAAATTTTTTTTAATGTGTATTTATTTTGAGAGACAGAGACAGAGAGAGTGCACCAGCAGGGGAGGGACAGAGAGGGAGAGAGAAAAATCCCAAGCAGGCTCCGCACTGTCAGCACAGAGCCCGATGTGGGGCTCCAACTCAGGAACCATGAGATCATGACCTGAGCTGAAATCAAGAGTCTGATGCTTAACTAGCTGAGCCACCCAGGCGCCTCTATGCTGCCTGCATATTTTAAAGATAGTTTAACCTTAAGGAGTAATTTTAATACTACAGAAACCGGTTGAAATCTAAGTTTTCATATCCTTATTTAGAACAATTCACTCTCCTAAGGTTTTCAGAAAAGTTTGTTTATTCATTAATTCATTAAATATTTGTTGGACACCTAATATGTACAAGCATTGTGCTAGACAGAGATACAAAGGTGAAAAAGTTGGCAACTATTCTTGGAAGGTTACATTTCAGTGGACTAAGCAGACATGTAGAAAAATAATTACAATATAGTGAGGTAAGAAATAAGGGTAATAGAGGCAAAGTGCTTTTGGAGCAGTAAGAATAGATGCCTGTACTAAAGCATAATGCACTGAATAGTAAGTACTAGGGTATAAGTTAGAGCAGGAATTGACAAATTTTCAGTAAAGGTCGGATAGTAATTATTTGCCAGCCACGTGATCTCTGTTGGAATTACTCAACTCTGCCATTTTAGTTCCATAGGCAGAACTTAATGACTAGGTGTGGCTGTGTTCTAAGAAAACTTTATTTACCAAAATGGTCAATATCCTGGGTTTTGCTTGCCATCAGGGCTGAAGTTTGCTGACTCCTAACCTGGAGCATAAAGCATAAGTAGAGGTGTAGACAGAGATAAGGATGGAAAAATAACCAGGGGCCAGATCATGATATGCCTGGCAAGTTAAGCTAACAAAGGTTGGTCAGTATTTTTTCAAAGTGTGGAATAAAGAAACGCCTGCTGACCCAGGATCTTGGGAATCTGAGTTTTAATGAGGCTTGTCAGTTGCCTGGCTCATATGCTTACCGACGTTTGAAAACCAAGGCCATAGATGTTGGGGAGCCATTGAAGGATTTTTAAAGTGGAGGTGACAATATCAGATTTGCATTTTGAAAGGAAAAAATGCTAATGGCTATATAGAGAATGGATTTGGGCAAAGCTGTAGAAACTGGGATAAGACTAGAGGCCGAAGGTTCGAAAATGGATTTGGGCAAAGCTGTAGAAACTGGGATAAGACTAGAGGCCGAAGGTTCGATTAGGAAAAAACATGAATTTGGGCATATAACCATAGTTTAGATCTCATTTCTACCACTTTCAAGCTGTTATGATTTTGGACAGATTATTTAATCTCTTCCAAACTGAATTTCTTCACTGGGTGGATTAATAAAACTTTAGTGAATTATTGTGAGAATTAAATGTAATAACACTTAACCCTTGGGGCACCTGGCTGGCTCAGTTGGTAGAATATATGACTTTTGATCTCGGGGTTGTGAGTTCAAGCCCCACCATTGGGCGTAGAGCTTACTTCAGTGAAAAAAGTGAACAGTTGACCCTGAAGCAACATGGGTTTGAACTCCACAGATCCACTTACACGTGGATTTTTAGAAATTAAATATAGTACAATACTGTAAATGTATTTTCTCTTCCTTATGATTTTCTTAACATTTTCTTTTCTCTAGCTTTATTGTAAGATTACAATAGTAATACATATAACCTACAAAATGTGCATTAATTGACTGTTATTGGGAAGGCTTCTGGTCAACAACAATAGGCTAGTACTAGTTAAGTTTTGCAGAGGAGTGAAAAGTAACGGACGGTTTTTTGACTGCTCCGAAGTTGGCACCCAGTACCCTTGAGTTGTTGAAGAGTCAGCTGTACATATGTGAGCCCGTATCAAAAGAACTCAGTACATCATGGGTTCTCAATAAATGCTAGTCCTTTCTGACCCCTCATCAGCTTGGTTAGATTGCTCGTAAGAAAGGCCTGAGCTGAAGGCCATACTGAGGCTCTTGTAATGTGGGTTGTGGTTGATGTAGCATGCATAAAACCCTTCAAGGATGAAGAATGTGGGCAGAAGAGAGAGCTAAAAAGACAGAACCCTGGAAGGTCCTAGAATGATCAGAAGAGGCTGAGGAACAGAACTCAGTAAAATAAACAGAAAAGGAGGGTTAGTGATACAGGAGAACCAGAAAAAAATGCCGGGGAGGGGGAGCAGTTCGCAGTTATGCCATCTATGTAAGGGAAGAGAGAACTTTAAAGAGGGGACTTAGGCTACAATAGGAGATGCTACAAAAGAGGTCACAAATGGGGGTGGGGGGAAGTATCCACTGGACTTAGAAAATAGGGGATTATTGATGATCCTAGCAAGAGAATTTTCCCTGGAGTGATAGGGTAGAAGCCAAAATATAGCAGTTGAGAAAGAGGTGGGCGGGAAAGAAGCAAAGACAGTTAGGTATAGACGGGCGCCTAGTGAGTCAGTTTGTAACAGTTCCAGGCATTGCTAAAATCTATGCAGTATTAGATTTAGCTTCAAACAGGCATCGGTGTTGGGAGAGGAAAGGCAAGAGTTAACTCAGTTCAGAGAGGCCCACTTTATCTTCTTTCTCCTTCCGCTGACTAGAAAAACTGGCAGAAAGGTTAGCAGCAGGAAGATGTGATTAGACTTTGTTTCTGAAGATCTGGTAAATAAAAGGCCTAACCCACAGCTGTGAAGGAAGTTATGGGAGTCTTAACACCAGATGAAAATGCATCTACCTGGTTCTTCTTTAAAGTGGTAAAGAGCAGTAGCTGGGCACATTCATCTCTCTCTTATTTTTCTTTAATCAGTTAGAGATAACTTTTCACTTTATGTTTTAAAGAGTGAAAGGAGCCCCCTTGCTGTTTTTTTTTTGTCTTTAGCTGGGGCTGTTGCTACCACTTCATGTAAATGCAGTAATCCTCTTAGAATTAACAGCTTGAAACTTTTATGAGTTGCCTTAAGAATTAGAGCATTAGGACGTAAATAAGTGCAAAAGGGGTGGTAAAATAATTGAGTTCTTCACTGGTTTTTCAGATTTTATATCCCTTATGAGGGAGATTTTTTTTTTTCTTTTGCAGCTTGTATCCATTGGCAGTCATGGTAATGACATCCATTTAAGTCAGTTTCAAATATTCCTAAGTTTTCTTTGCATTTATTCATTCAATTATCAGTCCTTCAATAAATGCCTCTTAGATGGCTGTCTCAGGGCTGGAAACAGTGGAGATCGGAGAAGTAGAAAACACAGCTTTTGTGCCTGAGCAGCTCACGTTACTTGGAGGAGAAACCTTAAATCTGTATCTGTGAAGCCACTAAAAAACAAACAAAAAACAATATAACATATAAATTCAGTGTGTTCAGTATATGTTCCAGACATTTTGGAGAAGAAAAATGACATATGGAAAGAGGGTGATTGTCAGGGAGAGCTTCAGAGAAAGAGGGCTAGAGCTGACCCTAACCAAAGAAAGCATAACTTTTGCGATTATGGATGGTAGGGAGATGGAGGGAACATTTAGAGAAATGGTGAGAATAGGTGGGAATGTAGGGGATGAGGTGAGGTCCTAAAGAGGCATGACTTGAAATGATTCCCCTTTGAGCAATAATGAAAGAGAAGATTGGCTTGGTGAGTGGGAGCCTAGATGTAGTGGGCTGACTGGTGGCCTCTGAAAAGAAACATCTGTGTCCTAATCCCTGGAGCCTGTGACTATCACCTTATATGGTGAAAGTGAATATTACCTTACTGGAGGGGGGGAAGGTGTGATTAAGTTAATGGTTTTGAGAGGAAGACTTTATCCTGGATCATCTGGGTAGGGCCTAAATCCAATGACAAGTGTCTGAGGGAGGGAGATTTGGCAGACAGATATGGGTGGTGTGACCTCAGAGGCAGAGATTGGATTGATGTGGCCACGAATCAGGTCGTGCGTATGGTTCCTAGAAGCCAGAAGAGGCAGAGGATGGATTCTCCCCTGCTGCCTCCAGAGGCAGTGCAAGTCCTCCCAGACTCTGGCCTGCAGAACGGAGACAATACATTTCTGTTGCTTCCATCACCACCAGGTTTGTGGTGATCGTTAGAGCAGCTACAGGAAAGTGATATACTGAGTATGGTGACCTAGTAAGCAGTGCTGAGTCACAGGTCTTCTCTTGAGCTGGAGAGTGACATGGCCCAAGGGCCATTAAAGTGTATTCTTTCTATAATGATCAGATACTACGTTTTTACAGTGAAGGAAAGTACACCAAAGTTATTGTAATAAACTGAAAAGAAAGCTTAATTTGGCAGCTCTTTGCAGGATGGATTAACTAGGAAGGTGGGCGTGGAAAAGGAGAGATGGTAGGGAGCCCTACTGGGAGCCTGTTGTGATCATCTGTGAGGAGGGCTCTGACTAATATAGGCAGTGGGAGTGGAGAGGAAGAGCGAAATCAGATTTCATAAAGGAATAGATCGGCATGACTTCTGCTGGTGGGCATGGAGAGCCAGAGTAATAGAGGGGATTTCAAGGAAGCATAAAATGAAAAAGTTTGTTAGTTAACCTCCTCACCACCACCCTCCAGCAAGCACCCAGCGCCACAGTGAGCTGGTGTAAACGACTCTATGGCATTAATGGAGCAGTGCATATAAAGCACCTGCCAGTTTTAGAGCCTTTGCAGGGCATGAGGTGATCAAGTTAATGAGTCCTAGCATGAAATCTGGAGGGAAATAGTTCTACTTGATAGTGAGTTACCTTGTGACAAGTTGCTATGATGGAAATCAGGGGTCTTAGGTTCTAGACCACACTTTGACATTGAAATTCTCTGAACTAAAATGTTGTTATCTATAAAATAAGGAGGTCACTCTGCATATCTGTGTGTGTGTGTGCGTGTGTGCACACGCATGTGTGTGTATACATGCATCCTTCTACCACCATCATCCCTGTGTATACTGATATCCTGCCTTTTATTTATGTTATTGTTTATTTCATGTCTGCTGCGTTCCATGAGTCTATATACATTACAAGTTAGGACCCTATCTTATATTAATATTCCTGGAGTTTCACAGTGTTTGGGGGCATGGCGGGTGTTCACTAAATGGTTGTTGAATAGAGGAATTAATTCTCCCCGCTTTACCTGAAGAAGATGGCGTTTCCATCACCCAAATGGTATGAAATAACATGAGATAACATGTAGAGTGCCCAACTCAAGGCCCTGTCCGTGGTGAGTGCTCTCTTCCTACTCCAGTTTAGCTTTGAGTTTCAGTGTTTGTTGTTAGCTCCTAAAAAGCCAGAAGTAAAATGACCCGAGAATCTTTGGAATAGGGTTTAATCTGGACACTGGAGCCTTCCTCACGAGAAGCGCCTGGAGAGCATGCGGCTCCTCTTCCTACGAAAGTTGAACCTGTTGACTGGAAAGACTGTGCCATCCACACTTAGGCCTCTGCAGGCTGAGTTCTATTTTTTTTCTCTGTAATGGTTAAATTTAGAATGATCAGGAACTCCTTCTTGGCTAAATCCAGTAGTTGTATGTTAATTCTCAGCCTTTTTAAGCTCCTAAATAAGAACCCTTATGCTTGACCCCTCCCCTCTGTAATTTTTCTCCTCATAAGCTTGTGTCTCTATGCCATGTTGATCCTTTTCTATCATTCTTTCCGCTTTTAAAGGTTTGTGTATTTTTTAATAACAGCTGTCTTTTTAAGATAATGCCTTTATTGAAAAATAACTCAGATACCATAAAACCCATCCTTTTAAAGTGTACAGTTCTGTGATTTTTATTAGTACAGTTGACTCTTGAACAACATGGGTTTGAACTGTGCGGGCTCACTTACATGCAGGTTTGTTTTTGTTTTTGTTTTTTTATAAATACAGTACAGTGCTATAAATCTACTCTCCCTATAATTCTTTTTTTTTAATTAAAAAAAATGTTTAATGTTTGTTTATTTTTGAGAGAAAGACAGAGCGTGAGCAGGGGAGGGTCAGAGAGAGAGGGAGACACAGAATCTGAAACAGGCTCCAGGCTCTGAGCTGTCAGCACAGAGCCTGATGCAGGGCTCAAACTTACGAACCTTGAGGTCATGACCTGAGCTGAAGTTGGACGCTGAACCGACTGAGCCATGCAGGCACCCCATCCTTATGATTTTCTTAATAATATTTTATTTTCTTTAGCTTACTTTATTGTAAGAATACAGTATATGATACATACAATATACAAAATATGTATTAACTGACTGTTTATGTTATTAGTAAGGTTTCCAGTGAATAATAGACTATTAATAGTTAGATTTTGTGTGGAATATTGACTGCTTGGGGATCAGTGTCCCTAACCCTTGCATTTTTCAAGGGCCAACTGTATATTCACAGAGTTGTGCAAGGGTCGCCACTGTCTTTCCAGAGCATTTTCATTACCTTAAAAAGAAATCCTTATAAACAAACTGTGGCATATCCATGTAATGTAATATTAAGCAATAAAAATAACTGAAATATTAAACCACAAAAAGACATGCAGGAACTTACATTCATATTACTAAGTGAAAGAAGCCAATTTAAAAAGGCTATCTACCATGTGATTCCAACTATATGACATTCTGGAAAATGCAAAACTGTAGAGGTAGTAAAAAGATCAGTGGTTGCTAACATTTTGGAGGAGGGAGGAAAGGGTGGAATATGGGATTTTTAGGGCAGTGAAAATATTCTGTAATGTACTGTAATGGCAGATACATGATACGTGCATCTGTCAAAGTCACAGAGCCATACAACACAGAGTGAACCCTGATGTAGACTATGGTTTTATTAGTAACATATCAATATTGGTTCATCAGTTATAGTGAATGTACTATACTAATGCAAGATTATTTTTTTAATGTTTATTTTTGAGAGAGAGAGTGGGAGGGGCTGGGGGGGTACCGATGATCTGAAGCAGACCCTATGCTGACAGCAGAGAGCCCAGTGTGGGGCTTGAACTCATGAACCACGAGATCATGACCTGTGCCAAAGTCTGACACTCAACCAACCAACCCAGGCACCCCTGCAAGATGTTAATGATAGGGGACACTGGGGGACACCTGGGTTAAGCCTCTGGCTTTAGCTCAGGTCATGATCTCACAATTCATGGTTTGAGCCCCACAGTGGGCTCTGTGCTGACGGCTCAGAGCCTGGAGCCTGCTGCAGATTCTGTGTCTCCTTCTCTCTCTGCCCCTCCACTGCTCATACTCTGTTTCTCTCTGTCTCTGTCTCTCTCTCAAAAAAAAAAAAAAAAAATAATAATAATAGGGGACAGTAGGAGGGTGGAGAAAGGGGATATGTGAAAACTCTGTACTTTCTGCTTAATTTTTTGTAAACCTAAAACAGCTCTAAAAAGCAAAATATGTTAATTTAAAAGAGAACAAAAGAAACACGTTAGAGTCCTTCCCCCATTCTCCTTCGCCCTAGCCCTAAGCAGTCACTAATCTACTTTTTATCTCTATCGATATGCCTTTTGTGGACATTTTATCTCCATGGAATCACACAGTCTGAGGCATTTTGTGTTTGGTTTCTTTCACTTGGCATAATGTTTCCAGTGTTCATCTGTGTTGAACCATGTACTTCATTCCTTTTTATGTCTGAACATTTTTCCATTGTGTGGACACACCACATTTTGTTATCCACTCATAAGTTGATGGACATTTGGGTTGTTTCCACTTTTTAAAAAGCTATCAAAGACAGTGCTATGAACATGCATTGTACAACTTCTTTTTTTTTTTTAAATGTTTTATTTATTGCTAGGAGAGAGAGAGAGGGAGGGAGGGAGAGTGAGGGAGAGAGAGAGAGAGACAGCGTGAGCAGGGGAGGGTCAGAGAGAGAGGGAGTCACAGACTGAAACAGGCTCCAGGCTCTGAGCTGGCAGTCAGCACAGAGCCTGACGCGGGGCCCGAACCCAGGAACCGCGAGATCATGACCTAAGCGAAAGTCGGATGCTTAACCGACTAAGCCACCCAGGCGCCCCACATTGTACAACTTCTTATGTGGTCCTCTGTTTTCATTTGGGGGAGGAGATATACCTAAGAGCAGAATTGCTGGGTCATATGGTAGTTCTAGGTTTAATATTTTGGGGAACATGCAAATGGGTTTCCAAGGTGTCCACTATTTTATATTCCCACCAGCAATGAATAAGGTTTCCATTTCTCCACATCTCCACATGTTATTGGCTGTTTTTATTATATAGCCATTCTTGTGGGTCTAAAGACTTAGCTTTTGGCTTGTATTCACATTTCCCAAATGACTAATGATGTTGAATATTTTTCATATGTTTATTGGCCGTTTACCATTTATATATCTTTGGAGAAATGTCTATTCAAATACTTTACCTACACTTTAATTGGACAGTTTATCTTTTTGTTGAATTGTAGGTGTTCTTTGTATATTCTGGATACAAGTCCTTATTATATGTATGACTTACAATTGTTTTCTCCCATTCTGTGTGTTGACCTTGATGGTGTTCTTTGAAGCACAAAAAAAATTTTTTTTTTATGTTTATTTATTTTTGAGAGAGAGAGACAGAGCATGAGTGGGGGAGGGGCAGAGAGAGAGGGAGACACAGAATCTGCAGCAGGCTCCAGGCTCTGAGCTGTCAACATAGAGTCTGACATGAGGCACAAACCTGCCAACCATGAGATCATGACCTGAGCTGAAATCAAGAGCCAGATGCCTAACTGACTGAGCCACCAGGTGCCCCTCATCTTGACTTTAGTATTTTGTATGTTTTCTCTTGGCCAGTCTAGCCAAAGGCTTGTTGATTTTGTTGATCTTTTTGAAGAACCAACTTTTGGTTTCATTGATTTTCTCTGTTGTTTTGCTGTCCTCCATTTTATTTCTGTCTGTTTTGATATTTGTGATTTTCTTCCATCAGCTTGCTTGGGATTTAATTTGTTCTTTTTCTAGTTTCTTAAGGTGGAAAGTTAGGTTATTGATTTCAAATCTTCTTTTTTAGTTTAAGCATTTACAGCTTCCTCTGAGCACTGCTTTAGCAGCATCTCATAAAGTTCTGGTATGCTGTGTTTTCTTTTCATTTCAAAGTAGCTTTCTAATTTCCCTTGTGATCTCTTCTTTGACCCATTAGTTACTTAGGAATGTCTTTTGTCTTTTTATCTGCCATATTTATTAGATAGTTATTGCTGTGTACTAAGAATTATATGACAGTCCCTGGTGCTTTCTTTGTAAAAATTATAACATCTAGTTGTAGCTTGTCTCAATGGAGAAAGTGTTTATAAAAAACAGGTAGTTAACAGAAAAGTAGGACCTTCACTCTTACTTGCTTATAATAAACAGACTTGAACAATTTAAATGTAATAATGAAGACAGATATGGTATTGCAAAAGCCCCAGGAAAATCTAGCATCTCTACTGTCTTACCTTTGTGTAATAAATTCTCTGGAGAGTAAGAAAAAAATCAATGGCTAGCAAGTTTTTTATGATGAGAGCTAGGGAGATAAGCTTTCTGAGTGTCTCCCTTGGGGCTTTCTATTTCCAGCTCACAAATGTTTGGGGGGAGGAAAAAGAAGTAAAATGGGTAGTAGATAAAGAAGTTCCACTGTTTTAAAGATAGCTATTTATATTTTCATGCAGTTCTGTGTCAATAGAAATAAAACTAGAATAGAAAAAGCTAAATCTTACATTATTTTCATAGTTTTCTTTGGAGTTTGTGTTGGTGCATAAAAATCAGTAGGTTTACTTAGCAACTGTAATGTGCTTCCTCACTGAAGAAGTAGGAGAGAGCAAAGGGACGATGTGGTTGTCACTGAGGTTGTGAAAATGTAATGATACATTGGCAAGAATGATTTTTGTCCCAGAGATATTTAAGGAATTTGTGAGATTGATTTCAATTTTAGTTTTGGTTCCTTCCACTAACTTCTCCTAAGCCTCCCCTAATCATTATGGCTTATGAATATATGAAGTTCAGTTGTGAAGGCAAGTAGTATACTAACCCATATTTGTATAAAACCTGTGTCTGTACCTGGTGCTTTCATACCTAAGATTTACAGTAATCCTGCAGTGTACCTCTCTTGAAAACTGGTACACTAATCAGGTTTTAGCTGATACCAAAAGCTAAAAATTCAATCTGCCATTGAGGAAAAATTAAACATATGGTTTTAACATAATTTTACAGGAGGTGACATAAAATACAGGAACCCTGCATTCATTTACTCTGCCTTTCTAATTAAAAAAAAAAAAAAGTAAAATAATTTTACTGCCATGAAAACTAAACAAAGGGTTATAACTTTTGTTTGGTTTATATGACTATGCTTGGTTTGTTTCAAAAAATCAGTGAAATCTCAGAAGAGCACTGTGTCCTCTTGCTGGCTTCTCAATGACAGCCTCTCCTGAATTCATTAAAAACAGCAATATTAGAGATATTAGATTACAGTGTTGTATGATTGACGATTCACTTTACTACATAAAGAATAGATGTGATTATCATTTATTTCTCCATAGACCTGAGTTTATGCTGTAAATATATTGCTTTAAAAAAAAAAACTGTAGCAATAGGACATACGTAGGATGATTTCAAAATACTTTATTAAAATTGTACAGTTTCCTGAGCTGTATATTATTATATTGGAATAAAAACATGATGATGTATAATATAAAAAGACTTGTTTTTGAAAAGTTGAAACTAATTTGGGAGTACTGAGGCAGCTAGCTTTACAACAGTGGTGGAAAGGAAAGTGTCTTCCCAGAGCCGTGGAGTATTCAGTCTCATTTCAGAGCCACCTTATAAAATGCTCGATGCAGTGGTTGGCCATCGCATTATACGACACAGGGTCTGGGAAATGTGGTTCATTCCTATTTACAGTTTGGTTTTCCACCGAACCATTACACTTAGTAACGATCTGGTCTTTATAGGGTACTGGGCATTGTTCATGTGTGATATGAATAGTGATTTTCAAAAGAACAAGCAAATGAGAGTTTTTATATCCACATGAATATTGAGTTTGAGTTTTGTTATCTGACAAAGCTTCTAGTTTTTTTTTAAAGAAAATTTTTAAGTGTATTTATTTTGAGAGAGAGAGAAAGAGGGAGAGAAAGGGGGGGGAAGAGAGACAGAGAGAGACACACACACAAACACACACACACACACACACACACACACACACACAGAATCTGAAGCACGCTCCTGGCTCTGTTCTGTCAGTACAGAGCCAGCCCCTTGTGGGGCTCGAACCCACGAACTGTGAGATCATGACCTAAGCCGAAGTCAGATGGTTAACTAACTGAGCCACCCAGGCGCCCCTACTTTATTCCAGTGATTTGTCAATGTGTGAGTTTTGCATCTTCTCTTTTATAATTGCCTTTAAAGCCTCAGCAGTATTCCTTTCAGAATACTGTAGTTATGACATTTGTATTCTCTGAGGGTAATTTTCAGAAAGAACTAGACACCATTCAGACTCATCAGATAAAGTAGATAATCTGAGGCGGACTGTGTTGTAGCTTGTAAGAAACTAGCTCTAAAAGCACTTTCCCAAAAAGCTTGTTCATTGGAATAAATGGAACCCCTTTCAAGGTAATTGCTTTAAAGAAAATTTATTTGATGTACAAGTTCAGGTTCATGTATTTAAAAATTCATCACATTTACCTCATAGTTACATCTTGTGTAAGAACTTGGGGAGGTTCCAAAGCTAAACAATGAAGAAGATTAAATTACTTTGCCAGTCACCAAAAAATTGTGCCTGTGCAGGTAAATGAATAGCAGAGATACTGAAAAGATGTCTTATGACCAGTGGGAGCAAGTAGAAATCTCCTGAGACAATCTAAGGTTATAATTATAGGCTTCTGATATCAGGAAAGAATCATCCTGGAGATCCCAGGGACTTCCTATGTGTTCCTTTGGGCTCAACAAAGTTGAAGAAGGAATTCATAGCCACATTTCTTAGGATACATATTTGTATATATATGAAATGTATATATATATACACACACAATTTTTCTACAAATTTTATGTTTTTTTCTAACTGTAAACATTTAAAAATCATAAAAAATACAGATGAGAGAAAGCTATTTAAGACACCTGTCAAAGAAATCCTCATTGAGTTTTTTTAATGAATCCTCATTGAATCCTTTCTTCTGTGTGTTGTTTTATAACGTTGAAATTACACTGAACTTTCCATTTTAAGTATTGATTTTTTTTACTTATTATTTTCACAAGTCAATAAAAATTCCTCGTGAACAAAACATTTAGTGGCTGTCTTTTAGATTGTAGCATCCAGCCACACATGGTTCATAAAGTTTACTGTTAAACTTCTTAGAGTTTATTATTGAAGAAATAATGAAAACTTACAGAATGTCTTCTCTCACACTCATGGTATTAGAAATATCAGGGGAAAAAAAACCCCATGATGCAAAGACTCATTAAGGCATGTCATAGGATTAAGCTTTGTTTGATAGGCATCATTTATTTATTATTTGTAAATGTTTTCCTTGCTAATGTGCAGACACAGTCACTTTCCTAGAAACAGAACTGAGAGGAAAAAACCATTTCTTCTCTCTCTTACTGAAGGTGGTTGGAGGCAAAGTTAAGAAGCCCGGCAAACGTGGTCGGAAGCCAGCTAAAATTGACTTGAAGGCAAAACTTGAGAGGAGCCGGCAGAGTGCAAGAGAATGCCGGGCCAGGAAAAAGCTAAGATACCAGTATTTGGAAGAGTTAGTATCCAGTCGGGAAAGAGCCATATGTGCCCTCAGAGAGGAACTGGAAATGGTAAGAAAGTCTGCCAGTGAAACACATGAAAAAATCAACCTAAGCTTCGCAGTCAAAGAAATATATATTAAAATATGAAGATACCAATTTTCATGTCTGACAAATATGGGAAAGAGTCTGTTAGCCAGGATGTAAGCAAGGAAGCAGTTTTGCATAGTAGCTGGTGGAAGCAGAAAGTGCATGACTATTTCACTGAGGGATTGTTTATGAAAGAAAAAAATTGGAAAATAACCCAAATGTACAACAATAGGGGACTAGTTAAATAAATTATACCACATTCATAAATTGGACTACTTTGGAGCCAGTAAAAATCACAACGCACATGTATATTTACTGGTGTAGAAAGGCATTTACAATATATTGCTAAGTGGAAAAAGCAATATAACTATGTAACAATATGTATAGTATACCATTTGTGTTTCAACCATATTTATTTATTTGGCATGTTTGGTCATTTATTCATTCAGACTTTGGGTGGTGGCTGTAGAATGTAAAAGAGAATAGAAATCTCATTACTATGAGCTCAGGGGAGGAGGTGACAGGTTGGAGACGAGAGAGAATACTCATTATGATCACCACACAACTGGGACCTCGGCATTTTAAATGGTAAGAAAATAAGGTTGGGGTCTGAAAAGAGTCCAGATAAACATTACTGAATAGATTTAAATATATGTATATTGAATTTGACTTCTGCTGCAAATTATTTACCTTCTGCAGTGTAAGCCATTTGAGGGCATGACCTTTGAACTGACTAATCTTTGTATACACCAAAGTGCGTACCATACTCTGGTAGAAAGTAGATGTTTAGTGAATGTTTATGAAAGAGAAGGGAAATTACACAATTATGTATTTTAGGAGTAGAAATGATAATGTGACAATTAGCCAAAAAAGAATTCTAATTAGTGGCACACTGGGGAGAGATATTCTTTTAACCAGAGGAGCTTTCTTTTTAAGTTTATTTTGAGAGCTAGAGAGTGTAGGCAGCAAAGGGGCAGAGAGAGGGGGAGAATTCCAAACAGGCTTCCCGCACAGTCAGCACAGAGCCCAGTGCGGGGCTCAAACCGACAAAACCGCAAGATCATGACTTGAGCCAAAATCAAGAGTTGGATGCTCAACCGACTGAGCCACTCAGGCGCCCCTCCCCCCAAAGGGCCTTCTTAATCTGAACACTACTCCAGTTTATCACTGGAAGATTCAGCAGCAGTTTCATACCCTCTTTTGAAAGATGGCAGGCCTCATACATGTCCTAGGTTATAAACAGAAAATACAGTGGAGGGGTAGCATTCCCAGCAGCCAGTGTGACGTTTAGTTGCGGGAGTTCTTATGTCTGGGATTTCTACCACTGGTTCCTGGACTCTGACTAGTAAGATACTTAAATATATTTTACGTATTTCAGTACAAGCAGTGGTGCATGGCAATGGACCAAGGAAAAATCCCTTCTGAAATAAAGGCCCTACTCACTGGAGAAGAGCAGAGCAAATCTCAGCAGAACTCAAGCAGGCACACGAAAGCGGGGAAGACAGATGCCAACAGCAATTCCTGTGAGTACCATGAGTGGGACGGTTTATATTTAGAAGAGCGTGTTAAAGGGGGGTTTCCATTGACCACTTTCCTTATGTCATTAAATAAAATCTTGATGTCGTTTGTAATACACTAATAAGCAAGCGAAATGGTGTTAGATTCTAAATATTGAGATGAATTTTACATGGGATCGATGAACAGCAGCTGAAAACTGTATGGAAGTTTTTTAAAGTAGACTTAGTCCATAAATGGGAGTATACATTCTAGTTATTGTTAATAAGAATACCTTTTATTTGTATTTTGATTTACAGCTTACAAAGTCCTTTCCCTTGTATTTATCTTCTGTTTTTCCTTCAATAATTGTGTTAAGGAATGACACGTTTTATTTTGTAGATGAAGAAATAGCAGAGGGGTTGGATAAGATGCCCAGGGTCACACAGCTATAATGGGAAAAACCTATCTTCACCTAGTCCACGCTCTTTCTAGTAGAGGAGCCCATCCCTGTAGGGGTTTTTTTCATTATGGTGAAATTCGTATGAAATTCATAAAATTTACCATTTTAAAGTAATAATTCAGAGGCATTTAGTACAATCAGTGTCGTACAACCACCACTCCTCTCTAGTTAGAAAACATTTTATCACCCCAAAGAAAACCCTGAACTCATTAGGCTTACTTGTTCTCATCCCCTCCCTCTGGCCTGAATCTCCTTTCTGTCTCTACGGGTAATTTACCTATTCTGGGTATTTCATATAAACAGAAACATACAATATGTGACTTTTTGTGTCTGGCGGTTTTCACCTAGCATGTTTTCAAGGGTCATCCACACCGTAGCATATATTAGTAATGTTCCATTGGGTATGTGCACTACAATATATTTGTTCATCTGTTGACGTTTGTTTCTCCCAAACAGTATGCTATGAAACATGAGTGTACAAGTATGTGTTTGAGTACCTGTTCTCAATTCTTTTGGTTATATTCCTAGAAGTGGAATTGCTGAGTCTTAACAGTAATTTTATATTTCACTTTTAGAGGAACCACAAATTGTTCTTCACAGTAGCTGAGATAGTTCACATTCCCACCAGCAACACATGAAGCTTCCCATTTCTCTACATCTTGCTACACTTTTTATTTTCCTTTATTTAAAAAAATTATTTTTAAGTAATCTCTCCACCGAACATGGGGCTCAAATTCCCAACTCCAAGATCAAGTCGCACGCTCCACTGACTGAGCCTGCTAGGCATCCCTCCATTTTTAAAAACTATAGCCTTCTTAGGATGTGAAGTAGTATCTGATTGTGATTTTGATTGGCATTTCCCTAAAGACTAGTGATATTGAGCATCTCTTCTTGTGCTTGTTGGCCATTTGTATATCCTCTTTGAAGAAATGTCTAAGTTCCTTGCCCACATTTTAATTGAGTTGTTTCTCATTTTGTTGTCACATTGTAAGAGTTTATATTTTCCAGATTCTAGACTTTATCCCATTCTGTAGGTTGTTTTTTTCACATTCTTTTTTTTTTTTTCAAGTTTATTTATCTGATTTTGAGAGAGAGAGAGCATGAGTGGGAAGAGGCAGAGAGAGAGAATCCGAAGCAGGTTCTGCACTGTCAGCACAGAGCCTGATGCCGGGCTCAACCTCATGAACCATGAGATCATGACTTGAGCCAAAATCAAGAGTCAGATATTTAACTGACTGAGCCACCCTGGTGCCCCTTCCCACATTCTTGATAGTGTCCTTTGGTGCACAAAACATTTAAATTTCGATGAAGCCTAGTTTATCTGTTTTTTTCTTTTGTTGTTCATGCTTTGGGTGTCAAATGTAACAATTCATTGCCAAATCCAAGGTCATGAAGACTTACCCCTATATTTTCTTCTAAGAATTTTATGGTTTTAGCTCTTATATTTTGGGTCACTGATGCATTCTGAGTTAATTTTTCTATATGGTATGAGGTAGAGGTCCAACCTAATTCTTTTGCATATGGATATCTAGTTGTTCCAACACCATCTGTTGAAGAGACTGTAAAGATTTTATAATGAAGATGTCATGGATTGGTTTCTTCTTCATTGTGATTGCTTTGGGAGTGCTTGAAACAGTTATAAGAAAATGCTGTAATTTTTTATCTTTTAAAGTATTTTTGTAAAATCGAAAGGTTTGGTTTTTGATAGCTTTTATTACATGAGGTTAACATTTGTTTTAATCTAAATTGAATTAATGAAAAAAAGCCAAATGAGCTCAGTTTTCTTGAGTCTGTATTTTTAAAAAGCCTTTCTGTAGATACTAAACAAATATACAACTCATGCATTTTAAAACAAATTAAACAAACTTCATTGACTTAGAAACATTCTTACATTGCTAACTATGATTTACTTTTTAGGGTGAAGATGATATAAAATGATGAGTCACTGATTGAAGCCAATATTCTGGTTCCTATGGAGGATGAATGGGCAAGATTGTACTTCTTGGCTCCATTTACTACCTACTGCTCAGTAGTCATCTCTGTAAAAATCTGCAGTTTCTACCAAAATGTGTGATCATAGATCCCAAAGGATTTTGCTTTAACTTTCAACACTTAGAAAATTTATAAACATTCAGACCTGTTCCGGTTGGTATTGCCACTGGTGGCAGTTAACATGTTGTAATGCTTGAAAACACAGGAGTAGAGAGAAGTGGGTGAAGATTGTATTTTTGCACCTTAACTCCACATTGCTTTATTGGTTAATTTATATTCTTTCCATGTATTTCATGTCATTGTACGTGTATGTGTGTTTAGGTGTCACCTTCTTTTATGTTTTTCATTGCCCTACAAAGAGAAACCAAATGGGCTGATTCCTAAGTACTCAGCCTTAATGGACCTAACCTTATTTGTTTATATTTACTTGAGTAATGTTTATTTTCTGCATGAACCATGATTTCTCCTGTGAGCCATTCCAGCATAAGCTGTGAATATGTATTAACAAATATATACAGTTCTATTTTTATAATCCATAATGATATGCCTGTTTTAAATGATGTCCGTGTTAACAAAATCGGTCAGGAAAGCCCTCAAGACAGTCTCTATTTAAAACTTTTGTTGCCGTCTCCTTGAACTATATTTATAAAAGTTTGCTAGGGCCTAACCCATAATTGGAGAATAATTAGTCAAATTTCCTTTTTAAGCAAGAAGTAACCTATTAGGCATTTCATCAGCATACATCATCTTGACAACCTAGAGTATGTATGTATGTATGTATGTATTTCTGTTGTATGTCTGTATACGTATGTGGGGAAGGTAGGAGTGCATGTTCACACACATTTCCTTGTGTAGTCAACTAACTCGGACACTTATTCTAAAGAAAATAGGATGAAATTTAGCTGCTGAGATCGAGTTTCTGCCTCAAGAGATCTGGAACAAAATGAGGGAGAAATTGCTAGTAGATCTAATGGCTGTTGGCACAACCAGAACATTGAGTTTCTCCCCTGACGTGAGCTTCCTGACGAATGTGTTCTGAGCCAGAAAGAAACACACTGTAGGCGTGCCTCTGGCTCGGCCCTGACCGCGTCTGCACTCTGGAATGAAGCACCGAGCTAGAGTTGTCACAGCACCAAGGCCGGCTGGCCCGGCGGGAGGTGCAGGAGGGCAGAGTAGTTCTTCCCAGCTCCCGTCGCAGCTACATTGAGCTTCTTCCTGACTACCCAACAGAGTGATGGCTGAGGGAATCAAGCTCATAATATTTTACATGCAAATAGACTAGGAATCTTTCAGTTTCCCCACTGAGAAACCTTATCGCTCTTTCTTCTCTTTCCCATAGTTAAATCAGCAATTGTGTTCTCTGTTGCTGCTAAATTATCATTGTTCTTTGCTCTACTGTAGCAAACATTTGGCTTCTAAACAGTACGTTTTGTTATGAAATGGCAGTTTAAGAGGAGGCATCATAGTCTAGGCCGTGAGGTGGAACAAGAGTTGGACCACATAGTTTCAGATAACAAGGTACTCTCCCCTCTTCTCTTAGGCCATGTTTTGAATAAAGCGCTTCCCCTTAGCCTGAGTTCCTGAAGATCTCTTGTGTGCAGGTTCCAAACTCAGATCTAGTCTAGTCCTGTGTGACTACTGATATACCACTAGCCCAACTTGTTGGGTCTCTCTGTGTTTTGGAGGACTGGGGTTTAAGAGTATTTAATGTCTTTTTAGGATCACAAATATAGATAGATTGAGGATTGTTAATATTCAGACCTTCAGAGTTTAAGTGTTTTAAATATAGTCTTCAGATTGTAATGGGTATGGTTTTGCCATCTGGTCTACTCAAATGTATATTTTTATTTTGCAAAACAACCCAAGATTTACTATGTGTTGCTTTTTGTTCAGTACCTTTTGAATTCCCCAGAAGAGTTGTTTTCAAAGCAAACATTCCAAAATGAATGTGGCTCTTCAATGGAATGTCTCCATTGTGCTTGAAGTATTTCTTCTCTAGTTGTAATTTTAAAGTACAGGGTCATTTGAGCTACCCTCTACCCCCGCCCCCAGTATCTTTATAAGAGCAGTGACTTTGTCCTCAAGATGGAGGATGTGTAATTTTGGACGAAAGTAAATTACGACTTATTTGAGTTTATTCCTAAACCTATCTTTTTGGTATTTTAAAGTAGATCATACCAAGACAAAGTTCCTTGGTCTTAAAAGGGAATGTTTTGATTGCTCTGGGTATCGCGCTGGCTGCACGCTTTGGCCACTCGAAGCATGTTAATAAATGTCACTGATTAAAACAGCTGGAGCATTTCTTTTCCCATTCCAGTTAAGCAGCAGCAATACTGAAATCCTAGTATCTCTCACTTTCTGTAATGACAGCATACAGGCTGAGAGAGAACAGAAGAGGGGGAGAGAATCACTGAGCTCGGTCCCTCTGGATCAGCACTATTCCCTTTGCTCCCTGAGTAAAGAGGGTAATGGGTTTTTTGGTTTTGTTTTGTTTTTCCCAAAGAAAGGAAGGTAAGGGGGAAAGTATATATTTGTGTATTTAGACCAGTCATTTCTGTCATTAACTTAGCATAGACCTGCCATATATTAGAGCAACTGAGTATAATATGGAATAAGTTTGACCAGGTCAAGTTTTAGGATCTAGGTGACATTCTTAAATTTTTTTTTTCTATTTCATCTAAAACCTGTCTGTTGTATCTAAATCAGAATCTGTCTTACTGCAACAAATTCATATCACTGTTTAACAGCTAATTGACAGTATTTATCAGCATCACCATTTAGCATTTTATTTCATCATCTTTGAATTATGATAGAGTTGATTTGGCCTATTACAAAAAGCATAGGTTTAAACTGGACTTACCTTTAGTTAAAATAAAGGCAAAGAAAATTTTAAAACATAAATGCTATGTTTCACAGGAAATCAGTTGCATATTATCAATTACATATTTAGTTTTGAAAGAGAGGAAGATTATTAATCCACGTGGTATCGGGAGGCATTGAGGGTATTTTCTTTCTCTGAAGAGCATTGTACAACTATATTTTTATGAAAAATAAAATATCTTCACCAGAGAAATCTCAAGTGGTCTATTTCACAATACTGAAGTATGTCTGTGTAAGCATAGAGCAGTAAAAACAGTGAGATTTAGGCAGAAGCACTGGTCTTGGATCCATTTTCCAAGTCACCTTGAATTCTTCCATCTCTCAGCCTGTTTCCTTATCCATAAACAAAGGGGAGGGTAACTTCCACAGAGTAATTGGCAGGCTAAATAGGGCTTATGAGAAACTGCTTCTTAAGTAGTAAAGAACTACATTAAATTTAAAATATTAGCATAAGCCTGTATTGGACTATTGATTTAAATCACAGAAGATAAATATGTTTAATGAGCTGGAACTTAAGCATGTAGGGTTTAGGTATCAGATTTCTGAAGTCTTTTTAGCTTTATCAGTATGTCTATCCCTGGAATGGTATAATTGGAAGGCATTTTTAGCAATAATAGCTTTCTATTAATTAAACCAATTTTAAGAACCATTAGTGTTCCAATCAGTAATAATCCTATAATCTGCATAAAACACGTTTTCAAACTGCTAGGTAACTTGGTTCTCTTTTCCCTTATTCCATCCATTTTACTGAACTATAGAGTAGTCCTCAGTCAGAGCCAAGACTGCCATATAAGGTTGGGCCGATTGTGCACTGTACAAAGGCACCCAGTTGAGATGAATGGACCTAAAATCTAGCTCACATTCCCTGCAACAGGCCATGTGAAGAGGAAAGGGCACCTGCTATCTGCTCACCAGAGCACCTTTTGCATAGGTCTGCCCAGAGAGGTGCTTTTTTTCTAATTTGACCTAAATGGGGGCGGGGGAGGAGATGTACTATTCTTAATTCCTCCACCCAGACGGTGCCTTTTTAAAAATGCAAAACAGTGCTGTGCTGCAGCTAGTTTATGGCTGGCTCCCCAGAGGAAAGCCAATTGTGTGCATCTCTTTTCAACTCCATGTTGAGTGACATCAACTTAGTAGCTTTTGTTTTATTTTTTTAACAGTTCTTTTTTGTTTTTAATGTTTGTTTATTTTTGAGAGAGAGACAGAGACAGAGTGCAAGGAGGGAGGGGCAGAGAGAGAGGGAGACGCAGGCTCCAGGTATCTGAGCTGTCAGCACAGAACCCAATGTGGGGCTCCACCTTTCAGGGATCAAACTCAGAAAGCTTGAGATCATGACCTGAGCTGAAGTCGGACGCTTAACTGACTGAGTCACCCAGGTGCCCCCAACTTTAATTGGCAATGATGGGAGTATTGATACATAGAAATCAGGGATCCCCAGCCCCCAGCCCCCGCCAGACTGTTTCCTGCACACCACTGAAAAAGGCCTAGTATAAGCTAGAATGGCCTGACCAGGCATATTGGAAGCCTTGAAAATATAGGACTAGAAGACCCATGGAACTGGAAGGACCCTTTCTGTAGGCAGCCTGGAGATATCCCTATCAAATTCAGATTTCTGTTGACCCGTGAACAACACAGGTTTGAACTGTGCAGGTCCATTTAGACACATCTTTTTCAATACAGCACAGCACAGCACTTATTTTTCTTACGATTTTCTTAACATTTTCTCATAGCTTACTTTATTACAAGAATAGAGAATATAATACGTATGCAAAATATGTGTTGACTTTATGTTATCAGTAAGGTTTCCAGTCAACAGTAGGCTACTAGCAATTAAGTTTGGGGGGAGTCAAATGTTCTCTGTGGATTTTTGACTTTGTGCCATGTTGACACCCCTATCCCCTGCATTCTTCAAAGGTCAACTGTACTTCATGAGACAGATGATAGTTGTGACTTAGAAACTGTTAAGCATTGCAAAGAGATGCCCAGCCCAACTCTAGAAATGACTAAAAGGTAAATCAGCTAAATTCTTAAAGCAAGCCCTGGGGTCAAAGTGGACAGACTAATTCACCTATTGTGCTGTGACATCCCCAAACACTATTTGGCAGGGAGGGGGTTGGGCTGGAGTTGGACAGTGAGCTTCGGCTTGCAGCCCATTTTGACTCCATAAGATACATATGTGAGCAGGAAACATTTCCTGTGGTCCAACAGAACCGATTCCAAACCTGCTGGGCCTCAGGGCCCCTTTGCCGAGAGGGAAAGCAATGCCTGGATAGCACTTCACTGCCCGAAACCCAACACGGAATCAAGTTAGCAGGCTGAAAATGACAGCGATGCATACACTGGGCAGGCTTGGGTAGTCCAGAACCAAACAGGCTAAATGGCCATCTCGGGCCCACACTGATGTTTGGATCGTACCACTTCAATGGAATGAAGACCATGCCTCCCAGCACCACAAGACAAGAAGGAATAGGACTTACGGATAATAATAATAATAATAATACCCCTCAAACCTCAGGCCAGGACAGCCCTGAGCCCCAACTGCCACAAAAAGAGAAGAAAGTGCATTGAAACAGGAACAAAGGAAGAAAGCCAAAAAACAATGGCCAAGCCTTCTCCCAGAAGAAGGCATTCACATTGACGTCAAATCCAAAATGAAAGTTGGCAGTGCCTCTTCCCTTGTGAGAGTAGCCCTGTGTTTTTACCACTCCAGACAGAAAAAGGAAAACCCATATGCCCTTGAGCCTTTTCGGGGAGGCAGAGTGGGAACTCGACCTAGCAGCAGCCAGTGCGGTGTCTTAAAACAGAGCTACACTAGCATCACTCTTCCTGGAGTGGGGCAGAGTGAAGAGGGCCAGCCTGGTGGGGAAAGGAGTCTTGGGTACAAATCAGAAGCACACAAACATAGCACATGTAGGCCCCGGAAATGCTGACTCATTTAGAGGACAACACAGTAGGTACCCAAGCCAGAGCTACTAGAAGCATGAAGTGGGAGAAGGTTCTTTTTCCAACACAAAGGACTCAGCATGGAGTTCCTTTCCATTAGCACTCCTTGGGTGAGATAAATGTTTCACAGATCATTAACCGCATCATCCTATACCTGGGGGTGACAAAAACATCGAGCTGAAGTGTGCTCATTCATTTGTTATCAGACAAAATGAAAATAGAATATCTCTACAAGTAGAATGTGTACAATCGCATTCTGAGTAAGATGGCTTTTTAGGAAAATAAATAAATAAAACTTAAAAAAAAAAAAAAGTGGCAGGCTGCCAGAACCAGAATCCTTGAACACTTAAAGGGGAACCAGGGAATGTTACAGCTACTGCTTAGATTACAGACTTAAAAAAAACAAAACAATGCCACAATTTGACAGGAACATTAATAACCCGCTCAACCAATGTTAACAAATGGCAATAGGTGCCAAGTACCTTGAAAGATGGAAAAATTCACTGAGTTAGCAGTGACTCAAGTAAAATAGCATCAGAAAACCTTTATTAAGGTCTTCGCATCTGTTCAGTAATACACTGAATGATTTACATGGATTTGGGCTCATTTTATTACTGCAACAATTCTATAAAGTGGTGTGATGGTTAGTCTCCCCTGTCAATTTAGCTAGCTATAGTACCTAGTCATTTAATCAGACACTAATCTAGATGTAGTGAAGGTATTTTGTAGATTGTGGTTAACATCTATGATCAGTTGACTTTAAATAAGGATTATTCTTGAGAATATGGTGGGCCTTATCGAATCAGTTAAAGGTATTATGAACAAAAATGAGGTTTCCCAGAGAAGAAGCAATTCTGCCTCAAAACTACAACATCAAATCCTGCTTGCTGGCCCGTCTCATACATTTCAGAAACTGCAACACCAGCTTGCCTGCCTGCCTGCCTGCCTGCCTTGCACATTTCAAGCTTGTCAGTCCCCTCAATGGCCTGAGCCACTTCCTCCAAATGTTACCATCTAGCTAGCTAGCTATCATCTAATTACATCCCACTGGTTCTGTTTTTAGGGTTCTAGAGAACTCTAGTACAGGTGGGCACCGCTATGTTCCCCATTTTAAAAATGGAGAAGCTGTGGTTCGAGAATAATTTGCTGGGTTAAACGGGTGGTAAGCAGAACCCAAACTTCAACACGGAAGTTGACTTCTGAGCCCTTGAAAGCAACAATCAGCCTGTTTATGACTAAGGAAAATTTTGCTGGCTGGATATATCGCTGGAATGTTGTACCTAATTTCCACTCATTTTCAAAAGGTCGTTCAAGTAGAATATATCTGCCTAGAGAATCAGATAGCCCAGAAGTGGACATGAATCTAGACTGACGGACAGAGTATGTATCTATTCTTCTCAGCAATCGTGCTGCCCGTTGTCTCTACCACATAACTCCTGTGTCCACTTCTCTGTGTCCAAGCGTCTGTGCCATGTCCTTATCAAGCACACTCAGGGTCCTACTAGCAGAATATAGTCTTTTTTTTTTTTTTTGAAAACATTTTTAATATTTTATTTTGAGAGAGAGAGAGAAACAGCATGAGCAGGGAAGGGGCAGAGAGAGAGGGAGACACAGAATCTGAAGCAGTCTCCAGGCTCCGAGCTGTCAGCACGGAGCCCGACGCAAGGCTCGAACTCATGAACTGCAAGATCATGACCTGAGCTGAAGTCAAGTGTTTAATGACTGAGCCACCCAGGCACCCCTAGAATATAGTCTTCTTTTTTTTTTTTTTAATTTTTTAATGTTTTATTTGTTTCTAGGAGAGAGAGAGAGAGAGACAGCATGAGCAGGGGAGGGTCAGAGAGAGAGGGAGTCAGACTCTGAAACAGGCTCCAGGCTCCGAGCTGGCAGTCAGCACAGAGCCCGACGCGGGGCTCGAACCCACGAACCGCGAGATCATGACCTAAGCGAAAGTCGGACGCTTAACCGACTAAGCCACCCAGGCGCCCCTAGAATATAGTCTTCTTAAAGAGACTGTTCTTTGAAAGATAGGGAAGCAGAATAAAGAGGATTCATTCAAAATTCCCTGGATGGCTCAGCTGGTTAAGCTTCTGACTCTTGGTTTTGGCTCAGTCATGGTCTCACGGTTCATGAGTTTGAGCCCCGCATTGGGCTCTGCAATGACAGCGTGGAGCCTCCTGCTCTGGATTGTCACTCTCCGCATCTTGTGCACGTGTGTGCACACACGTGCTCTCTCTCTCTCTCTCTCAGAATAAATAAGTAAAACTTAAAAAAAAAAAAAAAGTGGCAGGCTGCCAGAACCAGAATCCTTGAACACGTACAGGGGAGCCAGGGAATGTTACAGCTACAGCTTAGATTACAGACTTAAAAAAACAAAAAAACTCCCTTAGAGGAGTTTTAATCTGTATCTAGCTGTTGTGGGCAAATACCCTGAACGACTTTACTGACTGCCTGCTCAAAACCAGACTGTAGTCTCAAGCTTCCAGACCTACATTATAATCCTGGAAGCAGACAGACACGCACCCCTCACTGCAGAGGCCAGGACTTTTTGGGACTCTTTCCTGCAGAACTAAAATCACACATTCTTCAAATTATAAGTGAATCCTAATTGGATAGCCCTAATTGTATAATGCAGGGCTGATGGGGAGTTTTCAAAAGCAATCTTTTAAAGACACTTCTTCTGGAAAAGAATACAGAGCTTTGTTCGGTAGAGCAAAAAGTTTAGAATGGCCCAGATTATAGGGGATCAAAAAATTTAATTTCCCTCGGTCCGAGGGAAATGAGAGGGCCCTAAAATAAACTCAACTTAAAATAAACTTAACTGCCTACTCACCAGGAGCATAGGAATATTGACTTTTAGGGAAAGTTTAGATTGCACTGCCATGAAAAGGGCCACGAATTCTCAGAATCGAACGGTAGAGGGAACAGAAAAGACAGAAAGAGGCCTTGGTAAGTGTGGGTGGCACTGCCCCCAGTTTGGTGTCTGATGGGGTTTTGTGAAAATGATACCATTTGTAAAATGGATTTAAAATAATATTTTGACTAGTGATTTCATGTCTGTAAGGAGTATTCATTATTTTAGAATTTCCTCCAAATGTTTAGATGCTCCGTCTTTTGAACACACTGATTGATTAGTTAATCTACAGCTGCTTCTTGTGCTCAGCAATTTTCCCTGACTTGTTGCTAGGAGACCAGGACCTCTCAGAAATCACCCATGTGACAGGCATCACGAAGAGGTGGTGGGCTCTGCCTACTAGCCACAGTGCCATCAAGTGGTCATTCTGCAAAAACACTTAGACAAAGTCAGTTTGTGTCCCCTGTTCTCTAATTAGAGCATGCCAAGGTTGTCTCTGTTCCAGATGAATTAGCAGGTTAACGAACAGTGGGTGATTGTTTATTCTCTTAGTAGGCTTCTGCACACAGTAAGGATTTTTTTTCTCCAATAAATGAATGTCATGGCAAGCAGAATGGTGAAGTTAAAAGAAAGTTGGACTGGGGGGCACCGGACTGGCTCAGTAGGTTAAGCATCTGACTCTTGATTTCAGCTCTGGTCATGACCTCACGGTTCCTGAGATTGAACCCTGCGTCAGGCTCTGCATTGACAGCACGGAGCCTGCTTGGGATTCTCTCTCTCCCTTTCTGTCCCTTCCCCACTTGTGTGTGCTCTTCTCCCTCTCTCTCTCTCTCTAAATAAATAAACCTTATATATATAAAAGAATGTTGGACTCGTTGGTAGAAGACATTTTAGTTTACTCCTAATTTGACCTCTCTTGGTTGTGGTTTCCTTTCCTAAACACAGAGAGGCATGGGCTAGGTCTCTCAATGTTCCTTCTACTCCAAAAATCTGTAATTCTTTGTTGCTTTTACATGCAGCCCTTCCAGAGGAGCTTATACCTGAGGCTGGTCCTGGTCCAGTAGCTCCAACCTCTTTTGGTTATGTTGCTTCATAGTGAGTTTGAACAGAGGGCAGCAAGGCTGGAAGGGAAAGGGCAAGGCTGTGTCCACCTTATCTGGCAAAGGACTCTGCTCCCACATATGTGGTGGCACCCCACCTGGGTAAACTTGTCCTTCGTGAGCAAGGAACTCTGGCCCAGGGAATCAGGCATCTTGGGTAAAAACCTGGCATGTAAGGTCAACCGAGAAGCAGGACATGCTGTGGACTTCTAGCAGCAGGCTGGTTGGACTAATGCTTTCACTGAAGATTAGAGGAAAAGAACTCAAACTTCACCTTAAAGGATGCATCCCTGCCCCTTCCCCTGACAGTCTCTGAGAGCCTGGTATGAGCATCATCTGGACCTGTTCCCCACTATCACTTTTCTTGAACTCCTGTTTGGAGGCTATGTGGGTCCAGATTCATGGTGCACCTCGTATGCACCTGGTAAGGAGACGGGGGTAATGTTTTTTCTGTCTCCAATAGGCTGCCTCCCTGTGATTCATCTCTGATTCTTGCTAGGCAGCTACGAGCTACGGTGAATCTTGCTCTTGTACTGCTAGGACTTAGGCAAATCCTCATCAATCTGTGCATTATATCCAGTTTCCTCTGATTTCAGGATCAAGTGAAACAACTCGAATTCTGAATATTAAATAAGACTAGTGGTGCCTGCCTCGGAGGCTCAGTGGGTTAAGCGTCTGACTAGAGCTGAGGTCATGATCTCACAGTTCACGGGTTTGAGCCCCGCATTGGGCTTGGTGCTGACACCTCAGAGCCTGGAGCCTGCTTTGGAGTCTATGTCTCCCTCTCTCTCTGCCCCTTCCCTACTCAAGCTCTGTCTCTCAAAACTAAGCATTGAAAAAAAATTTTTTAAATAAACTAAATTACAGTGAATTATCAACATGCTAAGAGAATAGAGCTGAATTATTACAGGTCATGAGACTATTATTTGGTTGACACTTTTGTCATTATTTGGGGGATTCATTTAAAAAAAACCCTACTTTTATAGTGTCAACCAAATCACAGTCTCATGACCTATAATAAATAATACAGCTGTGAGACTGTCTCACTGAATTTCCACCTATTGGGATAAACTCACAGAACATTGAAGATAGAATGGAGCTAGTACTCATCTAGTCTTTTTCAGTTTAAACTGAGACCTAAAAACATATATAAAAACAAAACTGAGATGAATTAAATTTAACTTTTTACAATCCAACTTTTAAACATGTTCTTTTTATTTATTTTAATATTTTTTTAATTATTTATTTCTAGGAGAGAGAGAGAGACAGCGTGAGCAGGGGAGGGTCAGAGAGAGAGGGAGACACAGACTCTGAAACAGGCTCCAGGCTCTGGGCTGGCAGTCAGCACAGAGCCCGACACGGGGCTCGAACCCACGAACCGCGAGATCATGACCTAAACGAAAGTCGGACGCTTAACCGACTAAGCCACCCTAAACATGTTCTTTTTTTTTTTTTTTTTTTATTTCTAGGAGAGAGAGAGAGAGACAGCGTGAGCAGGGGAGGGTCAGAGAGAGAGGGAGTCACAGACTGAAACAGGCTCCAGGCTCAAAGCTGGCAGTCAGCACAGAGCCTGACGCGGGGCTCGAACCCACGAACCGCGAGATCGTGACCTAAGCGAAAGTCGGACGCTTAACCGACTAAGCCACCCAGGCGCCCCTAAACATGTTCTTTTTAAATAGACCAACAGTATGGACCAAAAAATGGCCAAAAATGCAAAGGTCTTCTCTTTTTTTTTAACAAGTCTGAACCACAGAATTCGAGAGGCAAGTGAGAGAAATGCCTAGCTCATTTTGTCATTTTAGAGTGCCATCTGCTGATGGGATAAGGAAGAAGATGAGGAGGAAAAAGGAAAAGAAAAATGTGAGATGTTCTTTTTGCCTTTTGAACTTGAAGGAAGCACCTCTATTTAAAAATACCGGCTCTGTAGATGTTTTGTAGATGAAATGCTTTCTTGTTCTTGTTCCTTGCCCTAAATATCGAACACAGTCTTGTCTCATTTCCCTGTGTCTATATCTTGGACGTTCAGTACAAGTCCAAGAACCCATCCACAGCGAAAGAAAAGGTGAGGGTCAGCTCATTAAATTCCACCCAGACTCTCCTTTTAAGAATGGCCAGATTCTCTTAGACATTAGATTTCCATTGAAGCAGCAACCAGGAGACCCGCCGAGGCCTGGGTGGGTCTGGCCACTCGTGTGTTCCTTAGAGGGACACCTGACACCTGTAATGCCAAGGGAAGAGTGATGTACTTGCAGTTAGAGACCCCGAGTGTGAATATCAGCCTTGTCACACTCCAACATGGGCAAGTCACAACATGTGGCATTCCAGGTTCCCATCTACGAAGCACAGATAACAAGAAAAGGTACATCACAGAATTCCCGAGGGGACAAAATGAGATGATGCAGGTAAAATCGCTGAAGAACTGGAATTATTATTTGCAGCTCTTAACTGGGATATGAAAACACATACCTGTCTTGTCTGTAAGCGCTTTATTGTTTAAATAGGAACGTTTTTAAAATGTGCTGGACCCAGACTGAAAGTAAGAAAAAGCTGACAAGCAGAGAAGAAAACCTCAAGATAGCACAGGCCAAGAAGAGTCTGAGCTTGGCCAGGGTATGATCATGTATTCTGGACAGAGATGAGGGAAAAGCGGCGCTGGCTGGAGGTACGGCCTCACGCCTGAGTGTCTAGGAGGATGAAGAAGGCGTGCCCTGTGCTTCCCATCTCTGTGGACAGCAATAGGGCCGGGCAGCCAAAACCCTCTTCCTGAAGTGCAGAGCAAAGAGAGATGCCATCTGTCGTTTCTCCCACTGGCATTTTCTAAAGGGCTTGCCTAGCAAGGACGCCTACTCGTTTGCTTTACTTTAACTCAAAGAAGGGAAGTAAACATTCTAGACATAGCCTAGATGGGACACAGATGTGAGAGAAACATCATATTGACCTTGGAACTTTCAAGACCTCATCAGCTGCTTAGGTTAAGGGAGAATGAAAATGAGAGATGGAGAGAGAGAGACAGAGACAAAGAGAGAGAGGGAGGGAGAAAGGGAGAGGGAGAGAAAGAGAGAAATTAGGCAGCTTTACAAGTTTTCTTTGCCTAAGAATCTTGAATCAAATTTAATCACAGAGGACTTCCCAGAAAGTTCCAGTATATTCCACCATATGGAGTGCTTTCTACAGGAGATCTGGACAGTGGTTACTTGGAAGACGGTAATGTAAAAACATGTACAATATTAATACTCCCTCAATGTTACTTAGAGAAATACAAGCCTCTGAAATGTGTGTCACAGAAGATTTCATTTGCAACAGAAGCCCATGGTTATAAAATTTCAGTAGGGAGGAGAAAAAGGAGACAGAATAAAACTAAGGTGAGTCATTAATCAGAGGCTATGTGTACGGTTTATGCTCTTGGGACCTAATAACAGTAAATAAAAAGTAGGAAAGCATTCTCTCTTTTACGCACGTAACTAATAGAGTAAAAGGACTATTAACTACAGCTCAAGGTGAAAGCTTCCCCTCAAACAAAAAGCAGCCAAAAGAAAACCACAGAAATTCTAATCAATAGTAAAATGCATTTTACAAAATAAAACATTTCCCTCAGAAAAGTTGATGGCAAAAAAGTGCATATAAACAGCTTCTGTTTTTAGAGTTAAAGCTTTTTAATCTCTGGCAACAAGGATAGTTGAAAGAACTCTGCGAAATTAGACAAAAGTATTTGGTGGATTTGAATTAATGGGCCAAGCGAGCTTTTTTTCCTTGGCTTCTCTGTCAAATGAATCATAGATCGAGTCTTTGGTTATAGTTTTGGCCGTGGGAGGAATTTCTGAAATGCCAACGTAGTTTTTTTTGGCCATCCTTGAACTGGTTGTGATCGTATAGGCATTGCTTCGGTAACACTTCATTGAGGACATGCAAAAAGTCTCTTTCATCCCTCTCCTAAAGTTGGCATTGTAAATGGAATAGAGTGTAGGTTTAGAGGCTGAAGAGCTAAAAGAGATCCACGTGATGACTGTGAAAACAAGGGAACTTTTCTTGGAGTCCCGCTCGGGGGGGTGCCACAGTTGAGCCACGTGAAAAGGCAGCCAGGAGAGAAGGAACAGTAGATTTAAAATGAGGAACATCTTGATCGTTTTCACCTTCGTCCTCGGGACGATGTTCATCGTCCTCCGCACTGTCCGGCCATCGGTGCCTATTCTCCAGATGTACTTCACGACCTTCTGGTAAAACAAGATGATGAGGACGGAAGGAATCACAAAGCCCACCAAGAAATGGATGACCGTGTAGGCGGTTCCTTCCCACGAGGCAGGGAGGAAGTAGTTGCAATGACTGTCCCAGGGGGAGCCGTAGAAGAAGAGCACGGGGGTCACGAAGGCTGCATCCAAGACCCACGACGCGGCGATCATTTTCTTGGCTTTTTCTCTGGACACCTTGAAGCTCAGGGGATAGACAATGGTGTAGAACCGGTCTATGCAGATGGAGAGGAGGACGTAGATCTGGACGCCCGGGGTGAGATACTGAAAATACCGCACAAGCTTGCACACCGCGCTGCCGAGCGTCCACCTCCCCGTGGCGAACTGAAGCAGGACGAAAGGCGTGCTGGCGAGGCTGACGAGAAGGTCGGCACACGCCAGGGAGACCACAAAGTAGTTGGTGGTGGACTGTGTCCTCCTGCTCCTGTGGATGACCACACAAACCAGAGAGTTGCCACACACAGAGAAGAGCCACAGGGCCCCGAAGAAAATGCTGGCCGTGGCCACTTCCCCAGGTCTCAGTCCGTCCTGCAGGTCCGTCCTGTTGCTCATCCAGCCGTGCTCCCCACGTAAGTCCGTCAGGTCACGGCTTGGCAGGCGTGTGGCCGTCTCGGTGCAGCTGTGGTTTCGGAGGGGCACCAGGGGCGTGGGGATGACCAAAGGCGGCTTGCTGTTCTCCATTCTGTGAGCAAAAACCATATTCACTTTTTTCCTCTTAGCTCTGGATAAGAAAAGAAGAATGAGGCCTCCTGTTAAAATGGCGTTATACAGGGCGACTCCTAAGGCTAACAATCTGATCTGACACAGAGACTGGCTGTCACCTGTCAGTGAGTAGGAGCTGTGTACTGGCGGGAACCCTGGACTCCCATCCCGAAAAAGCTCTGGCTCCGCTTCTTTCTCTTTCGTTTTAGGAGCTGTTTTGGCTGATCCCAGCTCAGGCTCTGTCTGGCCGCTCCCTCTCTTGACCCTTACTCACGTGAGGTAGAATTCGTGCCCAGCTCCATGCCCAGATATACCTTCGTTGCCTTCACCCGCTGGGGACCACAAAGGTTGCCGCTCGAATCTGGCTCATTGTTAAGGGTGCTACTCCCAAATGGAATGCAGGGCAAGTGGGTAAGAAGTTCCTAAACGTCAGCACACTGAGGCAGTGAGGCTGCGAGAAAACTTGGGCAGATGGAAACACACGGATGTCAGCTATGGAAACAGCCGACAGGAATCTGTGCAGACAGCCTGGCTAGCTCCCAGAGATGGCCCCATTCTCACTTGCGCAGAATTTCCAGTACAGAAGCATTTGGAAAGTACATGGAGCAACTGTACATAACACTTTCTTTTTTTTTTTTTTAAATGTTTTATTTATTTCTAGGAGAGAGAGAGAAAGAGACAGCGTGAGCAGGGGAGGGTCAGAGAGAGAGGGAGTCACAGACTGAAACAGGATCCAAGCTCAGAGCTGGAAGTCAGCACAGAGCCAGACGAAGGGCACAAACCCACGAACCGCAAGATCATGACCAAAGCAAAAGTCGGACGCTTAACCGACTAAGCCACCCAGGCGCCCCCATAACACTTTCATAGGGGCCAGAAGTAGCTCCTAATTTAATGACATCTGAAAATACCTTGTTTTTTCCAAAAGATGACATGGTCCACATTCTAATAGCATGCTACTTACAAATGATGTACCTTGATGTTACTGTTTCCTAAAATGACATACTGACTAAAGAACATACAACGTGTCCTCTAAAGAATGTAACCAGGTTACTGGAAAGCTTATGGCAAACGGATGATTAAAACCAGCCAACTATAACTGTTACTCAACAGGTTTTTAAAAGCTTATGATCCTTGAGGTGCCTGGGTTGCTCAGTTGGTTAAGCGTCCAACTCTTGATCTCAGCTCAGGTCATGATCTCATGGTTTGTGAGTTTGAGCCCCACATTGGGCTCTGTGCTGACAGTGTGGAGCCTACTTGGGATCCTCTTTCTTCTGTCTGCCCTACCCTCATTCATGCTGTCTCTGTCTCGCTCAAAGAAACTTAATAAACAAACAAACAAATAAATGCTTATGATCCTTAGATAGAGAAGAATAGTATAAAGTTAAGCCTTTGATTTTGTCAGGTACTATTTGGTAAGAATAAAAGTTATACTTTTGAATAGGTAAAACACAGAATTTTGGGCTGTTCAATTAAAATCGGGGTGACTTTGGTTGTAGTTGGATGATTAAGGCCTAATTTGGTCTGAATCTATTAGGCAGAAAGAGAAAGCACAGCGCGTGTATCCACAATAACCAGAGCAGCTCCCTGTGGCCTGCGGCACAGCGGGGAGCAGGGCCCAGCATCCCTGTCAGTGGCTCTTGTGACTAGCTTCACAAAGAAAGGTTTCTGAAGTTTAGAGGTGGGATTACAGAGCAGTTTTTGTTGTTTTTTTTCTTAAGGATTTCATGTTTTAGTAATCTCCACACCCAATGTGGGGCTCCAACTCACAACCCCAAGATCAAGAGTCGCATGCTCCACCGACTGAGCCAACCAGGCCCCTGCCAAGAACAGTTCTTAATGAAAGACCAGTTTTTAATGGCAGAACACTTCTTAATGGCCCACTTTTCCTTGAAGGACTTTTGCGCTAATTTGCAGTAGGGAGAAGAGTGTTAATATATACTGTTCTCACCCTGAAACCACATTCAACAAAAATCTAGCGTTCAGTGCGATGTAGTAAATGCCAGTCCTGCATGACCTTCAGGCTTTTTTGTTCATAAGGCAGCCTTACATAATTTCTCAAAAGAAATGTAAGATAATTAGAAATTTGACTACTAGAAGGCCTTTAAGCATGGCTGGCCTGGTGATATTATAAGAATACCAACCATACTCTCCATATTAAAAAAAAAAAAAAAAATCAGGATATGCAGCCTGAAAACAGAATGTAAGATCTAAAATTAGCACTGTCCTAGAAAATCTAGAATGCATGACCCTTGTACTTATAAAATTGAAATGATCTCTTCACCTTTATATGTGTAAAACTTACAAGATGCCAAAAAAAATTTTTTTTTAAATATTTAAACTTTAGGGGCACCTGGCTGGCTCAGTCGGTAGAGTATGTGACTCTTGATCTCAGGGTTGTGAGTTTGAGCCCCATACTGGGTATAGAAATTACTTATAAATAAAATAAAATATAATAACGATTTAAGGTTTAAAAGTAGGGGTGCCTGGGTGGCTCAGTCGGTGAAGCGTCCGACTTCAGCTCAGGTCATGATCTCGTGGTTCATGAGTTTGAGCACCACGTCGAGTTCTGTGCTGACAGCCAGCTCAGAGCCTGGAGCTTGCTTCAGATTCTGTTTCCCTCTCTCTCTGCCCCATCCTTGCTCATGCTCTGTCTCTCAAAAATAAGTAAACATTAAAAAAATGTTTTTAAATAAAATAAAAGTAAAAGACAGGCAATTTTCCCAGGCAGAAAGAGCTGTGCTCAACTTTTGGGGGATGCCTATGGCGTAAATAAACCAGGACTTGGTGGCATGGCCTTTTTTCTGTAGTCATCACACAGACTTTGAAGACTGTGAACTTACTTTTGTTTCTCTCTCCCTCTCATAGCAAAATTTTGCAGATGAAACTCAAGTTCACCACCACAGCTAAAGCACTGTGAGGACTTCTATCCTCTCCTCCAGCTGCATTACACCCGAGCACGTCTGCCCACTTCTCTAGCCCCACGCCTCGAGGACGAAGGTTCCTGTGGCTCAGGGACCTGACCAGGGGGCCTTGAGGGGCTCCAGAGTCCAGGTCTCCCCCAGTGATGGCATGACTTTCTGGACATTACTTACAACCGCTGCGGCTCTGTTTATTCATTCAGTAAACCAAGACACTATGCTAGGTACTGGGGAAATGAAGATAAGTAAGGGCCATAAGAAGGAAAATATATAAACTAATTGTAATCGACTAAGCAGCTAAGTGGCAAAGAAAAACAAGGACCCAATTTTGCGTGGGATACGAGAAAGAGACTTCACAAAGGAGGTGACGTTTGAGTTGAGGACTTCTAGGACTTCTTCAGGAAGACAAGCGAGTGAAAAAAACATTCCAAAGAAGAGAGAGAGTACGTGGAATGAATTTGGGGGTGATCTTTTTTGGGGCCCCTTTCCTTTAGGGGACATAGTTTCCTACCAACCACACCTCCCAGAGTATACAGTTTCTAAATGCTACAATCAAACTGCCCTAAATTCTCCCCAATGTTACAATGAGAGGTTACATTTTCTGTACTCATGGGCTGAAATGTGGTCAACAGAGGCTGAGATTGTTAACATATCCAGAACGGCTGTGGTTCCCTTGTTCACACAGCACTTTGTTAGTCCTTTACTGCAGCATTTTCCCAGTGGACTTTCCTTTAGAACAACGGTTCTCTATCTAGCTTAGCAACGCACTGGACTCTCCCAGGGAGCTTTTTAAAAATACTGATGTCCTGGTCCTACCCCCAGAGATTCTAATTTAATTGGCCTGGAGCGCAGCCCCCAGGTGATCCTAATGTGCAGCCAAGATCAGGAGTCCCTGCTTTAGAATTGTTTCCAGGTTTCTGACTTCCCCCATCAAGCTGCGGGCTCCCAGGGGAAGAATGTTATTCTTTGTCTTTACATTAATAATTGCTCATTAGGTATTTACAGAATCGAATCCATAAGGATAAAGAACTGAAATGCAGGTCTCCTACCCTAGGGGGCTCTGCTAGGAGAATTAAACCCAGAGATAGAAAGTCATGTGTCTTCTCAGGGAGCTGAAAACTGGTGACCATGGAGGCAGGGAAACAGACTCCTGAGTAGAGGAGGGCCCGCAAAACTGAAGTCACCTCCATTCGCTGCTACATGCAGTAGAATTCTCATTTAAGGGAGAGTGAAGGTAGTTGAGACGTCTGTCCTCAGACAGGCTTCTGCAATCTCCCCCCTCCAAACAGTCTGCCATGTTATAACTAAATTCTAGAGTCCCAAAGTAAAATTTCAGAAAGGTCTCCTCTGCTCCATTAATCTGGAAATAAATCCTTCTTCAAGGGAGTGTTTCTGAAATACAAGGGTTGTTATTAGTTATCATGCAGTAATTTTAACAGCAACAGGAAAAACTTATTCACCTCTTTCCTGCTCAACCTGTCTCTTCCTTCCCCTCCGGTTCTGAGACTGCCACATGACACACCCCACTGAGCTGAGTACTGACGTATATATATCTCTATATATTATTATTCACCTACCAGGCTCTAGGAGAGGTATTATAATATACAGGTGCGGAAATGGTGGATGGATTGACATGATACACAGCTAGGGTTTGGGTGGACCCCCCTCACCCCTCCGGAGCCTGGGGAAAATGCCTGTTACTCTGTATTGCAATTTTTATTTTGTTTTTGTTTTCAATTTTATTTATTTTGAGACAGGGAGAAGGAAAGAGAGAATCCCAGGCTCCACACTGCCAGCACAGAGCCCAATGCGGGGCTCAAACTTATGAACCATGAGATCATGACCTGAGCTGGTCAGATGCTCAACCAACTGAGCCACCCAGGTACTCTGCAACTTTTATTTTGAATGTTGGTCTTTTTCATAAGGTTATGCATCCCTAAGGGCAGGGACTGTGTTTTTATCTCTGCATCCCTGGGGCATATAGATACTAAAATTTACTGACTAAATAAATGGACAAATGTGTTAATAAAAAGTATCCAATACTTGAAAATAAAGCAAAGAGAGTATAGCTTATCTTTTTAATGTCATGCTAGAACACTGTTAAGTGGGTTTCTCCCAAGGAATTATTTAATTCTCCAGGAGAATGTAGCTGTGCTTGATTTTGTTATTTACTATATGACTAAAGCCCAGACATTGTGAAAGTACATGTTAACATGCAGATTTCTGTCTAGTAGAAAAAATAACCCCAAATATTATGAACTTATTGCTCTGTAGGACATCAGCCAGTTTTGTATCTGTCTAGCAATCTTATGTCCACCTTCTTCAAAGAAACAAACAGTAACAAAACCCTGTAAATACCCATTTTTTCAAATGCTCTTAGAACCAGACTCATTACCTCATTGGTTTCTTCAGGAGTAAATTGATAAATCTTTGACCTATGTTCACCCCATATTTGCGTCAGAGTCATGATTTTAGCTTTTTGAAAATCACACCGAGAGATGGATGAATGCATGAATGAAGGGAAACAAACCGAAGGACCACAAAGAGGAACAGAGGCGTGCGCAGCTGACAAACTTCGCAGCTGTGCCAGGGGCCATTCCTCGCCAAGCTTATCAACTGCTGCTTCGGCTTCCAGGCTCAAAGAACCCTAACAACCGATTTCTTTTCCCTCATGAAATTATAAAGACTCACAGGCATTCTCACAATATACGAAGACCATTTTTATTTCTGAAATCTGTTCATTTTATGTCAAACTAGAATTCTTATAATGTTATATTTTTTTTACATGATTTGGTTGAAAAAAAATTAAACAATAAACCTGAAACATTCTCTTGTACAATGGTCAGCATCTGCTGGGCCGAAGCAGACACATAAGATGAGACTGTTAACTACTGAGCAGTAAGACTAATTACAATGATGACAGCAGTTACGGCATTAACACTACCAAGAATTGATATTCATTTTGTGCTTACTATGTGTCAGGTATTTCGTACCCTTAGCCCTTTGAGGTAGGTAATAGCCTTGATTCACAAATGGAAAAAAACTGAAGCTCTTCCTCAAGATCATCCATATACAATAGTCAGTCCAGGTCTGCCTCACTCCAAAGCCCACACTCTTAACCACCACTGGGGCTTCATGCATACGGAGGCCACAAAAGGCTGGATCTGCATTCAGAGGGTCACACTGGCTGTACATGGACAGGTCTTTTTTGACTCCTCAAACACAGGAATGTGAAATTATTCCGCCACAGCCTCTTGCCTACCCACAGATACATCTGTTCAATATGCTAGCTCAGGAATATGTGACATAGTGAACATTTGGGGGAAAAAAATCACTCCCACCACAGACTGTGCAGAGGCTTGGCATCAAAAGTGCAGTAAGACATGTTGGTCTGGGAATACAGCCTTTCTTCATTATGAAGACTATGAGACTATTGGAAATTCATTATAACAGATGATTAACTGTTACTGCCTTTGAAACACAGAGTGAAAGCAGAACTCTAAACCAGTTTGAACTGAAGTGAGGAAGAGTTTGATCAATGGTAGTACCCCAAGTAGAAAACTGTCTCCTTTAAATTTTAATTTTTGTAACTTAGAAAATACCATGGTGGTAGATATTTTCTCTTAAACCTTGCATTGTTATGCAGGCTTGATTTATGTATATGTGAAAATAAGAAATACCCAGACAGTAGTGGGTGACTGGCTTGCCTGAGCTCCCCAGAGCCAGCTGTGCACATTTCTTCCCAACTCCAAGTTCAACTACATCATGCTGGTATAAGTCAGCCACGACAGGAATATTCACACCACAGAAACGGACAAACACCACAAATCGGGTTTGTATTTTTTCTCTCCTGCGCAACTAGATATTAAACATTTACCAGCCTACCGCCTCCAGTAGGGCAGGATTGACAGCAACATACCCTGAAGTCCTGAATTTACAAGCAGCTCAGGAGGCCAGATAGGCCCTACAGAGACTTCCCAAATGGTTATCTTGCTTTCTGGCCTGAGCTATGCCTTTGGTGTCGACACTGAGCTCAGTGTTCTTTGGAACTACATATGGCCAGGGTAGCCACCAGCATGGCTGTGGTGGCAGAACAGAAAAGCCAGAGAGGATCAGACATGTTCTCACAATGTGCCACCCAGAAATGGATGCCAGATGAAATACAGGATCCCCAGTAAAAGATGAATTTCAGATAAATAATAATCTTTTAGCATAGATATGTCCCATACAATATTTAAGTAGTATCCTATATTTTTATTAGCGAAATCTGGCAAACCTACACCCAGAACATAATCCTGTGTTGAAAATCGTCTTCATCTCCCAATATAGGAATACTGCAAAGTGTATAGGTATGCAGGCTTTGAAGTCTGCTAAAGTGTAAATTCCACCTCTATTGCTAACTTTTTGCGTGACCCAGGACAAATTATCTAACCTTCTTGAACTCCAGTTTTCTTATCTGTAAAATGAAGATAATTATTTCTATCGCATTTGGATAATATATGCACAGGAGTTAAATGAGCTAATACAAACCAATGTGCCTAGTATGAGGAAAATACTCAATAAGCGTTATCCCTACACAGGTCTATACGTTATCTAATGCAGTGTCCAGAACATAGCAAGTGCTTAAAAAATCAGCACTCTTACAGAGGTTCTTCAAAAAGTTAAAAATAGAGAACTACTGTATAATCCAGCACTGCACTACTAGCATTGGCCCAAAGAATACAAAAATACTAATTCGAAGGGATACATGCACCCCAAATGTTTAAAGCAGCATTGTCATAATAGCCAAATTATGGAAACAGCCCAAGCATCCACTGATTGGTGAACGGACAAAGAAGATGTGGTGTCTGTGTGTGTATACACACACACACACACACACACACACATATACACACACACACAATGGAATATTACTCAGACATAAAAAGGAATGAAACCTTGCCACTTGCAATGATAAGGATGGAGCTAAATGCTAAATAAAATAAGTCAGTCAGAGGAAGACAAATACCATATGATTTCACTTATATGTAGAATTAAGAAACAAATGAGCAAAGGGGGAAAAAAAGAGAGGCAAGACAAAAAAACAGACTCTCAAGTATAGAAAACAAACTGATGGTTACCAGAAGGGAGATGGGATGGGTGACCTAGGTGATGGGGATTAAAGAATGCACTTCTGATGAGCACCACGTGATGTACGAAGTGTTGAATCACTACACTGTACACCTAAAACTAACATTACAGTGTATGTTAACTAAATGGAATTTAAATAAAAACTTTAAAATTTTAAAACAATTAGCACTCTTACCAATGTTAGCCCATAGAAGTCTCAAAAGCCATATGACAAGCAAATTTTAGTAACCACATCACTCGTCACATACTGTAATGATAATACTAACATGAGTCACATAATTTAATTGTGTTAAGAGTGAACGGCTTTTGTGGAAGGGTCTTGGTACTTACTCATCATTCACATGGTTGATTTTAAGGGGAAAATCACTGAGATCCAAATAAATCAACACAACTTTTCTCCAAGTTGGGCAGGATTGTTTTTAGTGACATATTAGCCAGATAAAACTTTTTTCTATACCTAAAACCAAAATATGTAATACAATGAATTGAATGTCTTTCTCAAAAGCATATAAAATCCACTCCGCTTAAATTATTTCCATTAGGTAATTCTGAATAACTGCAAAAGACCCTCATATATCCAGTGAAACAGTTTCTCCTCCACCATCAGAGAGCCCTAGCTTACACGCTTACAAGCCTGGAATTTTATCTAATGCCCTTTCCCCCGCTTCCTCTTGTATATTATATAATATATACATCTTCCTCCATAGTACTTCCAGCTCTGTGCCTTTCAATCTGTTTCAGACTGGGATCAAGCAGTGTCCTCAGGTGAGGTGTGTCCTAAGACACCACCTTTGTGTTTGGATACTGGCTGCCCACGGACCTGTATTACTCTTCTACCACCTGCACCTTTCTCTGTCCTTCACGTGAATTCTAAAATATTAGAAATAAACAGAGTCAGCATCCTCGGAGTGATTTCTGGAAACGAGGAAAGCTTCTTTCTCAATGTCTCTTACCATTAGAGCATCGTTTTTTAAAGTCAAGGTCCCTATTAAAATGTAAATTCTTCTTAAAGAGTAAATATTTTTTTTTTATTTTTTTACAAATAGTTTATTGTCAAATTAGTTTCTACATAACACTCAGTGCTCATCCCCAAAGTGCCCTCCTCCATGCCCATCCCCCCTCCCCCCACATCCATCAGTCCTCAGTTTTTGTCAGCATTCAAGAGTCTCTCATGGTTTGCCTCTCTCCCCTTCCCCCACCATTTCCGCCCTTCTTCTCCCCCTTGGTCCTCCGTCAAGTTCCTCCTAATCCTCCTATACGTGCAAACATATGACATTTGTCCTTCTCTGCCTGACTTATTTCGCTCAGCATAACACCCTCAAGGTCCATCCATGTTGCTACACATGGCCAGATTTCATTGTTTCTCATTGCCATGTAGTATTCCATGGTATAGATAAACCACATCTTCTTGATCCAATCATCTGTTGATGGACACTTAGACTCTTTCCATGTTTTAGCTATTGTGGAGAGTGCTGCTATGAACATTGGGGTACATGTGCTCCTATGCCTCAGCATTTCTGTATCCCTTGGGTAAATTCCTAGCAGTGCTATTGCTGGGTCATAGGGGAGTTCTATTGTTAGTTTCCTGAGGAACCTCCACACTGTTTTCCAGAGGGGCTGTGCCAGTTTACATTCCCACCAACAGTGTAGGAGGGTGCCCGTTTCTCCACATCCTCGCCAGCATCTCGAGTTCTCTGATTTGCTCATTTTAGCCAAAGAGTAAATATTTTTTACTAATATAAGCAGAATAGACCCCTTTTACTTCTGAGATTAATGATCTTAGTGGAAAGGAAAAAAAAAAAAAAAGATGCCCAAACCAAAAGCCTTGAGGACAATCAGCACCTGAGAGAATAAAGGTGGGTGCCATCACAGGAGGGAGTGGGAGAAGGGTGAAAGGCTGAAGGTGAAAAAGCACCTACTTGATGGTTTTGTGCAGGGATGGCTAGCATCAGAATAAATGTCACACCCGAAAGAATGTAACAGAAAGGAGCCCAAGCTTTACCCCACATGAAGGCTTCTGTTGGCCATGAACTGCAGTCCTCCCAAAATGCTTTACAAACAATGTTGCAGGAGAAAATGTTAGGTCTTACTGGCACCTCGCTTCAGGTGCACAGAAAGGACACTAGCCAATATCTCTCACTCCACTGCCACTTTGTAGAGTTCTGTGCAGGAGGGATGCAGCTCCAGGTTGAATAATACTGAACTTCTCCCTCTCTCTACCATTCACACAAAATCTGTAAAGTCAGATAAAATGGGGAGAAAAAGAGAAATAAACACCAAGAAACATCACCCTAAGAAATGACCATTTCGTTACAAAGGTGTGTGCAAAATAGTCTTCAATTATACATTTACCCAATATTTTTTATCACTTAGTATGAACCAGGATTGTGCTAATTGCTAGAAATATAGAAGTTAGCTAGACAGACAAGGTCCCTGCTTTTGTGGCGCTTACCTCTAGTAGGGAAAACAAAGTAACAGCTAAACAAACAAATACATTAAAAAAAAATGGCTAGTGCTATGGAGAAAAATAAAGCAGAATGAAGGACCAAATCCATGAAAAAACGGAATGGCAGGTGACTGGTTGGTTACACAGTGGCCATTTCCAACTTCTCCCATGTCCTCCTCTCTCAAGAGGCTGAAAAGGCAAGACACCCACTCTCCACCATCCCTTGCAGCTCAGGATGGTCATGTCATAATTGCTTCTGGCACTGAGACAAGAGGAAATCTCTAGGTAGGTGATGGGAAGCTCTTGAGAAAATGTTTCTTTCTTGATAAGAGGAAAGAGATATGTGGAAAGTGTTCTACCTTGTGGGCCTGGCTGCCCCTTACTTCTTACCTTTGTAAACTATCATGTGCTTAATTGACTGAGCCCCCCAGGAACCCCTGTAAACTGTCATGTAAAGAGGTCGGGGCACTGGGTGGTATCTTATCACCCAGTAATAAGGTCAGGGGAAGTCCTGAAACTCATAAAGATACTATCCGGTGTCCTGACACTGAGGTGCTATTAGAACAGCCACCACCAGGCCTCTCAAATAAGCAATAAGTTTCTGTATGGCTTTAAGCCCCTTTGAGGTTTCTGTTACTTGCCTCTAACATCACTGTAACATAGGGTCTTATTTCAGATGGGAGTGGCCAGAGAAGAGTTCACTGAAGAAGTGATACTACAGCTAAAACCCCACTGATGGGAAGCCAGTCACATGAAAATCAGAATAATATTCTAGGCAGAAGCAATGTGTGCAAAGACCCTGGGGCAGGAATAAGCTTGTTATGTAGCTGGAGCAGATGAATGTGGAAGAAAATGGTACCTGATAGAAAGGTAGGCAGTGGATCAGATCACATATGGCATTGTAAGGCACAGATATTATTCTTATTGCAATATGACTCACTGCAGGCTTTAAGCAAAGGAGTGATAGGGGTATGGCCTGATTTATGTTTTAAAAATACAACTTTAATTGCTGTGTAGGTGGCTGAGAGAAGTGGGGGCACCAGTTAAGAGACTATTACAATAAGCTAAGTAAGTGATAATGATGGCTTAGACCTAGTAACAATGTAGATGGAGAAAAGTAGATGGCTACTGAAAATATTTTGGAGACAGAGCCAAGAAGATCTGCTGATATGTGATGGGGTGAGGGGATGGGATGACTCCTAGGTTTGAGGGTCTGAGATGGGGGGACAGAAAAAGTTTGGGGAACTGTAAATCAGTAATTCTATTTTGGGTGAATTACATTCTTATTAGATACCCAAGTAGAGACATCCAGTTGGCAGGTAAATATATAAGTTTGGAGAAATGTCTATTCAGATTCTTTGCCCATTTTCATTAATTCATTTGTCACTCCATAAATCCATTTTAAGGTCATACTATGTGCCAGACTGTACTATGCTAAGAACTATGTATACAATGACCAAAAAAACCATGTCCCTACCTTCCTGAAGATCATAGTCTAATTATAACTAAGTTGTGGAGGGATGGAGAGAAGAGGAATACATAAGTAGAAATACAGTAAGTTGTAGTGAGTTCTGTGAAAGAAAAGAGCAGAGCATGGTAGGAGGACCCTCTTTAGGACTGGGGGGTTGGGGAACCAAAGGAAAGAGTAGCAGCCATAACAGAGAAAAACAGCCCATTGCTAGTAGACTCCCTAGGACTCCTGCGGCAGACACATGACAAGACAAGAAAACCCAGTCACTAAGCTGCCCTGGATCCCCAGCCACCTTCCAGATCTCGAACAGTGCTTCAGGCTCCTTAAGGCCTGGACTTAGTACTTGTGATAGCCTGTTTTCCTTGAGGCAACTCAGAGTTCTCTGCAGTCAAAAGAAGCTATCTTATGGGGGCTGGGGAACAAGGAAGAGGGAGAAAAAAAAAAAGGAGTAAGTGGGACCTAGAGGGATTAAGTGCCTCTGGGAACTTCCTTTGACTCTGTACCAGACTGGTTCCCCTTCACCCATCCCACTCCACAATTCGTCCCCACCTGGTCATTTAAGTAGGGAGCAAAGAATGCCTTCGTTTCTGCTTAGAGGAGGTGGGGGGGGAGAGGAAGCTTGATTCACTCACCTGCAGGTCACTGCTCCATGGAGTCAGTGTTGCCCACTGATAATTGCAACTGGAAGGCTCCACCGCATCATACAGTGGCAAGATAAGAAGTCACTGAAGAACTGATTTGTGCTGTGCTCTTTGTGGGGATCTTTTTTCTGTCCCCTTCTGAGAATAACCCCAGACCCTCTGTTCTGCCTTATGTTGGAGGAGAGTTGTATCACTGGGCCCAAGACATCACTGTTTCCTTGGCTTTTATTTTCTGGAGGCTTGAGTTCTCTGGGGGGATTTCTACAGAGGGCAGGAGGGAGAAACAAGGACGGCTGAACCAGGACTTGGCTGTGGCCCCTGGCGCCATGTGAAAGGCAGGCCCAGATAGCCACAAGAGATCTTTTGGGGATGATGAAAAGGTTCTGAAATTCGATTATGGTGATGGTTGTGCAATGCTGTAAATACAACAAAAATCACTGCCTTGTACGCTTAATATGAGGGAATGTTACGGTATATGAATAAAGATGTTAAAACAACAACAACAACAACATCAGCGTTGGCCTGGGACCCTTGCCTCACTTCCCCACTGTGCTCCAGGTAAGTGACAAATGTTAATGGAGGAGTGCATCTAATAGGGTGGACTTAAGGCACAGAGTTCCTAGCTGGGAATAAAGTCCACTGGCCCACGGGTGGTATCAACACAGATCTACCAGCTTTCATGGACACATGGCAGCCCAGATCATAATTATATCTCTGCTATAATCAGAGGGAATCCAAGGCTAGAGGGACCACCCCATACATTTTGCTGTGTGTAAGAACTCCGGGACCTAGAAAGAGGAAGAGAGTCCCAGTCCCAGTAATATTTGTCCCTGACTTTCCCACTAGCCTGGTAGGATGGAGCCTTGCTCTTATTTAAAGAAATCAATATATATAGGAGGCAAAATGCCCTCCCCCACGCCCCTACCTCCCTGCCAAAGATGTCCATGCCACACAGCAAAAGGGACTTACAAATGAATGAGCCCTTAAAAACAGAGAATTCTCTCTGGTTAGAAGCAGACAGATGAGGCAAGAGAAGTCAGAGAATGATTCCAAGCATGGCAAGGAGCGGACATGCTGTTGCTGGCTCTGAGATACAGGGACTCACATGCAAGAAGCAGGGAGAGGCCACTAGGAGTGATGGATGGTCCCCAACTGATAGCCATCAAGAAAACGTGACCTTTGTCCTACAACCACAAGAGTTGGATTCTGCCAATCACTGGAAAGAGCTTGGAAAGGGAATCTTCCTCTAAAAAGGAACATAGTCCTGTCCACATCTTGATTTTAGCCTTGTGAAACTCTAAGCAAAGAAACTAGCCAAACCACCCAGACTTCTGACCTGCAGAACTGTGACATAATAAATAACTGTTATTGTAAGCCACTAAATTTGTGTTAATTTGTTAAGCAGTAATAGGAACTAATTCAATGTGGCATTTCTCAGATAACTGAGTGTGAACACTATCACTTTTCACTACCCCACCAGCATCTACATTAGTAGAAACCTTGAAAAGCTTAAAGAGTGTAGTTTACTTTAAACATGGGACCCAGGGGCTAAGAAACCTGGTTCTAATTCTGACCAGAGGCACTGAACAGCAAGTCATGAGACACAGGTCTGATTTTTAGATCCCTGTAAGGACCTTAAATAAATCAATCTATCAGACTCTCCATTTCCATGTCTACAATATTGATGAGTTGGTCTAGATGATTTCTAAGGTCCTTTTAGTGTAATGAACTAAAACTGATAGACATTTCAATATATAACCCAGTACTTTCACCTGGCAGAAAGCTCATCCCAAGAGGGCATTCTGATGGGAGGAGAGGGTAGTTGGTCAAGGCTGCTGAGGCTTCTGTGAGCTTCTGATATCCAAGATCAACAGTAAGGCTCTCCAAAGAAGAGATGACTTTCCCCTAGGGGCCAGCTAAGCACTCTGCCCCCTCCCCCCTACCACCACGTGCCCCAGTAATTATCCTGGAAGAGCCAACAACCTCTTATTGAAGATTCCCCGCAAGAAGTGGTGGGCCAGGGAGGACCTGTCACCTGTGTCTGCCTTCCACTCGAACTAAACCAAGCTTCGCAGAGGGGAGAAAAGCTTACTAGAATCCTCTGCCAATTGCCCACACCTCTCTTCCCAGTATGGGGTCCTTCAAATTCTGAAGGGAACAATTTGGCCAAGGGATTTGCACCTCCTCAAATTCAATGCAATTCATTACAACAAACAGGTTTTGAATAGTTGCTGTGTGCTCACTGAGTTAAAGTAGAGGCAGACAGTCATTCTGGAGGTAAGCATTCAGTTTCATTTTCAAGCTTGGATTTCAGTATCAAAATCTCTAGTAGTGCAACTCAGGAAAGGAGGGAGGAGGCAGAGACCAGATGCATTACACTCAAAACACAGAACTATACAGTAGATGTGATTTAGAGCCATTTGAAAAGGTGAAGTTTTCCTTTAGAACGGAGTACAAACACTGAACAAAGAGTTATTAAGAACTCTGTTTTTCAGAAGCATTTATATTCTGTCTCACATCACATTCACATCAACACTCTGGGTAAATTTTGATCTGCACCTCTGTCCTCAATCAGGGTTTTTCCAAGAAGGCAAAGCTTTAAGTTCATTGAGCAGAATTTAGAGTTGAATTTGCATTAATGTGCATTTTTCATGGGCAAATTATGCAACTGTATGTAGTCAGCTGTCACTGAAGATATGTTTGATGTGTACTTGCTTTTTTCACATGGTTAATATATATATTTTAGTACAATATATTTTTAGACATTTTGTAAGTTAAAATGATGCTATCATTTCTCAGTGGTTCTTACTTTAATCCTCTTTGCATATCAGCCATGGTTGACCCAAGTCACCTACACTAGCCATTTTTAGGCTTTCTTCCTCAGAGACAGATGTGACAGATGTGTTCATATATGTGACGCACCCCTACAGATATATCCAGAATTATGTGCAAGTCTAGGAGCTTGACCTGTAACTCCAACACGGAGTCTTCAACCTAAGAAATCATGTGGAAAAGAAAATAATTATGTAGACATCCTTAAATTTATTCTATTAATTTAAAAAATTAATCACTGACAAATCTTGGTGTTTGATATATTAGCAAGCAATTATTTGCAACTGACATCCTTTGCTTCGGATATATTTTGACACCATGGCTGATAAGAGCATGCAATACCATAAATGTACACCTGAAATCTGAATTCTTTTATTCTTTTTTTTCTTAAAGGTTTTACTCACTTTTGAGAGAGAGAGGGAGGGAGGGAGGGAGAGAGGGAGGGAGGGAGGGAGGGAGGGAGGATGATTGGGCAGAGTCAGAGAGAAAGGGATACAGAGAATCCCAAGCAGGCTCTATGCTGTCAGCACATGCGGGGTTTGAACTCACGAACTGCAAGATCATGACCTGAGCAGAAGTTGGACACTTAACCAACTGAGCCACCCAGGCGCCCCTGAAATCTGATTTCTTGAAGGCTCAGGGTGCCTGTCACAGAGAACTAGGGAAAAGACCAGGAAGAGGAACATGGTTATTCTCCCAACTGGGCAATGGTAGGAATACAATAAACCTGTTGTAAAAGTCTACCAATGAGCATTTCTCTGGAAGTAACTAATCTCCTATCCATGATATATAAAACCAATGACATTCCAAAAGGTTTCATAGGCTGCACCCAAACATAAAATTGTGTTTCCTTCCTTAGATGTGGAAGAAAATGACTCTACACACATTTTAAATATGAAGAGGCTGTATAATGTGGTGATTGGGAGCACGGACTCTGAGAGCTGGGGTTCACAGGTAATTTTGCCTCCCAGGGGGCATTCGGCAATGTCTGAAGACATTCTTGATGTTTCAGCTGGGGGAGGAAGATGTTATTGACATCTAGTAGTTAGAGGCCAGGGTGCTGCTAACATTCTAAAATAATGTAGGCAAGCCCCCCACAACACAGAGTTAGCTGGCCCTAAATACCAACCATGCTGGGGCTGAGAAACCGTACTGTAAAGCAACCTGCCTGGGTTTCAAACCACTCAATACCAAGTTACTTCACATTTTTGTTCTTATTGAGTGTCTTTACCAATAAAATTAGGATAATAATGGTACCGACCTTATTGATTTGTTGTGAGAATAAAATAACTGATGCAGGGAAGGAGCAAAGAACAATGTCTAAGTGCTCGACAAACACTGAGTTTCGTTATCGCTGTATATATTGGGAAAGACTGAGAAGAAATATACCAAAATTGTAACAATGGTTGTTTCCAAGTGGCAAGATCAGGACTGGTTTTTATTTTCATTACAGTTCTATATTTTATATATTTTCCAAATTTTCAAATATCCAAATATCCAAAAACATATACTATATTTTTAAAGAATGCAGAGGAAGGAACTTGACTTGTCATATAGTGGAAAGAAGACAGAATTCAGATCCTGGCTCTACCTGCTGTGAGGAGCTTCGGGCAGGTTAGTTCATCTCTCCGAGCTTCAGTTTCCTAATCGGAAACTGGGGCTAAGAACCTACATCACAGGGGCGCCTGGGTGGCTTAGTCAGTTAAGCGTCCGACTTCCTCTTAGGTCATGATCTCGCGGTTCGTGGGTTCGAGCCCTCCGTCGGGCTCTGTGCTGCCAGCTCAGAGCCTGGAGCCTGTTTCAGAGTCTGTGACTCCCTCTCTCTCTGACCCTCCCCTACTCACGTTGTCTCTCTCTCTCTCTCTCTCTTAGAAATAAATAAAACATTAAAAAATTTAAAAAAAAAAAGAACCTACATCACAGAGTCTCTATCAGGATTACACACGATAGACATTCAGTGCCTAGGAAAGTATGCTGAATGAGAGGTTCCATGAGATGACCATTTTAAAGTTTAGCCAAGGACAATGAGAAAGAATGAAATCTGGCCATGTGTAGCAACATGGATGGACCTTGAGGGTGTTATGCTGAGCGAAATTAAGTCAGGCAGAGAAGGACAAATATCATATGTTTGCATGTATAGGAGGATTAGGAGGAACTTGACGGAGGACCAAGGGGGAGAAGAAGGGGGGAAATGGTGGGGGAAAGGGAGAGAGGCAAACCATGAGAGACTCTTGAATGCTGACAAAAACTGAGGACTGATGGATGTGGGGGGGAGGGGGGGATGGGCATGGAGGAGGGCACTTGTGGGCATGAGCACTGAGTGTTATGTGGAAACTAATTTGACAATAAACTATTTGTAAAAAAATAAAAAAATAAAAAATAAAGTTTAGCCAAGGAAAAATGACTGCATAAACAGGAAAATATATTCATATGGTAACACCTCTTTTGCTTTTTAAACCGACCTCTTAGAAAGACGACCTCCCATCTTGTGCCATTTTTGGCCTTGGTTCATAAAGGAGACGTCGCATCCATACTCTGGTTCTTCCCTCTATTCCTTCTCCTTCCCTACATACACGTACGCTAGGAAAAGACCCAGTCATCTGGCTGGCAGGGCCTGACTCATTCGGCAGGGTTTACTGGCAGTGGGCAATTGCTGCGACTGGAAGGCAGGGCCCTGGCCTCACTTTCTTATGTCCTTCACCCAGCCTCACTGTCCCTCTTCCTATTTCGTCTTCCATTCCTAGCCTCCAGGTTGGCAAGGTCTCTCCATAAGAGGAACCCCTGTCTCTACTTTGTCTCTCGGCTCCATCTTCTCCTGTTCAGCTGGAAGAGGAGAGCGGACAGACTTGAGAGGGGTGAGTAGGAAGCCCAGCTGGGTTTCCAGACCTAAGGCTCTAGAGCACACCAGCCGTGCTTACCTGACAAGCCCTGCATGAGTGTGGTGGGCATGCAGCCCTTGCCCGGCTGTACGGTACTCCAGCACTGCTCTTCTGCATAACTCACCCAGCAGGTAACACTGGAGGTCAGGTGGTAAGGAGGAGGAGTTTATTCACACACCCTTTCCTTCCTTTCCTTAATGACTGAATTAGATGGGTACAATAGGTTATGCCTGTGAACATCATCAAGAGGGGTGACTATTTTATTTTATTTTTATTTTTTAATGTAATCTCTATACTCAACGTGAGGCTCAAACTCACGACCCCAAGATCAAAAGTTGCATGCTCTACCAACTGAGCCAGGTAGGCGCCTCAAGAGGGATGACTATTTTAACTCTTAGTTAGCCTGCTAACTTGAATTCAAATCCTAAGCAACCTTTCAAGATAACCCGAGACAATCTTTTGCACTCAAGTCCTAACTGCCATGGTTTGGGAAAGGTAGTCTGGCTCCAATCTACTCTGACACTAAAGATCTCAGGGTTCTCTGGGGAGGAGTCCTAGAGTCGTGTGAGCTCTTGGCTCAGTGTTCTGGGGACTGAGAGCCACAGCTGACTAGGAAGAGGCCTGCTTAGGGCAGGAATTGACCTTCTCAACACATTCAGTCTCAACCCGAGATAAACTATTTTTCAGTGTTGGGAGGCGGTGCCAGGCAAAGCATCAGAGTGAAATGAGACTATTAGGGTGCTTCTACGTCTAGACATAAATAAAAATGTCAGAAGAACTTCATACTAATGACAAGTAAAATGTCAGGGGGATTGGAAATCCCCCCAGGTAAGAATTTATGGATACGTCTTGAACTCTAGTGTTCTACTACTACTTCAGGGTCAGCCTGACTAGCAACTAAAAATTTCAGGCATAGTGTTGACTGTTGCCTGGTGCTGTGTCGGAAACCCACTGATGGAAGATACGGTTCCTGCATTCAAGAAGCTCATGTTAAGTGACTCAAACAGTGTAAAAGAGTACTTGTCCCAGGGAAACATAGATTTTAGCAGGGATCCAAGGCTTAATATATAGGACTAAAGTTAAGTATCACAGGAGACACAACCACTCTTCAAAGTATTCTTCAATGAATGCAGATCAAAACCACACTGAGATACCATCTCACGCCAGTCAGAGTGGCTAAGATGAACAAATCAGGAGACAATAGATGCTGGTGAGGATGTGGAGAAACGGGCACCCTCCTACACTGTTGGTGGGAATGTAAACTGGTGCAGCCCCTCTGGAAAACAGTACGGAGATTCCTCAAAAAATTAACAATAGAACTCTCCTATGACCCAGCAGTAGCACTGCTAGGAATTTACCCAAGGGATACAGAAGTGCTGATGCATAGGGACACATGTACCCCAATGTTCATAGCAGCACTTTCAACAATAGCCAAAACATGGAAAGAGCCTAAGTGTCCATCAACGGACGAATGGATCAAGAAGATGTGGTTTATCTAGGGCGCCTGGGTGGCTTAGTTGGTTAAGCGTCCGACTTTCGCTTAGGTCATGAACTCGCGGTTCGTGGGTTCGAGCCCCGCGTCGGGCTCTGTGCTGACTGCCAGCTCAGAGCCTGGAGCCTGTTTTAGTCTGTGACTCCCTCTCTCTCTGACCCTCCCCTGCTCACACTGTCTCTCTCTCTCTCTCTCCTAGAAATAAATAAAACAGTAAAAAATTTAAAAAAAAAAAAAAAAAAAGAAGATGTGGTTTATCTATACAATGGAATACTACATGGCAATGAGAAAGAATGAAATCTGGCCATTTGTAGCAACGTGGATGGAACTCGAGGGTGTTAATACTGAGCAAAATAAGTCAGGCAGAGAAATACAGATGAATGAAACCCTGAAGGGAAATACCTCATTTAGTAAATACCTCATTTAGTAAAGAATTTCACAAATTTTAGATTTCTATCCCTTCTCTTCCTCTTTGTATCTTTGACCTCGTAACTTCTCTTAGTTTCACTCTTCTCATAGCACAGAAGAATGACATCAGTCATCAGTTACTGTCAAGAGCCAAAAGGGAAACTACACAGACCAAAAAGAGGAAATCTTTATATTTCAGAAATTTCTAGAAGTTAAGGAAAAAAGTCCTCTTTTTCCCTTAAAAACCTAAAATAATGTGGAAAGAGAGTGATCTATTATTACCTTGAAGTATGATAATATTATTTTAAAGCAATAAACCCAGTCCATTTGATACCATAGTTTGTGATCATAATTTGTAAAGTTTTTAATCTACTTATTTTATTTTGAAAACCAAGGTAAGTCCTTTTAAAGGTAATATGTTCAGGCTGGTCTTATTACTCGGTTCAGAGGATGAAAGAATGTTAAGTTCGATTAAAAGAAATCAACCATGATGTAATTCTAGATTTTTTTTGCCTTTAGACATCATTTGGTCACCATAGTAACACAGTACTTTACTACCAGATATCTATACAGCACAAAGGGAAGAGAAGAGCAGGCAATTGCTTACTGGTTATTTGGGGGTACAGAATGTGACTACTGAGATAATTGAAGATTGAATATAGATTCCACTGGGGATCTGTTTTAGCAAGGGATGCTGATTTGATCTTCTAGTAACGTCAGCTGAACAAAATTTGTAGCCAAATTAACTGTTGACATCATTCGAAATAACACAAGCAGGGAAGAAGCATAGCTTAGTAGTTAAAATCATGGACTCTGGTGTCAAGTTTCTTGGGTCCAAATCCTGTGTCTACTGTTTGCTAGCTGTATGATCTTGGAAATGTTCCCTGACTTCTCTGTCTCTTCTTCATTATCAAAATGTGGGTACTAATAATACCTCCCTCAAAGGATTATTATAAAGATTAAATGACTGATTATTTCTGCTTAGAATGATGTCTTGCACATAGCAAGAACTTTATACGTATTTGTTAAAGGTGAAATAAAATTTAAATTTGCCAGCTTCCCTCTTTGGGGGTAGGTAGGAATGGTCAAAGATACCAAAATTTGAGTACAGAGCAGATTATTTTAGCCCGTAACTTTGGAAGATTCCTTTGATAACTTCCTGGGAGCCTTCTTGAGAGCTTTTCTATAAGATTTGGAAGTCAGTGTCACTCTACTATGTGAAACCAGAGCTGGAAATAATCTAAGCTCTCCTGGTATCAGGAACATCAGAAGGAAGACAATGGCACAGCACAAAGAAACAGCACGCCCGCCTGCTCAGGCTCAGTGAGCCACTGCCAATAACCTCGGGGCACACGGGCACAGAATAAGCAAGGGAGGAAATGAGATTGTATTGGAGTGACAACCAAATCTAGTTGATTCCAGTAATATTAGTTTTTTCCTCTTTCCAGGACTCAAAGAAAAAAATCATTGTCACCAATTAGTACTTTGCTTTGTTAATTATCATGGTGCAAAATTTCCACTGATTTTTCTTTAACAGGCACTTACTCTGGTAAATTATTCATTTTACAGAACTATCTAGGCATCTTTTCTAGACCTGTAACAAATCTAAAGCCCCTAAACAACATCTAAGCCAGGACAAAATTTCTAAATTACCCAGAAAAAAAGAAGGTACTATGTCCTCTAAGCCAAATTACAGCTGCAATAATATCACGGGATCCCTAGCACATACCTTCATCTGGACTTGATTTCAGGGATGGTCTCCTTTGGTCTTCTCCGTCAGGAATAACCCTTGCATAGGAGTTTGGAGAATTCCATAAACCACCAGGAAAGCTTGGGAACATATTCATTTCTGTCCTCTGTCTTCCCCTTGGCTTCTAGCCTGCTTCCTGGTAAGAAGACAAGATGACGCTGTGCTGGGTTGACTGTTAAATCATCTTCCCGCCCCCAGCCCCACTCTCTTGGTGCCCCTCCCTTCTCCTTTCCAAGGCTCTGGAATGTGTCACATGGGAAATGGATCACGTGGCTCAAGGGGGAAATGTGGCCATCTTCTATCTCCCTTCCCCCACTTTTCCTTTCAGGAGCAAAGCAGCAGAAATCTCTGACTTGATAGGCTCTGACCAAAAATCTCCATATGACAAGGAAAAGAGTCAACCAAACCTCCAGCCTTCTCCACTTTCTTTTTTGTTTTATTTCTCATCTGAACGTTTTATTATGGACAGAGTTGCTTCATAGTGCGGGGAAATGATGCTTTCTTCCCAGCCCCTTTCTTTCTTATTATCAATACCCTAACGTGACAAGGTATTCCCTAACCCTCCCCGCCTCCATCTGGAACCCACTTAGCATAACTGAGACAACTGAGTGTTCAGCACCAAGGACAGCATTACACCCCCCCTTCAGCGTTCATTAAAGCCGTTTGTCTGTCTACTTCACTCTCAGGTAAATAAAAATATTTTAAAAATATTTCCCTGAGGTCTTGTGTCTAAAATATGTCAGACCATATATTTAGGGCTCTGATGTCCCCTACTATCAATTCATTGCTACCTTATAAATACAAATAGAATTTTTACATACCATTACAAAGACCATCGCATGCCTACCTACCTCCCTGTCCCCATCCCATCACCCATACCCACCCTTCAGATACGCTCCATGCTTTAGGGGGAGGGGAAATTCTCATAACATAGTTTACTATACACCCATATATATATGCTCATGAACAAAACAAAAAACAGAAACACACAGGATTTCTGAAGTGTGTATATCAAGATGTCCTTAGCCCCATTCCTAGCCCTCAGGCAGGGATGAATTAGAGAGGCAGGGAAGAAGCCTAATCGAAGCTGTTTTGTGCAGGGTCTGTCCTGCTTTGCTGACGTCCCTGTTGCCATGGTGCTAGGTAACTGCTGAAGGGGATGATTTCTTTCAGAACCGGTCACCATGGGACCCTGTGGACTAAAGAAAGGAAGAGGGAAAAGGACTGAATTGCTGAAGAGGACTTTCAATTAGCATTTTCAGAGCCAAATTTACCTAATGGGTCCTTTCCTTACTGAATTGTTGCTGACCCTAAATCCTAAGAGGATTCTAGAATTTAGTATGGACACTGTGATGGACACTGTGATGGTAACTCCCTCCATACTCCACTGCTTCTCTCCCTAAAAATCTAAATTTAGGGACAATTGAATGAAAATGCCAGCTTCACAGGGTGACTGCAAGTGCCATCACAGAGTTGGGGGAAGGACACAGGAACCTATATTTTCCTCAGATTGGGACTTCTGACTTTTATGAGGCCATTTATCTTAAGTCCTAACAGCCTAAACTTTACAACCAAACCTGATTGTTGACACAAGGAACAATTTGAGAATGTTTTACAATGTTATAGGAGAAGTGACAAATATTTTTAAACGTGAGTTGCTGAATTATATTAAATGAAAATAAATTTGATTAAAGTCAATCCTTTGGGTAGTATTTGAACTACCCCAAATTAGGAATTTAAGCAAGCTCTATACTTATGTCATTAGGTTGGCATATAACTGATTGTTTCTAACTCAGAGTCCTTACCATGGCAATTTTAGATATTTATTTTTGGGGGGAGAAATACTTTCAAAATTTTTCTTAATGTTTATTTTTGAGGGAGAGAGAGACAGAGTGTGAGCAGAGGAGGAGCAAAGCGAGAAGGAGACACAGAATCCAAAGCAGGCTTCAGGTTCCAAACTGTCAGCATGGAGCCCAATGCAGGGCTCAAACCCACAAAGGTTTTGACCCAAGCCAAAGTCAGATGCTTAACCAACTGAGCCACAGAGGCGTCCAAGCAGAAATACTTTCAATGTGTAGGAATGCAAACTCTATTTAAAAAAAAAAAAAAAAAAAAAAAAGGCGGCACAGGAGCTGGAGTATAATTTCATGAAATCAAAATTCCTTCCTGGCTCAACATTCACAGCGTAAGATGTATTTACTTCTTTTATTTTAGGAGAAGAGTCAGGTTAATTCCAGTATTTCTAAATAAGACAGAGAATTTCAACTCTGCTAATTCTAATGCTTGTAGCTTTCAGAAAATTCATTTATCAGGAAAGCCGATAGGTGTTTGAAGAAATTCTTAGAAAGCCAGCAGGATGGTGACTTAGATATCATCTATCTTTTCTTAGTCAATAATAGTAACAAGAACAACAACAAAAACAGCTAATGTTTAACATGTCCCAGGTATTTAGTACATGTCATTTAATCCACCTACCTAACCATGAGACAGGTACTCTTATAGATTTTCTTGTTTTATACAAGAGACTGAGGCTTACATAGGATAAGTAATGTGCCCCAAACTGCACAGCTAGTTAGTGTGGGAATAAGGGTTTGGAACTATTTAATCTTACTCCAGAGCAGACACACTATACTATTCTGCATCGTGTATAATGGACTAGACTAAAATTACTTGTCAATTGATTGTAATGTGATTCACTACTAAGGGCCTCTGACAGGAGAAATTTTAAAAATCACTTTAAATTATCTGAGACCAGGGCACCTGGGTGGCTCAGTCAGTTAAGCATCAAACTCTTGATTTTGACTCAGGTCATGATCTCATGGTTTGTGGGATCAAGCCCTGCACTGGGCTCTGTACTGATGGAATGAGGCCTGCTTGAGATTCTCTCTCTCTCTCTCTCTCTCTCTCTCTCCCTGCTTGCATGCTCTCTCCCTGCTTGCATGCTCTCTCTTTCAAAATAAATAAGTTAACTTAAAAACATCATGAACTTTCTGATTGCTTTAAACCAAACTGAAAGCAAACTACTGTCCAAATGTCTGAGAGATTCATTAAAATAGTTTTCTTAAGGGGGGCCTAGGTGGCTCTGTCAGTTAAGCATCCAACTTTGGCTCAGGTCATGATCTTGCGATTTGTGAGTTTGAGCCCTACATCAGGCTCTGTGCTGACAGCTCAGAGCATGAAGCCTGCTTTGGATTCTGTGTGTGTGTGTGTGTATGTGTGTGTGTCTGCCCCTCCCCTGTTCATGCTGTCTCTCTCTTTCAAAAGTAAACATTAAAAAAAATTTTTTTTAAATAGTTGTCTTAAAACAAAGCTCTTTCTACAGAAGAATGCCAGCTAATGAGTGTAGAGTCTAATACTTAGGACACCATTTTTGCAGCCCTCAATGAAATAACCTATTCAGTAAAGGAATGGGTATTCAAACTATTAAATGAGGACAGGTTGTTTGTAGATGATTTGCAAATTGCAAAGGCAAATGTATCCTGGAAGGGGGGGTTGGGTGGGGTGGTCACCATCTTAACTAGGTGACCAAATTTAGTATCACTAGTAGTGAGACAACTTGTAATCATGTGCCAACATGAAGCAATGTGAACTATCTAATATTACTAATGAAGTATTCTCTCTAAAAACGTTTGACCTAAATCTAAACAAGCTTCTATTCATAACGTCTAGTCTTTTTTTTTTTAAAGGGCAGGAGTTGGAGAACAAGTTATAAGATGTTATGATGAAATAATCAGCCAAATCGAGAATACAGATTATTTATTCTACAAGGGAACTCATCTGGACTTATTAAAAATCAATGTCGTGAAATGAAAATAAAACGGGGGCGCATGGGTGGCACAGTAGGTTAAGCATCTGACTTATGATCTCGGTTCAGGTCATGATCTCACAGTTCATGAGTTCCATCCCCATATCGGGCTCAGCAGAGTCTGCTTGGGATTCTGTCTCTCCTTCTCTTTGCCCCTCCCCTGCTTGTGTACCTGTGCTCACTGTCAAAAGAAATAAATAAACTAAAGAAAATAAAAGAGGTATGCTGTTTGAAGAGTGTGCTGTTACAGATTAAAAGAGACTATAGACCACAACTGCAAAGGATATGATTTGCTGACATGCTGACTGGGGATGGAGAGAGAATGGATATAAAGGAGCTATAAAATATTTTGGGGGGGGGGGGGCGTCTGGGTGGCTCAGTTAGTTAAGCTTGAGCATCCAACTTTTGATTTTGGCTCAGGTCGATCAATTAGCGTGGAGCCTGCTTGAGATTCATTCTCTCTCTCTTTCTCTCTCTCTCCCTCCCTCTCTCCCTCTGCCTCTCTTCTCCACTACTGTTCTCCTTCTCTAATAATTAATTAATTAATTAAAATATTTCGGGGACAGTTGGGGAAATTTGCATTATGAAATGAAGATTAGATGACATCACAGAATTGTTATTTATATTAGATGTAGGAAAGGAATTGTGGTTTATAGGAGAATTTTCTTGTTCTTAGGAAATGCTTAAGTATTCAGGATAAAGTGTCAAGACAAATGTAAGTTACCTTCAAAGGGTTCAACAACAAGATAATATATGTATGTATATATACAGAAAGCACGAGAAAATACAGCAAAACAATACAATTGGTGAAGCTAGGTGAAGAGTGTATGGGTGTTTATTGTACTTGTATTTAAACTTTGTCCTCTGAATGAAAAAGTAATAAATACTGTTCTATGGTAGAACAAGGACATGCCACATGGAGCCTGTCCCTTTCCAGCTCAGGTTTAATGAGAAAGAAGAGTGATAAAGGATTATAAAGCAATCAGAAAACTGGGCCTCACTTCTTTCTAGGACAAAGTTGGATATGAGTGTATTCATTTTCTACTGTGGCTATAACAAATTACCATAAACGTAGTGGCTTAAAACAACACAGATATTAAAGTCTGTAGGTTAGAAATCTGACATGCATCTTATTGGGCTAAAATCATGGTGATGATAGGGCTGCATTCCTTTCTGGAGGCTACAGAGAGAGAATCTATTTCCTTACCTTTTCCAGCCCCCTCCCCCCCACTCCTTGGGTCATAGCCCCCTTACTCCATCTTTAAAACCAACAGCTTTGTACCTCTCTAACCATTATTCCATAGTCACATCTCCCTTTGATTCTGACCTCAGACTGAAAAGGTTCTTTTAAGGACCCATGTCATTAGATTGGGCACACTCAGATACTCTCCCCTTTCAAGGTCCTTAACCTAATCGTATCTACAAAGTCCCTTTTGCTTTGTAAGGTGACATATTCACGGTTCCAGGGGTTGGGACATGGACATCACCAGGGAGCCCTTATTCTGCATACCACAATGAGTTGCCTCCATGTTGAGAGAATCTCTACCTTTGCTCTTCTTTGGGGACCATTGCTCAGGTCCCTCATACCGCACTCTCTGCACTTTCCAGGGCTGTTTGGGCCAATGGCAAGTCTCCAACAGTGTAGTCAGAGTGAGATAGAGCAGGCAACTATCCCAAGCTGTTCCTGTTCCCTTGAAGCATGATGCTGAACTAACAGCGAGGGTGCTGCCATGGACAGGTGAGGTGACTCCACAGCATGGGCCAGGAGGAAGCTGAGTCCACAAGGGGAGGTAGCCAGTACTCCCTGGGAGATTTGCCTAAAGCCAACAATGGGCCATGAATTCACCTGCTGCAGGCTTCAGTATCCAGGCTAGCAGATTCCCCAGTGATCAGGCCAAAAGGGACATCATGCCAGAAAACTGCCAGTACATATTCTAGGTCCAGAATGAAGCCAGGGGATTCCATCTCTCTCATCAATTCCACAAGAATGTGTACATTACCCTTTACTCCACACACAAATGGCTGTTATCTTCAGAGAAGATGCAGGACCTCCTTGGGAGGCATTATGAAACATAAAACATATCTTATCCAAAGGATACTTGATACTTTAATTGTTTAAATAATGATATTGAACTATATTTGAGACTGAATTAAGACACTTGGGGTTCTTTTCCCCCTGTAACCTAACAATTGCGGTTGTTTTCAAATACGTCCACACATTCTTTGATATGCCTCCCTTCAAATGGTGATACCTAATACCCCTTGAATGTGGCCCTGACTTAGCACCCTATTTCCAACAAAGAGAATGTGGCAGGAGGGATTCAATGTAACTTCTAAAGCCAGGTCACAATAAGGACAGTTTCTGCCTGGTTCTCTAACTTCTTGGACTGTTCATTCTGGGGGAAGCCAGCTACCATGTCAGGACATTCAAGCTATCTTGTAAAGGGGCTCACATATGGAAACCAGGCCTCTCACCAACCAGCACCAAGGAGCAATGGTAAGTGAGTTGCCATGGTAGCAGATCCTCCAGCCCTCATCAGATGACACCCCAAGCCAGAACTGCTCAGCTGAGCTGCTCCCAAATTCCTGATCCACAGAAATTATGAGATGATTATTGTTTTAAGTTACTAAATTTTGGGGTATTTTGTTACATAGTAATAGATAACTAATACACAGGTAAGAACTCTAGATAAAACAAGATACCTACACTTTCTTGGCATATCTGAGTTGTAATAAGTTAAATTAAGTGTTCCTGCTACATACCTGTGTGTTCCTTATGTGGAAGGTATGTGGTTTCATTAAGCCAAGAAATTAGGAAGGGGAGAACAAAATTAGCCACTTAACAGTGGTGTCTGGGGGAGAAAAAGCTAAGTAGGTAGAAGTAGATTATAAAGACTCAGTAGAACTGTAGGGAACTCTAGAACAGGAAGACGGACCTAAGATGGGACTGAAACAAGTGACCAGAAAGCTGTCAGAGCCAAGATTGGCACCAACTCTAACTGTTTTTCTATGAGGTTACAATGCCTATTGTCTCTTAACTCTCTCATCATCAGCTACGTTCACCTGCTCCTTTTTTAAAATTTGTATGTATTTATTTTGAGAGAAAAAGAGAGTGTGCACGTGTGTGGAGGAGAAGCAGAAACAGAGGGAGAGAAAATTCCAAGCAGGCACCACGCTATTCACACACAGCTCAATGTGGGGCTCGATCTCACCAACTGTGAGATCACGACCTGAGATGAAATCAAGAGTTGGATGTTTACCTGACTGAGTCTCCCAGGTGCCCCATACCTGCTTCTCTTTTGATATCAGTTCATCCTGCTTTACACTGCATTACTGGCCCCCAAATGGCTGGCCCCAATAGGCCGAGTTGGCTCTGAAATGTACATGACCTTACAAGTTAAATGTTCCTATATAAGTAACCCAATCTAAATTTAAAACAAAACTACCATATGATCTAGCAATCCCATTTCTGAGAATACTTCTAAAGGAAATAAAATCAGTATCTTCAAAAGATATCTGCATTCCATGCTCATAAAGCATCATTCACGGTAGTCAAGATAAGGAAACAATCTCATTGTCAACAGATGAAAGGATAAGGAAAATACAATACAGACTTTAGAAGAGGGCCGAGAAGTAGGAGGACTAGGATTTCTCTTGTCCATCAAACACAGCTGCACTGAGGTCAGAACGCTTGGAACACCTAGGAAATCCATCTGTGGAGTGACAGAAACATCTCCACAGGTGAAGGGAGACAGCGTGGTTAGACAGAGGTGCGTGTAGGCAAACTAGGGGATATAACAGAGGGAGCACGGAGGGAACGGGTCCCCTTATGTGGAGAGACAAAGGGGAGAAAAAGAGAAGCTGTGGATGGCGTTTTTATGTTAGGACAAGAGAAAAACCTCTCCAGATCGTGGACAGAGGAACAAGAAATACAGAGAGTACCAGTCTCTATTTGGTCTCTACGTTTAGGAGCTTAAGATAATTTTCAAAAGTGTGCAACTTTCTCCAGCCCCGGCCAGTAGCAATCTCAGGGGCACACTAGGAGAGAACAATCGCCTTTCTGGAGTACTGTGAGAAGAGGGGTTATTGCCCTGCCAAGGATCAAATGGCAGGCAGCAGCCATTTGGGGAGGGCGGAGTGGCGCTACCCCAGAACTGAGTCACGTGCTGCAGGATCCTTCACAACATCAGGGGCTGAGTCACAGCCCACCGCTTAGAAGGTGCAGAGACAGGGAAGGACTGGCTGACCGCTGGCACTACTCTATGAGGGCTGCCTGAATAGCATAGTTTGAGACACCAGTCAGGGGAGGAGAGATTGAGGGTATCACCATTTTTATTCCCATCACCAACAGGGTGGGGCTTCAGGGAACAGAACAGTGGCCCCCAGTGGAGGCGGGACCTGGTTCCACCAAACCCTGCCCCTCCATGCCTGGTAACTGCTTATCTACCTGCCTGAGAATGATAATGAACCCACCCAGGCGGCCTCTACTCCAGGCCAGCACAACCACCAGTCAGAGGCATCAACAGACAACTGTCCAGCAGGTTTCTATGTTAGTCTGTTGCTCTTCCCCCCACCCTACTCTTTTCTTTCTTTCTCTTTTTTTTTCTACCTTCTCCTTTTGTTTCCCTTGGAATCAGGCTCATAGTTTCTGATTTGATTTTTGGTCAATTCTTACTATACATATATATATATATGTAATTTTTTTTTCTTTTTTTCTTTCTCTGCTTTATTTGTTTTTTAATCAGGCATTTTTACTCTATTCCTCTTACACCTTTTCTATATCTCCTTCTTAATTTTCCTTTCTCTCTCTCTGGATTAAGCCTCATAGTTTCTTTGATTCTCTGCTTGGTCTTTTTTCTTTCCCCACCCCTTTCATTTTTCGCCCTGTATGGAATAACACAGATCCTTTTTTCCCAGAGTTACTTCAACAGACAAATCAAAGCACATCTGGTGGAAGGTCTAAAAAATCCACCACTATAAATAAAGAGGAGCTCTGTAGAAGACTGACCAGTGGAACAGAGCAGCCAAATACGCACCAACAGAGACACACAACACAGTCCAAAAACACTTCCTGAAGTTCCAGGTTCTGGACAGTGTCTGACCCCCCCCTACCTTTCTTAAAAAAATTTTTTTAACATTTATTTATTTTTGAGAGACAGAGAGAGAGAGACAGTGTGATTAGGGGAGAGGCAAAGAAGAGAGGGAGAGAGAATCTGAGGCAGAGTCCAGGCTCCAAGTTGTCAGCACAGAGCCCAACATGGGACTCGAACCCATGAAACGTGAGATCATGACCTGAGCCAAAGTCGGATGCTTAACTGTCTGGGCCACCCAGGCACCCTGACTCCTTTTTAATATAGTAGTACTCGCAGATGCAGGACACATAACAAGCTATTAGAGCATGTAAAAGACAGAAAACTAGTCAAAATGATGAAACAGAAAAATTCTCCTCAAAAGAAATTCCAGGAAAAAATGACAGCCAGAGAACAGCTCAAAACATATAAAATATACAACTGAAAAAGAATTTAGAATAACAGTCATAAGACTAATAGCTGGGCCTGAAAAAAAAGGATAATAGATAGCAAAGAATCTACTGCTACAGAGATCAAAGATCTAAGAAACAGTCATGATAAATTAAAAAATGCTATAAATGAGATGCAAAATAAACTAGATGCAGTGACAGCGAGGATGGAAGAAGCAGAGGAGAGAATAGATGACTTAGAAAATAAAATTATGGAAAGTGATAAAGCTGAAAAAGAGAAAGGAAATTACTAGACCACGAGGAGAGAATTAGAGACCTACCTAAGTGATTCAATGAAATAATATCCGTATCATAGGAGTTTTAGAAAAAGAGAGAGAGAACAGGGCAGAAAGTTTATCTGAACAAATTATAGCTGAGAACCTCTCTAATCTGGGGAAGGAAACAGGCATCCAAGTCCAAGGGGCACAGAGAACTCCCTTCAAAAACAAAAACAGGTCAACACAATGATATATCAGTGAAACTGGCAAAATACAAAGATAACAAGAGAATTCTGAAAGCATGTAGGGGCAAATGGTCCTTAACCTACAAGCAGAGACACATAAGAGTAGTAGCAAACCTGTCCATTGAAATTTGGAAGGCCAGAAGGCAATGGCAGGAAATATTCAATGTGCTTAATCGTTTATCCAACAAGGCTATCATTCAAAATAGAAGGAGAGATAAAGACTTTCCAAACAAACAAAAACTAAAGGAGTTCATGACCATTATGCCAGCCCTGCAGGAGATCTTAAGGAGGACTCTGTGAGTGGAATGCTGCAAAGACTACAAAGGACCAGAGACATCACCACAAGCACGAAATCTACAAATAACACAATGACACTAAATCCATATATTTCAATACTCACTCTGAATGTAAATGGACCAAATGCCGAATCAAAAGACACAGGGTATCAGAATGGATTAAAAAAACAAGATTCATCTATATGCTACCTATAGGAGACTCATTTTAGATCCGAGGACACCTGCAGATTCAAAGTGAGGAGATGGAGAACCATCTATCATGCTAATGGACATCAAAAGAAAGCTGGAATAGCCATAATGATATCAGACGAACTAGACTTTAAAACAGAGATTGTAATAAGAGATGAAGAAGGGCATTATATCATAATTAAAGGGTCTATCCATTAAGAAGATCTAACAATTGAAAATGTTTACACCCCCAATATGAAAGCTCCCAAATATATAAATCAATTAATCACAAACATAAATAAATGTATAAATAATAATATCATGATTGTAGGGGACTTTAATACTCCACTTACATCAATGGACAGATCATTTAGGCAAAAAAATCAATAAGGAAACAGCTCTGAATGACACATTAGATCAGATGGACTTAGCAGATATATTCAGAACTTTTCACCCAAAAGCAGAATACACATTCTTCTTGAGTGCACATGGAACATTCTCCAAAAGAGATCACATACTGGGTCACAAAATAGCCCTCAATAAATATAAAAGGATTGAGGTCATAGCACGTATACTTCCGGATCACAACGCTATGAAACTTAAAACCAACCACGAGAAAAAATTTGGAAAGCCCCCAAATACAGGGAGGTTAAAGAATATCCTACTAAAGAATGAATAGGTCAGCCAGGAAATTAAAGAAGAGGTAACAAATATATGGAAGCAAATGAAAATGAAAACACAACAGTCCAAACCCTTTGGGATGTAGCAAGGGAAGTCCTAAGAGGAAAATACACTGCAATCCAAGAAGTAAGAAAGGTCCTGGGGCGCCTGGGTGGCACAGTTGGTTAAGCGTCCGACTTCGGCTCAGGTCAGGATCTCATGGTTTGTGAGTTCAAGCCCTGCACTGGGCTCTGTGCTGACAGCTCAGTGCCTGGAGCCTGCTTTGGATTTTGTGTCTCCTTCTCTCATTGCCCCTCTCCCACTCCCACTCTCTGTCTCTGAAAAATAAATAAATGTTTAAAAAAAAAAGGTCCCAAGTATAGAACCTAAAGGAGGCAGCAGAAAAGAAAGCCCAAAGCCAGCAGAAGAAGAGAAATAATAAAGATTAGAGCAGAAATAAACAATGTAGAATCCAAAAATAGTGGAACAGATCAATGAATCTAAGAGCTGGTTTTTTTAAAAGAATAATTAAATTGATAAACCCCCAGCCAGACTTCACAAAAAGAAAAGAGAGAACCCAAATGATATAATCATGAATGAAAGAGGAGAAATTACAACCAACACCACAAAAATACAAACAATTATTAGAGAATACTATGTAAAATTAAACACTAACAAACTGGACAATCTGGAAGAAATGAACAAATTCCTAGACACTCAAACATACCAAAACTCAAGCAGCAAGAAATAGAAAATTTGAACATGCCCATAACCAGCAAAGAAATTGAATCGGTTATCAAAAATCTCCCATAAGAGTCCTGGGCCAGATAGCTTCACAGGTGAATTCACCAGACACTTAGAGCAGAGTTAATACCTATTCTTCTCAAGCTGTTCCAAAAAATAGAAATGGAAGGTAAGCTTCCAGATTCATTCTATGAAGCCAACATAACCTTGATTCCTAAACCATATAAGACCCCACTAAAAAGGAGAATTACAGGCCAATATCCCTGATGAACATGGATGCAAAAATTATAAACAAGATACTAGCAAATCAGATTAAACAGAATATAAAAAGAATAATTAAACATGATCAAGTAGGAATCATTTATGGGCTGCAGGGCTGGTTCAATATTCACAAATCAATCAATGTGATACATCACATTAATAGAAGAAAGGATAAGAACCATATGATCCTGTCAATACATGCAGAAAAAGCATTTGACAAAATACAGCATCCTTTCTTAATGAAAACCCTCAAGAAAATCAGGATAGAAAGTACCTAACTTAAGATCATAAAAGCCATATATGAAAGGCCAATAGCTAATAACATCCTCAATGGAGAAAAACTGAGAGCTTCCCCAAAATCAGGAACACTACAGGGATGTCCACTCTCACCACTGTTGTTTAACATAGCGTTGGAAGTCCTAGCTTAAGCAATCAGACAACAAAACAAAATAAATTGGCAAAAAAGAAGTCAAACTTTCACTGCTCGCAGATGACATGATACTCTACATGAAAACCCAAAAGACTTCACCAAAAAAACTGCTAGAATTGATACATGAATTCAGCAAAGTTGCAGGATGTAAAATCTATGTAAAGAAATCGGTTGCATTTCTATAACCAATAATGAAGCAACAGAAAGAGATATCAAGAAAGAGATCCCATTTACAACTGCACCAAGAACCATAAAACACCTAGGAATAAACCTAACCAAAGAGGTAAAATATCTGCATGCTCAAAACCATAGAAAGTTTATAAAAGAAACTGAAGAACACACAAAGAAATGGAAATTCATTCCATGCTCATGGATTGGAGAAACAAATGTTAAAATGTCTACACTACCCAAAGCAATGTGCACATTCAATGCAGTCCCTATCAAAAAAGCACCAGCATTCTTTACAGGGCTAGAACAAACAATCCTAAAACTTGTATGGAACAAAAGAGGCTGACTAGCCAAAGTAATGTTGAAAAAGAAAACCAAGCTGGAGGCATCACAATTCTTGAGTTTAAACAGGCAACAGCCACTTTGACCTCGGCCACAGCATCTTCTTACTGGACATGACTCTGGACGCAAGGGAAACAAAAGCAAAAATGAACTATCTGGGACCTCATCAATATAAAAGCATCTACACAGAAAAGGAAACAATCAACAAAACTAAAAGGCAATTGATGGAATGGGAGAAGATTTTACAAATGACATGTCAGACAAATGGTTAGTACCCAAAATCTATAAGAACTTATCAAACTCAACACCCAAAAAACAAATAATCCAGTGAACAAATGGGCAAAAGGCATAAACAGACACTTTTCCAAAGAAGACATCCAGATGGCTAACAGACATATGAAAAGATGCTCAACATCAGTCTCATCATCAGGGAAATACAAATCAAAACCACAATGAGATACCACCTCACACCTGTCAGAATGGCTAAATTAACAACTCAGGAAACAACAAATATTGGTGAGGATATGGAGAAAAGGGAAAACTTTTACACCGTTGGTGGGAACGTAAACTGGTGTAGTGACTCTGGAAAACAGCATGAAGACTCCTCAAAAAATTAAAAATAGAGCTACTCTATGACCCAGCAATTGCACTACTGGGTATTTATCCAAAAGACATAAAAAAATGCAGATCTGAAGGGGCACATACACCCCAATGTTTATAGCAGCACTACTGATAATAGCTAAGGTATGGGAAGAGCCCAAATGTCCATTGACTGATGACTGGATAAAGAAGATGTGGTATATATTACTCGGAGACCAAAAAGAATGAAATCTTGCCATTTGCAACAACATGGATGATACCCGAATGTATCATACTAAGTGAAATAAGTCAGTCAGGGAAAGACAAATTTCACTCATGTGGAATTTAAGAAACAAAACAGATGAATATAGGGAAAGGGAAGGAAAAATAAGATAAAAACAGAGAGGGAGGCAAACCATAAGAGACTCTTAAATACAGAGAACAAACTGAGGGTTGCTGGATGGGTATTGGGTAGAGTGATGGGCTAAATGAGTGATGGGCATTAAGAAGGGCTCTTGTTGGGATGAGCACTGGCTGTTATAGGTAAGTGATGAATCACTAAATTCTACTCCTGAAGCTATTATTACACTGGATGTTAACTAACTTGGATTTAAATAAATTTAAAAAAAATAAAAGAACAAAGTAGGTGCTCAACAGTGTGTGTTCCAGCACATTGAACAAACATAACTTTTGGGAACTAATTTAAGGCAACTTAATTTTTATTCTCCACTGTCTGTGTGAAAACACTGTGCAGGGGCTGGTCCTTCTTCCAACCCCCAAAGAAAACTTGGGCCGTCCCATTCCTTTTTCTGGTCACTTTTAGGTAAGAATAGCAATTAAAATATCCAGGCCTGTACATTAGTCACAATTTGCCACCTAATTTAAAGAGAGGCCTTCCCCTTCCTCCCTGTTTGTGAGTACTATCGATAGGGAAGCTTACAATTTGGGAAAGAGTGTGCCACCTCTCTCTCCCTGACCTGTTTATCTAACAGCATTCCAAGAACTTCACTCAAATATCCTCTTTGAAACCCCTTTCCTGTCACCATCTTGCCTTTTTATACCCTTGATATGGGTCACTATTCCCGAGTAGTCTAATCCATTCTCACCCTCCTATAAATTGCGGAGGTCTGTCTGTGGTATTTCTTGCATTTGAATCTCAGGCAACACTTCTATTTTCACCTATTAAAAAAAACTATTTTTACAGTTTATTTATTTTTGAGAGACAGAGACAGAGCATCAGTGGGGGGAGGGGCAGAGAGAAAGGAAGACACAGAATGTGAAGCAGGTTCTAGGCTCTGAGCTGTTAGCACAGTGCCTGATGCAGGGCTCAAACCCACAAACTATGAGATCATGACCTAAGCCGAAGTTGGACGCTTAACCAACTGACCACCCAGGTGCCCCTTCACATATTTTTATAACAGATGGACTAAACTGTCACTGCTTGGGATTTCTCTAACTTCCAACACGCTTCCCTTCTTAACCCGAGTTCCCTAGCCTCCTACCCCATTCCACTCCTCACTTCTGCATATTCTGCTACTCTCCCACTTTATAACCTCTGTCAACCCCTGGAGGGTCTCTGAATCCCTTGTCTCCTTACCCAGCCAATAATGTTGAGTCATCTCCCCCTCGCTCTTGTGAACGTCTAGACAAACGAATGTGCTTCTCAAGAAAAGGGCCCCAATTAAACCTGTCTTTATGTGGCAGAAGATATTCCTGGCCATTACTGCTACATTTGGATTTAGGCATCCAAAGACTGAAGCAATCAGGTGGTTTCAACTTCTGAATCACTTATGTCCCCAGAAACTAGAGTTGTCCTACCAGAAAGTCACTTATCTCTTAGGAGCTCAAATTCCTGACCCAGACATGCCATCCCTCCTGTTCCAAGTGACTCTCTATTCACTGAAAGGCTACAAAAATAGGCTTACATCTCACCTTTGTCTTCTGTTAGTACCAACAAAACTACCTGTGTAGTCAAAACAGCCACAACCCTGATAGGATTCACGCCCAATGGCCTGCTGCACATACTTCCCCACATGCACCTTCACATCACACACTTCAGGGAGGCCCTGATGCCCCTCCCCAACCAATGGAGCAGAGCCAGGTGTAAAACGTAACCCCACCCCACTACAGACATCAGCCCAAGATTCACCACACGGTAAAGCAATAAAGACATCACCATCTGCGTTGCCTGTGCTAAATCAAAACATCAACTTGGGAGACTCAAATCCTCTATCTCTACAGCCAGGCCCATATATTCCTGGGGCCTATATTATTGACCTCATCACTTACCTTTCCCCCAATCAGGATGCTTACCATACTCTTATCATAGTTTCCTCTTTCCTGAATATAGCTTACCAGGCCCTACTCGTTTGCCCATCACAAGCTCTAGGCTTTATTCTTCTATTTCAAATATATAACTATACAGATAGGTAGTCTTAAACCACAAGTCTAATTTTCTTCTTCTTCTAGAGGGAACTTTTAAAGCAGTGGTTCTTTTATTTTTTTAATTTTTTTTACTGTTTATTTATTTTTGAGAGAGACAGACAGCGTGCAAGTGGGGGAGGGACAGAGAGAGAGAGAGAAGGAGACACAGAATCTGATACAGGCTCCAGGCTCCAAGCCTGGACCTCCAGCACAGGGCCCAACGCAGGGCTCGACCCACGAACCGTGAGATCATGACCTGAGCCGAAGTCACACGCCCAACTGACTGAGCCATCCAGGCACCCCTTAAAGCAGTGGTTCTTAACTTTAGTAGCAAAATAAAGAGCTTTAAAAAAGACTGATGTCCAGGCTCCACTACCAGAGATTCTGATTTATAATTGGTCTCGAGTGAAGCCTCGGCATTTTTTAAACCTCCCCAGATGATTCTAATGTGAAAGCAACATAGAGAGCCTGTCTTAAATACAGATGGCCCAGTGCTACATAGGGCTTCCATATTTGAAGGGTAGATGGCATGCATAAATGCGGGAGGCTCAGGGAAGAAACTTTCATTTGATGATCATAAATTACATATGTTCCAAGAATTAATCCAGGCAGCTATCTCCACAGTACCTCATTTCATCTTTACAATCATCCTATGAGGTAGGCAGTTACCTTTATTTTACAAATTGGGAAACTGAGGCACAGGGAGGTCGCAAAGAATAACTGGTATAACTGACCAAGGCAAACCCCAGGTCCGATTTCCAATTCCACACACCTTCTGTGACACCATACTGGGATGTCAATGCTTCCTTCAGCTGGATAATCCCACTCCCTAAAAGACACCCAGGCCTTATCCTAGAAATCCTATTCTTTTGCATCTGAGAATTTTCTCTGGAACATTTTTCCATGAATTGCACACATACAGCCCAGCTACGAGGTTATACTTTAGGCTGCCAAAATGAAGTGAAGTGCTCCAGTGGAGAACTCCTTGACAGGGGTCTACTATGTCTGGGTCTTTATTGAAGTGCTTCCATTCTCTAATTAAGACCTGCATCCTTTCTCCATCACTGGCAACTTAAATCCTGTGGCTTGCTGGATTTAGTTTTTCTTAAAGATGGAGCTATACTGCCTACCTACAAACCATTCCTTTGGTGGTCCAGTGAAATTAGGTACCCCATTGCTCCTCTGCCTTGGACTCCACACAGTGCACAAAAAATCAAAATATAGAGGCTGAGCTGCGTAAGACTGCTGCCAATATCAAGATGGAGTCTAATACACAGAGAGCTGGGTAACTAGAGCTAGAAGTATATATTTCTGTAATGCACCAGAGGTATGTCTAAGGGACGTGCTGTACGTTCCACGATTTCACTCCATGAAATCCACATTGCATCCGGGCTGACATACAGGGTGGGTGGGAGGTGGGAGGGACCAGGGGACTTACTGGGAGGGAGAGCACTCTGCGTGGTAGCTTTCAGATGTTGCAGGACAAAATCCAGTGCTTGTGCAGGCATCCCATGTAGCCTGAGAAACAGGTAAGAGTCGTCAGTTCTGTCAAGATAGTTCCCAAATTCCTGACTCCTTAACTGTTACCTTAACTGTGCTTTCTAATCCTAACCTCAGCCCTTGTTCATGGCTTTTAGAATCCTCCTTGTTCCGCTCATTTAGGGACTTCCCAGTTGTCACCTTACAAATCACGGCCTCACCATTTCTGCCTGTTTACAAACACGCACAGCTTCCCACTGTTTTAGGGAAAACTCTACTTGCCAACAGTCCTGTCTTTCTAGTCTCACCTCTCGCGTGTGCTGCATAGTTCTGCCTTCATTTCCCTCGCAAATTTTCCCATCTTCTCCTCCCCACTGCATTACCTCAGTTCAGCAGTCTCCCATGGGCTCCAGTTTAAAAAAAAAAAAAAAATCTGGCTCCCTCAGATTTATTCCTTTAAGTCGCTCCCCGAGTTACCTTTCCAAACACATAAAAGTCATCCTTACTTTAAAACCTTGATCCGCTCTCCCACGCCCACTCCTCGACTACTGGATTCGCCGAAACCCTCCTCTCACACAGAATTCACGGCCAACAGATAATACGGGAAAGAAGGGACGGCCACTCAGTCATACAGAGTGATGACTGCAAAAGCTCAAAGAACGTAGTGTTGGGTGCTCGACTCCCTCGGGCCTTCTGGAGGCTCAAATGTGGTTTACTAATATCCCGCAGGAAGTCTCAAAGTTTCAAAGCTCGTTCCCGCGAAAAAGGATTAGTCAGGCGCATGCGCAATCATGCCCTTGGAGGTTCCGCTCTACTCTCGGGTAGATCTCGCGAGGTTTGGGGAAGCCGTCTCCCCCCCCCCCCCCTTCACTCCCGGGCCCAGAGTAGCAAATTTTTTTAGAGTTGTGAGGTGGTTTTGTTTTTTTCAAACCCTCCCAACCCGGGTGGATTAGTGCTGTATGCAGAAGATCAGGATCCAGCGGCGAGAACAAATGAGGCTGGAGTAACTAGCTGGCACGCTGGCGGCAGTTCGCGGGGGTCGAGGGAATCTACGGACTTCTCTGCAAGGCCCCGAAGGCCGCGCCAGTTCCTTAGGAACAGAAGTCAGAAATAAATAGAAGTAGAAAACGCCAACCAGCTTACCACCTTAAGAGACAGCGTTTTGTTTTGCTTTTCCACTTTTCACTGTACGAAAAATCCCCCACCGGCCACCGAGCCGCCGGTTGACCCTCCTGTCAGTGCGCCTGCGCGGCGTTTGTTTACCCACTCGGGCGACCGCTCCGTCCCGCTTCTTGGGCGCCGGCGTTTCCAGTCTTGATATGTAATTCGTAATGAAAGTCGTGGTTTCAGTCAGGAAGGCGGCCTGGAAGTTAAGAACAGGACATTTTAAGTGTAAGTCCGAAACTAGCGAAAATACGAACGGTAATGAAAACCCTGAATATTCAGAAATCTTTGCCTTGTCAGGCCTGTGTCGTGGAAGAGCTTTATAATGAGCAGGACGAAGGGGACAGCAGCACTCTCACCATTACTGTGAAGTGACAAGCAGCAACAGTAAACCCAAAAGCTCAGGCCGTATTTAGGTACAGATTTAAAATGTGGACTCTGTTATGGAAAAGATGCAAATAAGCCTACCCCCAGGGCTGTCATCTCGATCAATGCTTCAGGATTAAGACTGACTTTTGAAGCAAAGTCAAAAAGGCAGCCATGCAAATTTTGAAACCAAAAAGAGAGGTAACTCTAGAAGCAAAAGCCATCAAAAGCACAAGCCAATAAGCAAATTTTAAAAGGTGGTTTTAAGTTCCCTTCGAAATCCGTTTCAGATGGTTTAGAAGTTTCTGATATTTAGAAAATGAGAAGACCTGGTGGAACTTAATGTTACAGATAATGACTGGATCTGTTTGAAAACAAACCCAAAAAGGCAGGCAAGCTGATTTTTGTTTAAAGTATCTTTATGGGAGAATTTCTAATGATGCATTTTAATGTGCTCAGAAGCAAACTTAAATAGCTGGTAGATTGAGCTAAACCTGAATCTTAAACTATATAAAAACATAGATGTTAGTAATTTGGCAACTTTATTGCACTCTATTTGTTAAGTTTTAAGTGAGGAATTTGAAGACTTGGATTTGGGACAGAAGAAAATCTCTAGAGAGGAAAGTCTGATTTTTTTATGTAGCATGAAATTAAGTAGAGAAAAACGTATGGGCGTGTGTGCAGGAGCAGCCAAATTTTGAAGGCTTTGGCTAGGTTACAGCAACCTTCACCTTAAAAAATTAGCCCCTGGATTTTTCTTACTAAGTTCAAAATCATAGTAAATTTAGTAAATCTTTTAGTTTGGATACCCTACTTTTTAAAGCAAATCTGTACCAAAGTCAGAAGTGACTTTAAAATCCTGCTCTGTTATCTAAAGTACACTTGCTTGGTTGAGGAAGGTGATAACCAGTTTTCGAAGCCAGGATTGAATTGACATTTTCTTCATGAAGGAAAAGAAATGTAGATAAGGTGAATTGATTCTTTGTTCACCTTAATGATTAAGACTGACTCATAAAGACGGCTGGCTTACTTTGTCAAGGCAATCAACAACTGTAAAACAAACTGAATACTTTTATTGCACTAGATGAGATGGCTCTAATGAAAATTAAGTATGGGAATTGGATGAAAAGTTGATAAAGAACTGTGAATCCTTTGAGCCTCCTACTTCATTTACAAGTAATAAAAATGTTAGTGTAAGACTGGTAAGTGGTCAAATAAAGCTTCATCTTTGTTCCCTGAAAAAAAAAATCCTTTGATGAGTAAAAGAAAGTCACAAGTGGATTGGTTACCCATTTAGTCTGTCACATGACTCAAGAAATGCACTTACCGAAATTTCCAGAATCAGCAGCTGAAAAAGCTACCCATACAATTGTTTTTTTATTTTTAGCAGCATTCTGGACACCGTGTCCTGTAACTACCCTGACACTATAAAGCAGTGAAAAAACTGTTGTCATTTTTATCCACATATTTATGTGAATCTGGGTTCATGAATTATTGTGACCCCCAAGACAAATAAGAAATTGATGAACAATGAATCTGGTATGCACTACCAATTACTCAAAATTGGTTGAATCAAACGAATATGATCTTATTAACTGAGTGACAGAAAATTTTTTTTCAGGATTGAAAACCTTAAGCATTTTTTGAAGTGTTAAACACATATCTAATAGCCAAATTGCAGTGTTTGTGCATGAAACCTTAATGATAAAATAAGGGACTTCAAGGAAATTTTGCTTCTGCTTCTAACTATATGCTTCAGTGTTGGGAATAATTTTCGCACTCTTGTCATACCTACAAGAATGTCCTCATCAGACAGAAGGAAATCATTAGCAAGGGAGGGGGTTGGGAATGGAAGAAAAAAGAGTGAACTTCAGTTGTGAATATTAAGCAATACCCATTGAAGACATCTTCTCTGCTAAAGCACCCTTACTTCTGCTAGGCGACTCTGCTCTGGCCTCCCTCCCACCCTGGTATTTGCATGGCTAGCTGCCTCATCGCATTTTTGATAAGAAAAGATGCCTTTCTGTTCTGCCATCCTCAACATAGTAAAGATTAGTCTATCATAGTCACAACATGGCTGCCATAGTTTCAGACACCATGTTCTTCTATCAAATGTTCCAAACAGGAGGGTGGGCGGGGGCGAGGAGGTGGGGGGGGGGGCTGTAGGTAAGCTTTCTCCTTGTGGCCTCTCTCTTACCAGGGTGAAAAATTTTCCCATATGACTTAACAGACTTCCCTTTATATTGCTCAGAACTGTATCATATGACTACCCATAGCTGAGAGGAAAATATAGGTTTAGGAGCAGACCCTCAAAACTTATGCAACTTTGTTACTTGAGGACAATAAAAGTTACTATGCTAATAAAAAAAAAATACCAATTAAATTTCTTTGGACTTTGTATTCAACCTCACAGTCATCCTTTAAAGCTATGCTGCCCAATATGGTATCCATTAGCCATGTGTAGCTCTTGGGCATTTAAATGTGCTAATCTAAATCGTGATGTGCTGTAAATGTAAAATATACAGCAGATTTCAAAGACTTAGTTTGAAAAAAAAATGTAAAATAGCTCATTAATAGTTTTTACGTTGATTATATGTTGAAATATTTTACCTGTTTCTTTTTACTCTGCTTTTTAAGAATATGGCTACTAGAAAACTTAAAATTGCATATGTATCTCATATTTCTATTATAGAGCATTTCTTTCGAACCTCTAACCCTGGGATATGGACTTCCTTCTTGTAACATATAGGTCCTGGAGGGCATTTGCTTCCAATTAAAAGCAGTTTCATCAAAATTAAAAATATGATTCAAGGGGCGCCTGGGTGGCTCAGTCTGTTAAACATTCGACTCTTGGGACGCCTGGGTGGCTCAGCCGGTTAAGTGTCCGAGTTTGGCTCAGGTCATGATCTCACGGTTCATGGGTTGGAGCCCCAACTAGGCTCTGTGCTGACAGCTCAGAGCCTGGAGCCTGCTTCAGATCCTGTGTCTCCCTCTCTCTGCCCCTCCTCCACTCACACTCTGTCTTACTCTGTCTCTCAAATAAATGTAAAAAACAACAAAAACAAGTTCGACTCTTGATATCAGCTCAGGTCACAATCTCACAGTTCATGGGATCGAACCCTCCAGTAGATTCCTCGCTAAGCGTAGAGCCTGCTTGGGATTCTCTCTCCCTCTCTTTCTGCCCCTCTCCCCTCTCTAAAACTAAATAAAGATTAAAAATATATGTGATCCAAGATTTATTTAGCCTTCTCAATCAGCACCGTCTACACACACACACACACACACACACACACACGAGAAATGCTTTGGTGTACTGTGCAGCTTCATCATATAAATTACTGTTGTGAAAAACTAAAGATACCTGAAGCTACCAAACAAGCCTCTATTTACCCTAAGAAAAGGCATTCCTGAGAAATTGTCTGCCTTTTTCTTTTCTTTTTTCTAAGTTTATTTATTTTGAGGGAGAGAGAAAGAGAGTGTGTGTGTGAGAGAGAGAGCAGGGTAGGGGTAGAGAGAGAGGGTGAGAACTCCAAGCAGGCTCCACACTGTCAGCACAGAGCCCAACATGGAGCTTAAACCCACGAACTGTGAGATCATGGCCTGAGAAGAAGGTGGATGTTTAACCAACTAAGCCACCCAGGTGCCCCAAGGGTTGTCTAACTCTTAAATCTAAAACATCAAACAACATTTAAACTCCTGAGACTCATGTTAAATAATGGTCGTGATGAAATTAGTGATTATTAACCCTGTCCATCTAATTAACACCATTCTACATCCCAATGACCAAAGCACTCAAGAATGATAATTCTGTTCTCATCTTTTCACTTGGGTAGACAGTATGGTGACACGAATCTATGTGGACTGATAAACTGGACTTGGCTAGAAGAGCCCTACCAGAATGACTTAGAAGCAAAAGAGAATCTACCACTTAGGCAATCTATACCACAATTTTTCTAAACTTTGTATAATTTGTTTCTTGTATTATGTTCCTATGTCTTTTCTATTGAGTTGGGAGCCCCTCAAATACAGAGACCTTGCCTTATTGGTCTCTGTTGTTTATTTGTCTCTGTAACTCCAGTACCCATATAATACCTGACATGTCTTAAGTAATCACCAGATACTGAGTAAGTGAAGTACAGCTTTGATCCTATAAGCATATGTTCTGTGTGACCTTGGTTGGGATTAAATGTGGGTTTATATCTGTGGGTGATGGAATAAGGTCTTCTGGTTGTAAGGAACAGTCTCATTTGTTACCTTGAATGTGTGGAATATGTAGGCATGTGTGTTCACATGTTCTTAGCCCCACTGCCCAGTCCTTAGAAAATAGAAAGCCAAAACTGTGGGGCCTCGAAAGGGTCCCAGGTAAACAGGAATCAAAAGTTCATTTGGGATGTTGGGAATTCTAGAAACCAGTGCCTAGAAAGTCCATGGCCTGTCATTCCAGCACATAGTGATACAGGGTCCCTACATGTCTTCTCTCTGTATCTGTCTGTTTGCTCTCTTTTCCCCATGACCTTCTGGTTCTTATACTTCCTCGTTCTAAATCTTGAGTGAGAGTATGAGATTGAGTTAGCTAATTACCATCTTATTTCTTTTGGGCAGAGCTCTCTGTATCAGGCCCCATCATAAACCATAGCTCTTGGTCAGGAGCCCGTGCTATATCCTGTAGGTGGGGCAATTTCTCTTGGAAGGGGCTGTAGACTTGATGGGTTCCATGACTACCGTATCTAGGACTCCTGATAGAATGCACTGGGAGCTCTCTCTTTGAGCTATAGTGGAACCATGTGTATTGACCACTCATACCTATTGGGTGCTACCTACTTTGTGTTTATTTTGTTTAGAGCACCAGAACTGGCCTCCCTAGAGATACAAAAAAGATTAAAGGCTGTAAATTTATATCTGAATTCAAGGTGAACATGTCATGGAGGCAGTATATGTGCTTTTGTTTTATGTTGAGGGGGCTGATTTTCTGAAAGAGCTTAGGAGAAAAGAATCAGGTTTAAGTTGTTACGTGGACTTTATTCCTAATTCTCTGTGGCGGTAGACAAGTCACCTTTTATCTTTACGATACTTCCTTACTTATTAAGGGTTATCATACTTACCTTGACTGCATAATTATTAAAAAACACTCTGCTACAATAAACTAAATGTTAAATTCAGATCATTATGTGAGTAATGTATCTATCATTAAGGCATAAAATAATCTGAAAACGTTTAATAGGTAGGATCTATGTAAATTTCGAGTTTAATTAAATCTGGTGGGGATTGAAACTCTCGTGTATGCATTTTTAAAAGTAGATTATAGTGGCACCTGGGAGGCTCAGTCGATTAAGCATCTGACTCTTGATTTCAACTCAGGTCATGATCTCGCGGTTCATGAGATGCAGCCCCGAGTCAGGCTATTCTGCACTGAGAACGTAGAGCCTGCTTGGGATACTCTCTTTCTCTTTCTATGCCCTTTCCCTGCTCATGCTCCTCTCTCTCTCTCTCTGTCTCTCTCTGTCTCTCTGTCTCTCTCTGTCTCTCTCTGTCTCTATCTCTCTCTCTCTCTCTCCTAGAATAAATAAATAACATTTAAAAAGTAGATTACAAATATGGTTGGGGTTTGGCATACTTGCAGGATTAGGGCTGCCGGTTCTGGCCTTGTGCTGCCCTCCCGTGCTATTTAAACAGCGCAGCAGGTCAATTACATTCCTGCCTGATGAACGCTCCGGGAGAGAATTCTATCTTATTACTTACCCTCTTCTGTCCTCATGTGGCCACAGAGGGCCTAACTATTCTGGATGTTTCTGTTTCTTCAGTAAGGGAAGAGATGGAAAACTACTCTGAAACATTCTAGGTCAGAAAATCTAATCCTGAGTTAAGGAAAAAGGTAACAAATTGCATTTGACACCGGAGATCTAATTACTCCACTGAGACAGGAATATCCTAAGCAGATTATTGACGTCTGTAGAAGAATACCATTATGACAGAGTAAGGAATGGCTTTTTGTCAAAAAAAATAAATGAAAATGCAATTCATTGCCCTTTTAATACTCCAAGAATGTATACTAGAGTCCTACGCTGTTTATTTGGTAAATAAGCCTGTTATGATGGGAACAGAAGATGCTGTTCTACAATGAATTTCTAAGCAGAACATTAGCTGGTTGAAATATGAGACTCACAAGCAAAGCTAATTCCATACTAATTCTCTTAGCACAGTCTCCCAAAGCTATTCCTTTCAAAGAGGTTTAAGGGAGTTTGTTGACATAATTTTTAGGAAAGTTAAGATATTGTAGGAAGCCTTGTGAAACCATACAAAGAACTAACTAGAGAAGGTAAGCAATAGGAGGCACCTTTACAATATGTTTATTCCCCCTCTGCCAATGCTCAGACCGCACCCCTGGCCTGCTTCCAGACTGTTCCCTGATATTAGAACCGAGCTACCCTCTGCTTAGACTAGGTACATGTGTGTGTATTTTATTCATGTGGGTAGATAGCAGTCAGGCTTTCATAGCTTCCAGTCTATCAAAACTACTCTTATCAAGATCATTAGTGACCTCCATGGCCGAATCCAGCGATAGGTCTTTAGTCCTATTTCTGATCAGCAGCACTTGAACCATTTGATTTTTCTCTCGTCCTTGAGACACATTCTTTAACTTGTTCTCTGGGTCACTTCTCTCTAGGCTCTCTTCCACTCCATCGGTGTCTCCTTTCCAGTCTCCTTTGCCTAGATCCTCCCCATCTTCTTGATTTCCTACTGTTCAGGCCTCTTCTCTTTCTCTGTCTAAACTCCCTTGGTGATTTTATCTGGTCCGGTAGCTAGTCCCATCACCTACGTGCTGAAAATTTCCAAATTTGTATCTCCAGCACAAACCTCTCTCCCCTGAATTCCAGACTCATATATACATCTACTTACTCAGCATCTCCATTTGGATGTCTATGGATAGCTCAAACTTAACACAAAGCAAAATTTATCTATCCCTCAACCAACCCCGTTTCAGTAACCAGCCAAAACTTTTCTTCAGTTGCTTGGGCCCAAAAGCCTTGGAGTCATTGTGGACTGCTCCGGCTCATGCACATGCTCTGTTTCCAATCCTTCAGCAAATCCCATTGGCTGTGTCTTTAAAAACATATCTATTAACTCTATCCTTTTTCTCCTTACACCGCTACTGGTCCGAGATGACATGGCCTCCTCTTTGGATTACTGCAATGGTCTGCTAACTGGTCTTTCTGCTTCTCTCTTGCTTCTTTGTGGTGCTTCCCACTCGGCAAAGTCATCAAAGTTAGCCAAAGTCCAACCAAAACTCTCAGCTCAAAGATGACTTATCTTGATTGGAATAAAATCTAAAGTCTTTAGCATGGTTTATAAGGTAAACATAATCTGGGCCCCTACTTACTGTCTGATTTCCTTTCCTACCTCCCAGCCCCTACTTTATTTCTGGCTTCCCAGTTCCCTCATTGTTCTTCAGCCATTCCAGGCACATTCCTACCTCAGGGCCCTTGGATTTGCTATTTCCTCTGCCAGGAACATAGAAAATTACTTAGTCCATGCCCTCATTTCATTCAGGTCTCTATTCAAATGTCACTTTATCAAAGAATCCTTTCCTGTTAATATAGCATCTGCCGTCATTACTCTCTGTACCCTAAAGTAGTTTATTTTTCCTTTTAGCACTTGTAACAACATGACATACTATGCTTATTTGTTTGTGTATTGTCTGCCTTCCACACTTGAGTATAAGCTCCACTCCATGAAAGCAAGACTTTGGCTATCTTTGTTTTCAACTGTGTCCCCAGAAAGGCTGGCATCTGGTAAGGGCTCATTAAAAATTTAATGAATGAAGGAATGAGCAAATATTCATGTGAACAATTATTCAGAGAGTGGTCAGGAGTAGAAAAAGAGCACTCCGCTCCCTTTTTAGGTGTAATTTTGCATAAACTAAAGACTGAGATCATAATCGAGGGAGGTTTTCCCCTTCATGTTTTCTCAGCTTAGAGAATAGGATGTAATTGAAAACAGTGAATTGGTGGTGAACATGTTTATTGCCCCAAATTCCATATTCTGGTCCCAGAAGTTGCCCGCTTATGTTTCATTCTTGGAAACTGAATAAATCAGGTAAATAAATCATGTAAATCAGGTATGTGGTCATGAATCCAGGTTTTTCTATTTATTTCCCGTTCTTTTGAAACCAGAAATACTAGTAAATCTGCCCTTGCTTACCACATTTTACTTGAAAATGGAGATTCTCCTCTAAGTAGAAATGCTTGATGTGGTTTTTTTTTTTTTTTTTTTAAAGAATGACCCCACCGTATCAGTTTAATACCTTTCTTGAAGTCCAATTTCTTTCAAAGATGCTCTTTTTCTTTTTAGGAATTTAACTTTCATTTCCCCCCAGAAACTGGGGGAAGTGTAGTGCATTGTAGGTAAATTAAGGCAATGATGCCTCAGTCACAAAATTTACAGAGTCCTCGCATCTTCTACAAGTGTTGTCACCATGGACTCTGGACTCGGCTTCACAAGAACAGGCGTGCTGCTCCTAGTACTTTCCTCACTCTCTTCTTAGGCTTCGGGACACGAGCTCGGCCTTCGTCTCAGCCCTTCATCTGTAAGACAGCGTGAGAGCATTGGTCTCCTGACTGTTCTTCTAAAGGCCAAATGTGATAACACCAGAAAAGCTGCTTTCAAATATATAAACTATTGTGTTCTTCAGGAACATCTTGGGTCCAACGAACAGAAACCCATTACAAACTAGCTTGGAAAAGAAGGGGGAAAATTGTTTTGTAAACATAGGGATGTCTCAAAAAACTTAAGTCCAGGGAGCGGGCCCTCATGTGCTGCAGGATCCAGAAACTGGGGAGTCTTTGGTTGCTAAGGGCAATTTGTCTTTCTAAATCCCAGGGTCTCTTCACTGCCCCTCTTTGCATGTCCGTCTCTGTCTTCTGGAACTTTACAGGAGATCGTTATCTGCATTTCCATCACATATGGGCTGAAGATATCTTTCTTTTTTCAAAATAACAACCCTCTTTTTTAAAAATGTTTGTTTATTTATTTATTTATTTACAGAGAGAGAGGGCACACAAGCAGGGAAGGGCCAGAAAGAGAGTCCCAAGTAGGCTCTGTGGAGTCAGGGCAGAGCCTGATGAGGGGCTGGATCTCACAAACTGTGAGACCATGTCATGAGCTGAAGTCAAGAGTTGGATGCTTAACCAACTGAGCCACCCAGGCGCCTCCTGAAGATACCTTTCTTTCTTTCTTTTTTTAAAAAATTTTTTTTAACATTTATTCATTTTTGAGAGATGGAGAGAGACAGAGTGAGAGTGGGGGAGGGGCAGAGAGAAGAGGAGACACAGAATCTGAAGCAGGCTCCTCCAGGCTCTGAGCTGTCAGCACAGAGCCCGATGCGGGGCTCGAACCCACAAACCATGAGATCATGACCTGAGCCGAAGTCAGATGCATAACTGACTAAGCCACCCAGGTGCCCCTAAAGATGCCTTTCTTTTATATATATATACATTTTTAAAATGTTTTGTTTATTTCTGGGAGAGAGAGAGAGAGAGCGTGAGCAGGGGAGGGTCAGAGAGAGGGGGAGACACAGAATCCGAAACAGGCCCCAGGCTCTGAGCTGGCTGTCAGCACAGAACCGGACGCGGGGCTTGAACCCACCAGCCATGAGATCATGACCTGAGCTGAAGTCGGACGCTTAACTGACTGAGCCACCCAGCCGCCTCAAGATGCCTTTCTTAAAACAACTCTTTCAATTCTGAATCTGCATCACTTTATTAATCTCTAACTGACAGTTTACTAACCAAAGTTTCTGAGACCTGGTTCCAAATTTTCAGGAGAGGGATCTGATTGGCCAAGTTTACGTGATATAGGATACCTCCTTTCCCCTCATCTGGTCAACTTCAGGAGCGGAATGGAAACAGTGTCGTATAATCTGCTGTCCCTCGGCAGAAGAGGTTAAGTAAGGGAATAGACTCTGAGAAGAGCGCATGGGACAGTGAAGAAACAATGTTGCACACCTCAAGTGCACATAGACATAAAGGGACTGAGAGGCTACACGCATCCCTTAGTCCCATACCTTTGTAACAAAGTATCTGATATGGCCCTATGATTAATGGTACATCTGTAAATATGATCAGGTCTCACAGAGCCCCACCAACCATGACATCCCCTCACATCGTGGTTCAGATTCTTGTTTTTAATACCATCTCTGTTGCCCTCTTAAGGAACATAACCTCTCTTTGACTTCTCAGGGATCTGGTTTCAATGCATATACTGACTGTATCAAATTCTGAATCTCCACTATTCCCGTTCTCCCCAATTTTCTCCTCTATGTTAATTAGAATTGACTACAAAGTACTATAGCAAATAGACCCCAAATTTCAATGAAATAGAATTTTTCTTTTCTCCAGTCAGGCCAGGGCTGGTGTACAGCAAGCTGGTGTAGCTCTATATTCTTCAACATGTGGCTTCCAGGGGTGCCTGGCTGGCTCAGTTAGTAGAGCGTGTGACTCTTGATCTTGGGGTCATGAGTTCAAGCCCCATGTTGGGTGGAGAGCTTAGTTAAAACAAAAACAAAAATTTGGCTTCCAAAATTGCAATGGTATTCACCCTCCTAGCCCATAGGAAAGGGAAAAGAGAGGCAGAAGTAAGAGGTTGGTGTGACAGGTTTTATGTGCTAGGCCTGGAACACACTTATCACTTTACATTCTGTTGGGAAATACCTAATTACAAGGCCACATCTATTTGCACAGGGGCTGGGAAATTTAGTGTGGTTGGGCAGCTGTCAGCCCAGTTATAATTCTGATATTAAGGGAGAAAGAAGGGGTTTTGGTGGACAGCTAGCAGTCTCTGTTACATTGTCCCTCTGTGTTACTGCTCTTCATTAATGGCATTATTCTCTGAAATACCCCCACTTAGGTCCTTAAAGTCATCCTCCATTTCTCCATCTTTCCCCAGTCTCCTTATCTAAGTGCCTGAGCAATCCTATATTCGTTCTGTGCTTTCCATTCCCTCCTCCACAGCCCTGCTGAATGCTGTCTAGCCCCTTGCTTGAACAACTGCAATCAGGCTCCAAAATTACTTCCCCAGGTCAGCCTTTCCAGGTTCATCAGATCCATCTTTTACTCTGTTGTCAGATGCCACTTCCTAATACGAAGATTTGATTGTCCAAGACAGTTTGGGCCCCTTAACACTTACCTCTCCACCTACTGTGGTGGCTGTAATCACCACATACAAAGCATCTAGAGCTGTGCCTAGGTAGCTCAGGTGATCATGCCAGATTGCCTTCCACCCTCTGTTCTAAATACTCTCATCTTGGTCTCATGGTCCACACTTCTACACTCTTGCCTCACATTTATACTTTGCCCAACAAACAGTTTCCTTTGGATTAACACCATGATGGGACTGTCTACCCAGCTTTCCATTTAGCTCTGTCCCGGGACCCTGTCTCTCAGGGCCCAGGCTTGCTCTTGCTCAAGAGGCAAGCCCAGACAGTGATCATGTCATTTACCCCACCAAAACTTCCATCACTTCCCATTGCTTGCTGAGTAAAACAGATGCTTTTCAGCATGCCATCCGTGGCCTGCCAACCGTCTGATCTCATTCCCCAGCTACCAGCCCTACCAATACATCCTGATAATCTTGGCATTTTTCTCATTTTTCAAGATCTGACTTGAACACCTCCTTGAAGGCTTCCTTTTTCTCCTTCCTCTGTAATCCACCTTTGTACCCTGTTCTTCCATGTAATGCTTTCTACTTCTGTAGTTTTTTTGTGCCCATGGTGGCCTCCCACACCTATGATGTATACTCCCTAAAGGCAGTTGTTGTGACTTAAGTCATCCTTTTACTCTGCATGCTGCTGAGAATAATGCTGCTGTGGGGAATACTTTACACATGGTAAGATCACATAATTCCTCTGCTCAGAACCTCTTGGTGTCCCAGCAGCTTCCCACATCACTCAGTCACTGAGGAAAACTCCACACGGGCCTACATGGCCTTGGAGAATATGAGTTCCTGTTACCACTCTGCTCCTGTTCCTTGCTGTTCCTGGAACACATCAGGCAAAGATCTCACATCAGACGTTTTGCATTTGCTGTTCCCTTTACTGGGATACCCTTTCCCCAGCGACCAGCATGGCTTGCTTTCTCAAGCCCTCAGAGCTTCTCTCCAAGGCCCATTTCTCAATGAGGCATTTCTCTGCCACTCTGTTTGCACAGGGACTTCACAAACCCTCTCTTTTCCTTTCCTCTGCTTAAGGTTTCTCCATAGCATGTATTCTCCATCCCATGTACTTCCTTACATAGTATATAATCTAGTCATGTATTTTGGGGGGGTTATTTTCTGTCTCCCCTCCCGCTACTGAGAACGTGAGCTTCATCCGAGTCTAAATCCGTTTGTTTACTTCTGTATCTTCAGAGCCTAGGATAAGGCCTGGCATAGCCAAGGCAGTCTGTAACTGTTTGTTGTAAGAAAAAAAAGAATACGGGAATTAACGGAAGGGGCCCAATAAATAGTCGTTAAATTGAATGGAAATGTCAGAAACAGACGACTGTGAAAATTTCAAAACCGTAAAGGTATGCGGGCTTAAGAGAATAGTGAAATTGAGTGAAAGCTGTCTCATTAAAAACATCGTGCAGGAAAGATTAAAAGCGCGTACTGGGCGGTAGGAGGGGCAATTGGGCCAGCAAGCTGGGACTTTCGCAGAAACATTCCGGGCCGCCAAGTACCCACCCCCCACCCCCGCCCCCAGGACGGCTTCTGGGGGGCGAGCGGGCCCTCCGGGTTTGGACACTTGCCTACCACGCAGGTGTTTGAAGGTATTTTTGGTGTCTGCTTCTGTCAGTTTGTGAAGGGCACGGAAATCTTGGCTGGCTTACGTGACACTTAGCTCTAGGTAGGAAACCGTCAGGGATGAAAACGACAAAAAAAAAAAAGAAAAGAAAAAAAGAAAAAGAAAAAAAAGACACCGCCCGGGACTAGATTCTGGGTCTTGGGGAAGCAGAACCCATTTTAGAGCAGTGCGAGTGGAACTTTCTGTCTTCCACCCAAGCTCCGCCCTCGCAATGTTTTTCTGAAATTTTTCTCCCTGGCTCACTCTCCTGCAGCCGCCCACTTTCCGCAAGGAGGATGGCGCTCGGGTCTCCACACTGCCTCTTCCCTTGGGGACTCCATAGTATTTTCACGCTTTGTCGCTACTACTCGTTATTTGCCTTACCGGCGATCGCCGGTGCCTCGCCTTGTAACCAAAACACTTCAGATCGCAGCAAGGTCGATTTAAGCACAGCCTTTCTTAAGGTGGCGTGACTGTGACTCGTTTACTCTTCCAGATTAACAAAGCAACAAAATGGTGCTTCCACATATTAACTGAAGAAAGATTCAGGGTGTGTAGGGAGAGAAATATTAATTTTCTACTTTTATGTGAGATATTAATTCCATGCATAAAAATCAAACTCTTGTGGTATGTTGCAATACTCTAGAATATCTCCTTTTACGTCTATGGGGTAGTTCGTGTATTTACACATGTGAATTTATGCCTATGTATAATACAGAATTCCTGTGTAGTCTAGCAATTGTGTAAAAATGTCAACAATGATCTAATTCCAGGAATAGGGTATAAAATGTGGTATTGAGGCCTACCCTAATTTTCCTGTCCCTCTCCCCCCTTGTCCAATCCAGGAAGTAAAGTAACTCATTAGGTGAGCCCTCTTACGTGGATCGCAGGTGAAATAGTTTCCGTCAATCAGGTGGAAAGTCCTGACTTTGAAACTCCTTTTGGGCACTGCCTCTCTCACTCTTCTCTCGGGTATCACCCCTGGCCTTTTGGAATCTGCATCTTAGTTGAACTAGTGCATAGTGATACTAAAGGCCAGTGACAGCTGCATATAAATATCAGTGACCACAGGCCACATCAAGGAAACATCTGCAGGCAGCCCAGGGAATGAGCAGAAGCCATTTTGAATCCCTTGTGAGAGAGGAGGACCTGCAGACCACAGCACAGGCGAATCCAGACAAAACCTGAGCCATTAGGAAGGAGGGAAAGAGAAAATGGAGCAGCCTGAGCGTTAGGAGACCTGTGGCTAGCCCTGGCTCTGCTATCTATGGGATATGTGTCGCTGGACAGGAAACCTCTCCTGCTCTCAATTTCCTCAGTGGTGAAAAGAAAGGGTTGAGCCACAGGGTTCTGAAGGTCCGTGCCAGCTCTTAAACGCTCTGGTGTGCTGAGGTGAGGCAGGCACACAAAGTGGAACACACTTGGGAACAATACGTGGTGAAGAAAACAAGTTAAAAATCAAGCTCATCTGTAGCATAGATGCGTAAGAAGAAAACATTGCTGCTGTGTACTGTTAGAACTGAAGGAGACTAGTCTCCAGTAAAATGTATCCATTTTGGCCCAAACCAAGAGTATGCGTATGGGCGCGTGGTGGAGTCCGGAGACAGTACAAGACCCTTTGAGCTCTGTCTCGGGCACGGACAGCCCTCCCACCACCCTGCTCTGGATCATAGTGGTAGATAATTGCAAGCTGCAAAGGGGGGCAGAGAAACGGCCAAATAATAGTATCAGAGGCGAGGACAGGGTTGTGGTGGTTTTATGAATCATTTCATAATCTGGACTTTCAGATTACTTTCACCCTTCCACGACCTGCAGCTCTGTGAAGGCATTCACGTGCATCTAAATTTTTGCTCTGGGTGGGTTGGAACAGCGACTCTGGTGGGGGAGAAAGGTGGAGGAAGGAAGGAGCTGTTGTATTTGGCGGCGGGACTCAGGTAGAGGAAACTGCTACAACCCGGGAAAGAATTGAAAAATACAAAAGAGGAGCCGAGTTCCCACACGCAGCCCAGGTCAGTGGCCTTCAGTGTGCTCGGGAAGCACGAACCTGGGTCAGGGGTGTCACCTCGCTTTTGCAACCCGTGTCTGAGACAGCTATAGAGTTTATTAGGGACTTGGGAGACCAGTCGAGTTTTTAATCCTGAAATCCTTCTTTTTATTGAGGGAGAGCTTGGGTTCACACTAGATTATAAATGCTGCGCCTACGTTCGCTGTGGCCTCTTTCCCCAGGCTCCCCCCCCCACCCCCCAAAAGAGCAGAGACTTCTAGGTTAAGGGTGAGCTAACCACTGCTCCCCCTCAGCCGAGGCACGCAGGCAGGGGGGCTCCCCCGCCCGCAGTGCCAGAGGTTGGGGCCACCGGCGAGAGCCCAGCGGGGGGCCGGACTCCCACCGCCCGCCTCCGCCCCCAGCGGCGCGCACCCCTCGGCTCGGCGAGGGCCGGGAAAACACGCTCGCCAGCGCGGCCCCCTGCGATCCAGCCCCCTCGGTTTCCCGGGCGCGGAGCGGGCGCGCCAGGCGGCGCCGCGCGGGGCCCCGACCCGCGGCCGCGCCGCCCCCGCCCCTCCGCGGCTCCCCGGCCGTTGGGCCGGCGTGTTTGTGTCGCCCGGAACTTCTGCGGGGCCGGCCGGAGCAGGTCTGCCGGCGGCGGCGCACCTCCGGCGGTCACGCGACCCGCCGGGCTCCGGGCGGCGCGGGCGCGCGCGGGCGGGCGGGGAGGCGGCGCGCGGGCGGGCGGGGAGGCGGCGCGCGCGCGCGCGGGGCCACCTTAAGGCCGGGCTCGCCGGCCGCGGCGGGGCGGCTCCCGGCGCCGCGACCAATGGATCTCCTCCTCTGTTTAAATAGACTCGCGGTGTCAATCATTTTCTTCTTCGTCAGCCTCCCTTCCACCGCCATATTGGGCAACTAAAAAAAGGGGGCTCGTCTTTTCGGGGTGTTGTTCTCCCCCCGCCCCTCTCCCCAGCGCCTCGCCGCGCCGCGACTCCGACGCCGCCACGGTTTGCAGAGCCGCTCGGCCGGCGGCACCCGCGGGCTCGCAGCAGCCCCGGACCTGGACTGGCTCCGCCACCCCCTCCTCTCGCCTCGCCCCGCCCCGCCCCTCCCCGCCCTCCCGCTCGCCGGTACACTTGATCGGCGGCGGCTCGCGACCGCCCGGCCGGGGCTTCCCCTCCCCCCCGCCCCCGAGCCAGCGCGCCCCTGACGCTCGGGCAGTTACTTGTCCGCGTTTGTTTCTCTTGGCTCGGGGCGCAGTCGCAGGGCTTATAAGCGGGGTGCGGGCTGGGTCGGGGCGTTTGGTTTTGTGCGGTTTCGTGTCCGGAGCGCGCGCGCGAGGCGGTCGTGGAGACCCGGGAGGAAGATGTCAAACGTGCGAGTGTCGAACGGGAGCCCGAGCCTGGAGCGCATGGACGCCAGGCCGGCGGAGCACCCCAAGCCCTCCGCCTGCAGGAGCCTCTTCGGCCCGGTCAGCCACGAGGAGCTGACCCGGGACTTGGAGAAGCACTGCAGAGACATGGAAGAGGCGAGCCAGCGCAAGTGGAATTTTGATTTCCAGAATCACAGGCCCCTGGAGGGCAAGTACGAGTGGCAGGAGGTGGAGAAGGGCAGCTTGCCCGAGTTCTACTACAGACCCCCGCGGCCACCCAAAGGCGCCTGCAAGGTGCCGGCGCCGGAGGGCCAGGATGTCCGCGGGAACCGCCAGGCGGTGCCTCTGACGGGGTCCCAGGCGAACTCAGAGGACACACACCTGGTTGACCAAAAGACTGAAACGTCGGACGGCCAGACGGGGCTAGCGGAGCCGTGCGCCGGGATCAGGAAGCGACCCGCCGCAGATGGTAACGACCCGTCCGCAGGCAGGAAGTGTCCGTCTGCCCGTCCGCGGCACCGCTTTGCCTGCTTGAGGGTCTCAAGCGCCGCTCTTAAAAATTTACTGTTATTATGTTCATTGTTTTTGATAGCGTATTCCGATTTGGCTTGTGGGGAGCGAGGGGTCCCAATCTGGGGTTTTAAATGCTCTCCGGCTGCCCGCTTGTCTGTTTATTATTTTTAAGTCGGGAGCCTGGGATGCTATTATCTGGTAATTTCTCTAACCGAAAACAGGGCAGTTCCTCCCCGCCAGCCAGCGGTGGGTCTGTGACGTGAGGATGTTTATCCACGGCCTCCGGCTTCGCAATGGACAGAGAGCTTTGGGGCGTAGAATACACTTTCTGTTCTGTGAAAACAACCCCATTCTGTGCCCCTAAAGGCCACTGGGAATGACGGATCCAGGATTGTGGGTGGAGGTGTGGGTTTTTCATCCCCTGCCTATTGTGCGAACTTCTGTCAGCCATTGTTTTTCTCATAAAGATTGTGTGTGTGCTTTTTGAAATTCCCTCCGGCCCTTAGATTCCTCTCCTCAAAACAAAAGAGCCAACAGAACAGAAGAGAATGCCTCAGACGGTTCCCCGAACGCGGGTTCAGTGGAGCAGACGCCCAAGAAGCCGGGCCTCAGAAGACGTCAGACGTAAACAGCTCGGTGGGTCCATTGCTAGGAGCAAAGTAACTTACAGCCCGAATTGGGCTTTCAGACCCCAAGATAACCCGATCTCAGTGGTTGCTGGCAGATTAGAGCTTGTGGCTTTTTGTTTTGTTTATGTTTTGTGCGGTCAAAAAATAGGAATGGGGAAGGCTGGGCAATCACTGGGTTCCGGGGTACTGCGGTTCTTCACACTTTCCACTCCTGACATAATTTTTCCTTGAAACATGGAATGACTAGAGCAAGCGTCCTAGGCAAGTACTTGTGACCAAGGCCCACTGGGTAGGAAGGTCATTTCCCCGTGCACCCCACCAAAACACGTTGGGGGACAGTAGGTTCTTTCCCCCTGCGACCAAAATCTGGGGCGGGCCTCCATCCCACTTCATGAGAATTCGTTTCCCAGGGATTCAGGTTGAGTCTGTAACAGATTTCGAGCCATACGTGGGAAAATGGCAAGTAAATGATTAAAATTTGAGGGAAAAGTTAGGTACAGATGGCTCCTATTTGGTTAACCCGATGGTTAGCAATGGGAATAGAGAAATATGTTACATGCTTTTTATCTTTATTGTTTTCATAAACTGCCACTTTCCCTGTTTCCTTACAAGTTTGGGGAACAGGAAAGGAACCTCGTGTATTTAAAGAAAAAAAAAAAAAAAAAACCAAGCTGGAAACCTCAAAAATACTAAGGTTCCTACAGAATTTCTTACAACTTCTGAAGTTACAAAGCAGAAGTTAAATGAACTCTGCTGGAGTAAGCAATCCAGGACCACGTCAGCATGTGTATGCTAATTGTGCTATAACGGGATGATTTGGATATTTCAGGGGAAATGGTTAATAGTCATAAGGGCCGGCGAAGGCAGGTCTGCCCCACAGAAGAGAAGTGGAGATTTCTTCCATCTACTAAAATGTGGTCAATGCGAACAGCTAATTTGAATAATTCAGCCCTCAGTTTACCGTCGATTGGCTGGCCATAATGATCAAAGTGCATATGTTAATAGTTTGTAAACTTCTTACCCACGAGAACCATGACCTCTTCCGCCCCCCCTCCCACCCCCTGCCCCAAATGCACTCACAGCTTAGCACATAAAAGAGGTTTTAGTAGATGTTGATACTGGTGTTGAAAATCCTCGTTTATAAAAAAGTAAAAGAACCTAGAGATTAAGGCAAGATTCAAGCTTGTCGTGTTTCTAAATCATAGTGTCCTATATATATATGACTTCTTCACACACATCTGGCATTTTTCAAAGCTTATACAGAACATCACTGTAGAACTTCAAGATTACAGCTGTATACGAAGTGGGAAAAGTGGATGCAAAATATTTTCTGAAGCCACCTGCAGTCTGGGACTTGTGGTTGGTGACCTGCAGCCTAGCTCATCAGATGGGCCGCCGCGCATCACATCTACTGGATTTTGATCTGGTCCCATTCTGACATACAGAGAGGCCTTTGTTAGTAAATATTGCCAGTTCAGTGGCAAGGACCTCTTCAAAAGCATTCTTGTGTATATTTTGCATATGACTAAGAAACCAGAATATTTTGGGAAGAAAAGTTAATAGAATTTTCTTTGGAGAGCATTTATAAGTTACAGTTCCACTAGTTTTCAAATTTGGAAAACTCTGATACTCTTAAGTGTCACAGTTTCTTAATTTTCCTTTCTTTGTTACTATCTTTCACCCCGATTCTCTAGACCAGGGTTTCTCAACCTCTGCACTATTGACATTTTGGGCTGAATAATTCTTTGTTGTGGGAGGCTGTTCTGTACATTAGTACAATGTTTGGCAGCAGCCCTGGCCTTTCCCAACAGATGCCAGTAGCACCCTCTCACCCTGAGCGTCACAACCAAAAATGTCTTCAGACACTGCCAAATGTCTCCTGGGGGGCACAGCTCCCTGCTGTCGAGACCCCTCTCCTCTAAACAAAAATACACAACCCAGAGGAAAGTGAAACATCCAGTGAAAGAAATGTTGGATGGAGAGGACTGTGGTCACCAACTTTGAGGGCACACTTTGTTTTCCATCACCCAGGTATTTCACAGACAGTGACAAAATAATTCCTGTACTTTACTGGTAATGCCAGTCTAGTGTTTTTTTTCTCCTAATTCTTTGTTCTTGTTTCTTTTGCAGAATTAAGAGCACGTTTCCTTGTTTGTCAGATACATCACTGCTTGATGAAGCAAGGAAGATATAAATTAAAAATTTTAAATACATATCGCTGACTCCATGGAGTGGACATCCTGTATAAGCACTGAAAAGCAACAACACAATAACACTAAACTTTTAGGCATTCTTAAATGATCTGCCTCTAAAAGCATTGGATGTAGCATTGTGCAATTAGGTTTTTCCTTATTTGCTTCATTGTACTACCTGTGTATATAGTTTTTACCTTTTATGTAGCACATAAACTTGGGGGGGGGTGGGAGGGAGGGCGGGGTGGGGCTGAGGAATTGGCATGGGGGGGTTTCTGAAGAGCTTGCTTCCATTTAGAGCAAGGAGAAAAATAATTTGACTTGCATGAAGAGAAGCAGTTTTGGGGAAGGGTTTGAAATGTTTTCTTTAAAGATGTAATGTCTCTTTCAGTGAAAACTGATAATATTTCATTTTTTTAAAAAATCCAAATTTGAACACTGGTTGCAAATAATTTCTAATTTTTTGTACACGAAGCCTTTTCTCATTTGGGAGCTCTGATTCCGTTATGTAGTGGCAAATGGCTTTTTTTTTTTTTTTTTTTTTTTTTAAGCAAAAAGCTATCCTCCCTCCTGCCCCCAGTTTCTCTTAAAATTGGAATTTACCACTTAATTATTCAGCAATTAGGTAATCCTAACAGGTAATTCTGGGCAAATATCTGGGGTGTATGGGGGGAGTTCTGAATGCTCAGATTCAACCATCTAATTTTTATCAGGTTTGTTGAGAAGATTTCTTAATTTTCTTTGGATTTCAGGCCGTGTAGACACAGTCGAAATAATTCTAATACCTTGGTTATTTTTTAAAGATCTTTAAATAACTTCACATAAAAATAATGAAATAATTTTCATTTAAAGGTTCTCATTTTATTTGTTAATTGGCCCCAAGAAAATGGTGTTTTTAATGTAAAGTGCATATAGAGAAAAGCATACGTGGAATTACTGAAATGGATACTACATCTTTAAACAGTATTTTTCCATTGCCTGTGTTGTGTATGAAACAAAACCCTTTGAAGTGTACCTGTGTACATAACTCTGTAAAGACACTGAAAAATTATACTAACTTATTTATGTTAAAAAGAGATTTTTTTTTAATCTAGACCATATACAAGCCAAAGTGGCATGTTTTGTGCATTTGTAAATGCTGTATTGGGTAGAATAGTTTTTTTTTCCTCCTTCTGTTAATACGGCTGTGCTTAAAAGGTTGCATACTGAGCCAAGTATAATTTTTTTGTAATGTGTGAAAAAGATGCCAATTATTGTTACACATCAAGCAATCAATAAAGAAAACTTCCATAGCTATTCATTGAGTCGAACTGTAGTGTGCTTTACTAAGGTTTGAGGTATTTGACCTGGCATTATGGTCCTATTTATACAAATACAACATGAAGTGGCAAATATCTTGATAATTTAGGCCCACATCTCAGATGATGTTTATGTGGTTCTGAGTGTAATGCTGTTTTCCACTTAGTTCTGTATGAGTGAACAAAGCCTTAGACGTGGAAAGTGGAAAAGCCACATTTTCAAATAAATCAGATTGTCAGATCCCCATTAGTTCAAATACTTGTGTCTTCTAGGATATGTGTCCAGCTCAAACATTTTTACAGAAGTGTAGACTGTTCATACATTTGCAGGACTGAAAATGAAAGTAACATGGTGACTTCTCTAAATTCTGTATTTACACATGCAAGTGTTGTGAGAAATTAGAGCAATTGTTTGGACCACCTAGTCTACACCTCTTGTCCAAAAATATTTAGATACATGTCCTTTAGAAATCGGCATTCCACACTAATTTTGACAGAACAGGTATTCTTCAAACTGGTCATCACAAATCCCTCAATTTTGAAATCTGGTTATAATCTATACAACCCGAGACTGGTTAATGTAAATACCAAATCTGAGGGGTTTGGGCCCCATGTGGACATGACAGAGGTAGATATTTTTTACTTAAATTACAAAAATTTAAACAAGGTATTTTAAAATCAAGTTTAACTAAAAATGATTCGTGTTATTTCACATTCTCTTAAAAAATGTGGCTAAGGTGTAAAAGTAAATTTTTTTTCTAGGACTCTCCAAATGATTAAATCGCAAAAACTTGAATTTGGGTTAAATTGTTTACTTGAAATACTAGCATTTACATCATTGTACCCCCAAAGGGGCTCTAAACAAGACAGTTTCAGCTTATTTTGACCTGAAGCTGTTAAAGAAAAAAAAAAGAAAGAAAGGAAAGAAAGAAAAAAAGCAGAGTTGAGTCCTTTCGGCTGCGGGGAAGGAGAAAAAAGGTCCTTTGGGTGACTGGGCCACATCTTCCAAGTAGGTATTATTTTAATTAGAGGCTAAAGGTGTTTTTGCGATTGTATTCAAAACACGCATACAGGGTGTTTTTCAGGAAGACACGGAGAGAGCAAGAAAAACAATTCAAAATGGGGAGGAAGGAATGGAGAGTCAGGAAATAATGAAATAAAATTAGTTTCTCTGAACCAAAAAGAGTACTTTCAAAAGTATCTCTAACAGAGGGGGGGAAAATCCTCCTAACTGCTGCCTGTAGCCCATTTTCCTTCCTTCAAGCGGCATCTTTAATGTGAATTTTCAGAGACGGCGTTTTAGTAGTGCAGGGCCAGGAAGAAGTGGATGCTCGCCGCGCCTGGCACGCTCACAGGGACGCAGCCCCCAAGTCACAGGGTCGATCCCGTACACGTCTGTGACAACTCTCCAAGCGCGTCCCCGATTCGGAGCGTCCTCTCCGGGGCCCGGACGGCCGGCGCCAGCCTCCCCCCGCCCCGCCACCGCGGCCACTGCCCCGAAGCCCCGCTCCCGCGCACTCGCGGGGTCCGGCTGCCTGGCGCCCCGCGACGAGAAGCCCATCACGTCTCGCTGCTTTCCTGCCACTCGCAGCGCCCGCGCCGCCCGAGCCGCCGCGCGCAGTTCCCGCGCCCGGGGCGCCCCGCAGGCCGTGCAGGGCGGCTGCGCCCCGGCCGGCGCGCCGGCTTCTCGGGAACTGTCCTCCCTCATCACCTCTCCTCGGGGCTCGGAAAGGAGCGGAAGCCCCTACTCCTGCCACGGGCAGACCCTCTCCACCAAGCACCGTGCCAATTCCAGGGCGGGGGGGGGGGGGGATCTGAGCGAAGGGGCGAACCCTCCCGAATCTGCGGACCCTCCGGGGCTGCAGCCCGCTCCCACCCTCACCCTGGGCTCCAATGATCCGCAGCCCCGCGCATTTCGAAAGGCTTCCCGGCTCGCCGGCAGCCCGGGAGGACCGCAGCGGCGCGCGGGGGGCCGAGCGCCGCAGCCGCGTGCGGGGCCGCTTCCTCGTCTACACCCGCTTTGCAAATCCACCCCCCCCCCCCCATCGCATCCCCAGGAGTCCAACGCGGCGCACCGGGGCAGGGAAGAGACAGGAAAATGTGGGGCGGGGGGCGTGACTGGGGGACGGAGGGGCCGTGGAGGTTCGCGGGACGGGAGCGGGGCGCGCGGCCTTTCAGGCCCCGGTGCGCCCACCGCCCCGGCCCGCGCCAAGCGACCTTTCCCGGCGGCCGCGAGACGCCGCCTTCGCCATTTCATCTTCATCACTGTGAGCGTAGACACTTGTCTTCATAAGCTTTTTAGGACTGAGAAAGGTGTTTTAAAGCACGTCTGGGATCTCCGATCTGTTTTTCAGAGTGTGAATTTCCTTTTAAAATTTGGCATCTCTTTTACCTGGGCCACACCCTACGCCCGCTCCCCCACCTCCTGGCCGACAGGAAGGTAAAGACCCCGTCGGCGAAGCTGGGCAGGGGGCGGCGGCAGAGAAGCGGCGCCCGGGGTCAGGCACGGTCCCCCCAACCCCGCCTCACCCACTCGGGGGTGGGGGTGGGGGGAACCTCCCGGATCTCGGCTTCGTGGGGGTGGGGGTGGGGTGGGGTCAGCCTCAATCAGACCCTACAGAAGCGAAAGTATTTACACGGACACTCAAGCGCCAGGCCTGTCTCGCGTGGGGCGCACAGCAGGGAGGAATCAGAAAGCACAAAATTCAACAAGAAACCGATGCGTGTTGGGCGCGAAACGTCGACGCGCCCCGAAGGAACGCTAAGAAAGGCAGGGAGAAGGGCGCGCGGCCGGGGCGCGGGGCCGGGGGATTGCATCATTGCAGCTCCCCCTCCAGAAAATGGGCTCCGAACCGCGGCGACCATCATGGCGCTCGGGTCGGGCCGCGCTTCCCGCGCGCTTCCCCGAGCCCTCGGGCCGCGGGCACCGAGCCCCAAACGAGCTTTCTGCAAACGCTCCCCCCACCCTCGGGCGCCCGCCCCCCACCCCCCTCCTTCCTTTTGTGTGCCCGCGTTTGCGAGTGCGTGCGTCCGTCTGAGCGTGTAGGACTGGGGAACTTGGAGATTATTTTTCTCCTCTCTTTTTTCCCTCCCGTGCTGGTGGTTGTAAACTTGATTGGCATTGGCTGCGCCCACTGACCCCTGCGCCGAGTCCACCGAAAATTTAAGGTGGATCCGGAAGGCTCCAGCGTCTCGCGCTTTAGCTGGTTTGAGAGGGAAAGGGAAGAAAAAAAAAAAAAAAGCCCCAAACCTTGCGCCCTGCGCGTTTTCACGAATCCCCTGCGGTACCAGCCCCCGCGCCCGCCCCGCCCGCCTCGCTCTTCCTCCGCCCACCTCCCGCTCCTTCCCCATTGGCCGCTCGGTGCAGTTTGAATTTTTTTTTTTTTTTTCGGATGCTTGTTTGCTGGTAAAAAGTACGGTACCCCACATCGTGTGACGAAACCCGCTTCAGCACCCCAAGCGGGGGAGCGTTAGCTGGTTCTGGGGAGGCGGGTGGGCGGAGCATCTGTTCCAAAATTTTGCCCCCAAGCGCCGTTGACAGTGTGCAGGCGGGTGGGGGAGCGGGGGACCGCGGTAAACAAACCCGAGCGGCTTTGGCGGGGTCGGAGATGTAGTATAAAACGTTAATGGGTGTGCAGGGCGCGCCGTTTCGCCGGCTGCTGGCCAGAGGTGCTAGGGAGGCGCTGACGGAAGCCCAGGAGAGGATGCACCTTCCCCTGCCTTGGAAAGGTAGACTTGGGGGGTGTGGGGACTGGGGGTGAAGGTGGCTCAGAAAAGAGCATCTTACAACCTGGAGGGAAAAAAAAAAAAAAAAGAAAAGAGAAAGAGAAAGAAACAGGGGAGATGTAAAGATAGATCAGGTCTATGATTTCAAGTGCTACCCAGCCAGATTCCATCATAATTCAGCCAGTCGCTGTCATTTTTTATTGAAAAAATTTCAGGAAAGTTTTCTCTCTTTGATTTCCAGAGTGCTTTTGCATAAGGAAAATGTTAAAATAAAATTGAGGGGAAAAACCGAGAAAGGAAATAAGGCCTTTCAAGTGCCTTTTGATTTCTGGGTCTGGAAATTAATTCTTTTGATAAAGTACTTTAAGATTTAGGATATTGTTGGTTGTATTACGGGTCTAATAGAAACGATATCCTTCATTAATTATAACTCAATTATATTTTACTTTGCTGTGAAAATTTCAAAAGTTTATAATAACTCAAATTATTCTCTAAATCACTCTATTTTCATATTACTGAAACTAGCATGTATACATTTTTGGGGTCTCTTGCGGCAGTGTAGCTCATTAATGATCTTAACCCGACGTCCAGCCCCAGCCTTCAGTCTTAACAGTTCTTAACTTCCCCGGCCATTTTTTAGTTCTTTCCTCCTCCAGTCCTTTCTAGCCAATTAATCCTTTACTTAATTGATGTAAGAAACGCTTTACTTACACAACGTAACTAAGCTCGTTGGACCACCGTGTACCAACCTGCCTGTGCCCTTAGTAAGAATTTGTTGGAGTTAAGAAAGTCCCCAGATGGACTGGCTAGCCTCAGGAAGCAGTGAGCTCATCATCCCTGAAGTGTGAGTCAGGCACTAGTCTGGATGACCCCTTGATAAGGACATTATAGACAAGAGACAAATATCAAATGAGTGTGAGGACTAGTTACTTTCAAAGTCTGTTCTAGATCCTTGAGATATGGTATTTCCAATCTTGGACTTTCTGGATATTCAATAGATTAAGCAATTTTAGAAACTCTAGAACATTTCTTCTAGAGTTGTACTGTCCAATATGGTAGCCAGAGCCATATGGAGCTATTGGGCGTTTGAATGTGGCTTGTCCAAATTGAGATGTGCTGTAGCTGTGAAACATACACCAGGTTCCCAAGAATTAGTATGAAAAAGAATGTGAAGTATCTCATTAATAATTTTTGTATTGATTACATGTTGAAGTGATCATATTTTTGATGCATTAGGTCAAATAAAAATATTAAATTTAAGGGGCGCCTGGGTGGCTCAGTCGGTTGAGCGTCTGGCTTCGGCTCAGGTCATTATCTCACGGTTTGTGGGTTCGAGCCCCGCATCGGGCTCTGTGCTGACAGCTCAGAGCCTGGAGCCTGTCTTCAGATTCTGTATCTCCCTCTCTCTCTGACCCTCCCCTGCTCACACTGTCTCTCTCTCTCTCAAAAATAAATAAAAACATTAAAAAAATTAATTTTATCTATTTCTTTTCCCCTTTTTTAGCGTGGTTACTAGCCAATTTTAATTTGCATATGTGACTCCCATTATTTCTAATAGACATTGCTGTTCTAGACCCACTCTTAGGATCACTTGAAACACTGTCTTTGAGAGGGCTGGTTAATAGGACTAGCTGGTAACTTCCAATTGCCATCCTAACTTCCCAAAGCCCAAACTCAGCCTCTGGAAACTTTAAAAAGAATTTTGCCCACACCTAACACCTACTGTTTCATCTTTAACACTTAGTATTGGGTTTGAGCCCAGACTATGGAAGTATGGTACAGATATGTCTGATTAAATCTGACTTGATAACAGCTTTCCACATTATGTAAATAGAGACTGGGGAATCCAGTATGTTAGGTATGACACTGGAAAACAGTTTAGACCCCAATCAAAGCCTCCACAGGTAACTTTTCACTGCTTGTCACTCTTTAGTGGATGGGAAGGCAGGGGGCGGATGGAACAATGTTCTCATTCTGTGGATGTATCTCTAATGGAAGACTTGAACAAATGAAAGGGTGCTCCATATTCTTGGGTAGAAATATTCAATATGATAAAGAAGACAATTAAGTTTATTAAATCCTAGCAAGTTCTGATTGTCCAATTCCATTCCATTGTTCTGTCAGCTTATGCACTCAGGACTATATTAATTACTGTAATTTTAGGATATGTGTTAATTTCTGGTAGCACGAATACTCCACATCCAACCAGACCCTTTAATCTTCCTTTTTTCAGAATCTTCCTGGATGCTTTCGCTTGACTTTTTTTGCCATTTGGACTTAAAATGAATTTGTCTAGCTGGAAATATAATTCCTCCTGACATTTAATTTAAAAAATGGAGTGGGATCTTTATCTCATACTTTATACCAGGATCGATTCCTGGAGGATTAAAGAGTGAAGTGTAAAAACGTGAAATTATAGACACACCAGAAGAAACTTCAGAGGACTTTTAGAAAATATAATCTCAGAGCTAGAAAAGTCTTTCCATCTATGAAAAAGCAGAATCTATTACATATAATATAGTTACATTAAATGACATAAGAGTAAAAATGTTCTGCACGGCAAAAGCTTTCATAGCAAAGTCAGAGACAATGGCATGGGCTGATAGTTGCACAACTATATGAATATACTTAATGTCACTGAGCTATACATTTAAAAAATGGTTAGGGGGCCTGGGTGGCTCAGTAGGTTTAGCGTCCGACTCTTGATCGCAGCTCAGGTCACGATCTCATGGTCTGGTTTGTGAGATCGAGCCCCATATTAGCCTCTGTGCTGACAAAGCAGAGCCTGCTTGGGATTCTTAATCTCCCTTTCTCTCTATCCCTCTCCCACTTGCACTCTGTCTCAAGATAAATAAACTTAAAAATAAAAAATGGTTAAAGTGGCAAATTATATGTGTATTTAAATACATACATACATGTGTTTATACTTACATTCATACAAACACACATACATACGTATATACACACCCAACTACTGGAAACATGTTAAAGTCTGTCCATGCTCTGTCTACAGGAATCTCATACACAGTGTTCTATGAATCCTTTGTGAGACACGGGTATGGTGGTTGACTTTAGGCTCTGAAATCAGACTGCTTCGGTTTGAGTCTCAGTTACCTAACTCATAAGACCTTTCGCAAGTTACTTCACTTTTTAAAGTTTCTATTTCTTTGGCTATATAATGAGGATGCATTTAACTCTCTCCTAAGGTTATTAACCTATTCAGTGGGATAATGTATGCAGTACTTAGCACAGTAACTGTTATATAATAAATACTAATCATTACATATTATAAACCATATAATTAACAGAGAGACCCAGTTCTTATTTTGGATTCTCAAGTAATCAACCACAATCTGCTATATTAACCTTGTAAGTATATTTCTCAGTTTAAAAAAAAATGTTTATTTTCAAGAGAGAGACCAAGAGAGTTTGTGTGTGGGATGGGGAGAGGGGTAGAGAGAGAAGGAGACAGAGAGGATCCCAAGCAGGCTGCACACTGTCAGTGTGAGCCCCATGCGGGGCTTGAACTCATGAACCATGAGATCATGACCTGAGCCGAAATCAAGAGTCTGTTTAATGGACTAAGCCACCTCGGCACTGCTATTTCTCAGTTTTGATTACTGCTGTTACCACTCCTTTTTTCTTTTTAAGTTTTAAAATTGATTTTGAGAGAGAGAGTGGGCACGTACAAGCTGGGTAGGGGCAGAGAGAGGGAGAGAGAATTCCAAGCAGGCTCTGTGCTGCCACTGGTGAGCTGAACAGAGGCTCAGTCCTACGTGGGATCGTGACCTGAGCCAAAACTGAATCAGACACTCAACTGACCAAGCCACCCAAGCACCCTACTGCTGTTACCACTCTTAAGAAGAACATATTTTATTGAATATTTAATAAACAGAATTAATATATTGCAAAAAATAGTTAAAATGGTAAACTTTTTGTTATGTATATTTAACACAAATTTTTTTCCTCTTTTTTTTTTTAATGTTTTGTTTATTTCTAGGAGAGAGAGAGACAGTGCGAGCAGGGGAGGGTTAGAGAGAGAGGGAGGCACAGAATCTGAAGCAGGCTCCAGGCCCTGAGCTGGCAGTCAGCACAGAGCCTGACGCGGGGCTCGAACCCATGAACCGCGAGATCATGACCTAAGCGAAAGTCGGACGCTTAACCGACTAAGCCACCCAGGCGCCCCACACAAATTTTTAAAAAGCTTAAAAAATAAGACATTTGTTCAGTTTAGGGCCATCTTTAATTACCTCAGAAAGGACCTGGTATAGATTTGTTTGTGGTACTGAATCAATAACATACACATACATACATACACACACTCACTCACACACTCACACAAATACAATGGCAATCTGGGAAAACGTTCACACCCCATATACTGAAGGGCGAATTTCCCTGGTAAATCTAGAGTTTCTACAAATCAATGAGAAAAAGCAAACCAACATAAAAATAAGAAAGATATAAACACAGTTTTCCAAAAGGGAACAAAAGGCTTTTAAAATGTGAAAGCATGTTCAACCATAGTTTAAAACTATTGGGATATAAGTTATATACAGAAAATACAAGTTTAGGCAAATATAGTTGCAATTAGTATCACTCAGATACAAAGATGGCCATTATCCTTTTTTGATAGTTTAACCTTTCCTTCCCTCCTTCCATCCAAGGCTGGGTGATTTTTTTTTTTTTTCCAGCTTCATTGGTGACCAGAGAAGCAAAGAGTTTACATGTGTAGAAGCCATGACCACCTTTCAAATTCAGTGTAAAATTCCTCTCAGTCCAAACCTGCTAGTCTTTGGCTTAGTGCCATCACTTTTTTTTTCCCCCATAGAAAGCCTCCTGAATCAGCCTCTCTTTCTTTTTTTAACACTAGGGCTAAGTGGTTTTATTCCATGTTGGCAAGTTTGGTTCAACATTTGAAAATCAATATCACCTACCCTGTTAACAGTCTAAAGAAAAATCGTAAATCCTATTAGTTGATGCAGCAAAGGCACTTGAAAAAGTCCAACATCCTTCATGATAAAAACTCAGCAAAAAAAAAAGGAATAGAAGCAAACTTTCTAAATTCGATAATGAACGTCTACAAAAATTACCTACAGCTAACATGATACCTACTGATGACAGACTGGATGCTTTACTACTAAAGCTGACTCACAGCAAATATATTATCTCTGGACACTCCTGTTCAGCACCCTACTGGAATCTCTAGCTGAGTCAGCCTCTTTAAGGGAGTACAGCCACCTTTCTTGACACCTCTCATCTATTTCTGCTTTTATTTTTTTAAATTATTTTTATTAAATAATCGAATTTTATTATTATTTTTTAAAAATGTTTTATTTATTTCTGAGAGAGAGAGAGAGTGTGTGTGTGAGCAGGGGAGGGTCAGAGAGAGAGGGAGCCACAGAATCCAAAGCAGGCTCCAGGCTCTGAGCTGGCTGTCAGCACAGAGCCTGGCACAGGGCTCGAACCCACGAACCGTGAGATCATGACTTGAGCCGAAGTCGGATGCTTAACCGACTGACACTTAACCAGGTGCCCTTATTTCTGCTTTTAATCCTATAAGCTGATGATCTGAGCCTCTCCAAAAATCATCACCTTATCTGGCTTTTCCTTCAAGTTTTCTATTCTCTTAAAAGCTTCAAGCAGAATTCATTATATGATAAACACAAAATATCAAATCAGTAGAGAGAGACTATATTATGGAATAAATGGTGTAAGGCCATAGGGTTATAGCCAACCACATGGGAAAAATTTTAAATCTCTCCCCCGCCCCTTCCCCATGTATACACACACACACACACACACACACACACACTATATTTTACATTATATACTGTGGGTTTACTTTTTGATTTAACAATTCCTCTTCTACAAATTTACTTTTGGGAAATAATCAGATTTATGACTAAAGATATATTTACCAGAATGACCCTTGTGAAGTTATATATTCGATTATAAAAAGAAACAAAAAGTAAACAACTGAACAACTCCTTAGATACAGGAGTACGGGATTCATTGTTTGAACTAACTATGGAATGGTACAAATCACAGTCATCAAAACACCCCAGGTAGCTTTATCTACCTCAATAGGAAAAGTTGTCAATAAATATTTAAACAGGCACAGAGGAATATTTAAGGTATGACCTCATTTTTGTAAACAACTTTTAACAAGAAACAACCATAAAGATATTGCAAATTTGAAAAATAATTACCCTTACAGTTCTTTAATGCAAAGTAAGTTTCTCTTTGTGTCTTACAGTCTCTTTTCGCAGACGTTGGCAGAGAACAAGCATTTCTATAATGCCTACCCCCTTTTTTTCTGCCTAGTTTCAGATATCATTAAATCCATATATGAATTATGAGGAGTGTGGGGGGGAGGTATATGGTTTTCTTCCCAGGGCACATAAACAAGGTATAAATATCATTCCCATTAACTCAGGAATATCTTAACAAACCATGGAAAATTGAGCCTACCCCATCTTTTTGGCACAAGGGACCGTGTGGGTAACATTATCCCAAACCTCACATTCCTAGATCATTGGCATTTGGCACACTTGAGGATTCTCTCTGGAATTCAGCAGATTAACTCCCTGTCTTAATTTTATTATTTAGGACGTGGCGCTCGGGAAATGGTTTTACATTTCTAGTTTGCTAACGAGACCAGTCTTGAACTGTCACTCTCTATAGGACTGACGTGAGGCACATCTTAGAATCTCAGAATACTAGGTATGGAAGATCACTGCGTCCCATGTTCATTTTACAGATGAAAATACTCAATACTCTAATCCTTGATTTCCTGTAAAATGGGGAAGTTAAACAAGTTGATTTATAGGTTCCTTCTGGCGTACAATCTGGGATTTCTGTTTCCTACTCAGGATCACGTAGTCCATCCCTGTGGATCAGGTTATTTTCCAGGGAAGCTGGAATCCTGATTTTTGGCTGAAAACCACATATTCGCAAGAGTCAGAGGAAGATGACAGTACAACAGTGCAGCTGAACAGTGAACATTTATTATCTTGCTAGAAAAAAGCGTGTGATAACTTAATGGTTGCTTAGTTGTGCCAAACACGGCTTCGCTTTTGCGTGCACACTCATCAAGCTGAGGGCCAGTGTCTTCAGCGTAGCAAATGGGAGTGTCGCCCTCTTTGGGCTGCTGGAGTAGATGGACAGGACCTCACAGCCATGATTATTACATGGAATTTAGGCGAGTGTTCTGAAGGATAAGTGTTATGAAGGGACCTCAAAGACTGTCTTACGCTCCTGCAGTTTGGGCCCCCTACAAAGGTGTCTAGCTGAGGGAGTAAAGGGGGCCTGACATCCAAACTCTTTCCCCAAGCCAGCCTGTGGTCCCCCCAAAGAAACAAGCCTTTAAAAACCCATCTGTCCATGAGGGGCCTTCTGTCCTTGCCCAGAAGTCCCCTGTGTTGTAATGGCTGCCGTGTAGAATGCTGTAAGCGTTCGAAACAGGGTGCCCAACCTAGTGGTGGCGGCTAGGAAGTCTCTCCTAAGGAAATGACCTTCAGCTGAGATCTGGAGGCTGAGCAAGAGTTAGCCAGTTTAAGGAAGGAGGGGAAGGAGAGTGACCCAGGCTTTGAGGGAAGGACTTTGAGGAAGTGAAGGAGGGTGCTTGTGGCTGGGAATGAATGCTTCGAAGGAGCCATGGGGAAGTCCAGACATGACAGGCTTTTGAAGCCACATTGGGAATTCTGGACTTGACTTTAAGAGCAATGGGAAGCCATTGGATACTTAAAGAGACTTGTGCAGCTTCAGCTAAACTTGCTTATTTCCTCATTTTATATAATTCTAGTCAAAGCCCTTCGTCTTGATCAGGATTATTTCCACAGGAGGTGGGAAAGAATGTTTAGGCCTGCGCCTTTTTTTTTTTTTAATATTTATTTATTTTTTGGAGAGAACAAGTAGGGGAGAGACAGAGAGAGGAGACAGAGGATCTGAAGAAGGCTCCGTGCTGACAGGCTGACAGCAGCAAGCCCGATGTGGGGCTGGAACCCACAAACCGTGAGATCATGACCTGTAGGCTCGCACCTTCATGTTTCAGGTGATGCTGTTTAATACACACAGTATAAAACACATTTTAAAACTGGCCTCGAGGTGCCTGGGTAGCTCAGTGGTAAGCGTCAGACTTCGGTTCAGGTCACGATCTCATGGTTTGTGCGTTGGAGCCCTGCATTGGTTCGAGCCCTGCGGCGGTCTCTAAGCTGACAGCTCAGAGCCTGGGCCTGCTTCAGATTCTGTCTCCCTATTTCTCTGCCCCTCCCCCACTCATGCTCACTGTCTCTCTCTCAAAAATAAATATATTTTTAAAATATATATTATAATATAATATAATATATTATAATATTATAATAGAGCGCCTAACTTAGTGGTGGTGGCCAGGAAGCCTTTCCTAAGGAAATGACCTTCAACTGAGATCTGTTGATATTATATCTAATTTTATATGTGATATTATATATAATTGTACTATTACAGATGATTTTATAATATTAAAAGAAAAATCCTGGCTTCAGTAAATGAAGGGGACATGAAGTCCTTGGACCATCAGGAGGTTTACTGACCACAACTGATATATTGTAAGTTTGATGGAGGACTCGCCCTCCTCCCCGAAAGTAACGATGGCCTGCTGTTGGTCTGTAAACAATGGAGCTGAGGAAGTGAATCTCACCACTTTGCCTCCACCCACTAGCTACCGGCTCAGCTTGCCTCATCTTCTCATGGAAGCTGGTTGCCTACTTGTTTTGGGTGCCAGCCCATGTTTTGCCCTTTGCCAGTACAGTTGGTGTGAATCTTCCAAGCAGGTGAACAGCTTAGGGGTGAATGCCAAATCCCTTTCTTAACAGTTTTTGTCTTCCATTTTCACTGGGCGACCGGATTGAATGCTTACAAGTGCTTTGGCCGAAGGATTCACTATTTATTTGGTTTTGGAAAGAGACTTCAGAGGAGGGGTGATAAAAATGGACAGCTCATGGAGTTTGGTTGTTGTTGGTTGTTTTTTTTTTAAACGGAAGATTAGGAAAAGAGAGACCTCTGCTGGCTAAGCCTATAGAACCACCTGCGTTTGGTCTGCGACCCAGCAAGAAGCTGTCCCTTAAGCTTGTGCGAGGGGTTCACAAATTCACTGCTCCCTGTTCCTTTCCTCAGCTGTCAACTTGGGTGTTTTTGGAGCGAATCTAAGTGACCTGTAATTCCCAGCCCCAGTCACCGTTGCTTTGGTTTCAGTCTCTAGGAAGAGGGTCAGTCTTTATACTGCTCGAAAACAAAAGCTCTGAATAGCAGCACCAGCGGACACCCGGGTCTGAAATAACTCCTACACCTTCTCTTTGTTTCCTTTCTCTTTTCTGCCCTGCACCTCCCTGCCTCCCCTCTGCCAGGAAAACAAATCTTCACTCAAAAGGGAGCAGCTGTGATGGAGAGAGAGGAGGAAGTAAGCACTTAGTAACCGCTTATCTGTAGCATATCCTCGACTGAAGATTGTGGCCGAGGGCCCGAGGGTGGGGTGATATACCTGAGCAGAGCTGGGAAGCCCATGGATGCTGGAGTGGAGTTCCATCTGCAGAAGGCAGAGGGTGGTTATGTGGGAGAGGGAAGTGGGGGGATCGTCTCCTTGAGCCCCTTATTTGTCAGCAATGACAGCAATATGAGTGCCTAGTATGAGCCAGGCCCTGGGCCAAGTATGTTACGTACCTTAATTCTGTTTCTTGCTTCGCCTCTCTCTTTACGATTTTAAAGCCCTCTTTCTCTAGAAAGAAATTAAAAGTAGGTAAAGAATTTAGAACAAAGCATGCATAAAAATAATAGCTATGTGTGTGTTTGCCATTTTGTTAGTATCTTTTGACTCTGGAGTATTCTGGAATATCCCCCCCCCCCCCACACACACACATAGAAGAAGAGTCCTTCCCTGTGCTCACTGGGTAAGTCCTAAGCTCACTCCCAGGCCTGTGATGCAGAGAGCAGAGGGGCCTCTTGGGTCTGGCACCTTGTTTCCACACGATGGCTCCACGTCCTGTCTTCCCAGGCCTTAGCGGGAAGACCCGCTCTTCCTCCTTAAACACTCATTCTCACAGATTTCAGCAGCCATTTCTGGATTGGCTAAAGCAGGAGCTCTTAGTATCAAGTAATGGTCACATTAACACTGTTGAGGGATCTTAAATCATCTGGTTCAAGCCTCTCTTTGGGGAAAATTGAGGCCCAGAGAGGTCGTCAGCTGCCCAAAGTTACCCGACTAGGGGGTGGCTGAGGCAGGACTGGAACCCAGAGCTGGGTTCTTGACCCGGCACCTCCTTTATGACACCCAAGCCATCCTTGCTGTCCATTGTGTGACAGATGGTTTTTAACTTGACTTTCTGATCTTCCTCGCTGGTTGTCTGTCAACCATCCTGTTTTCTTTTGTTTTTAAATTTTTTAATGTTTATTATTGAGAGGGAGAGAGAGACAGAGCTCAAGCAGGGGAGGGTTAGAGAGAGAGGGAAACACAGAATCCGAAGCAGGCTCCAGGCTCCGAGCTGTCAGCACAGAACCCGACGCGGGGCTTGAACTCACAAACCGCGAGATCATGACCTGAGCCGAAGTCGGATGCTTAACCGACTGAGCCACCCAGGTGCCCCGACCATCCCTTTTCTAAGGCGCCCACTCCTTCATACTGCACAGGGGCAACGCGGGGACAATTAGAGCAGCCACCAGGCTGCTGCTCCAGGCAGTTTCCCTCCCTCCCCTAAATTCACGTCTTCTGTTTGCACCTTGTTAGTGCAGTAACAAATCACTTGACTCACACATTTACCAAGTGACATTCCTGGACCTTTTACCCTGCTCTGAAATGCCTATTGATTTTGGCATTCCTGTGCTTCTAGGCAGTCTTGAGTTATATTTCATGCGTGCTTTAAGTTTGTGTGTGTGTCAGAAGCTGCCTTTTACTGATTTTAACACTCTCTGATTCCTCAGCATAATACAGTGCCTTTGACGGGATACACAGTCTCCTAACCCAACAGAATAAATCTCCAACCCTGGGAATTTCAGGTATTGTGGAAAGCCAGTTATATAGCTGTTTTAAAGCGGGGTGTCCTTTTAAGAGTTTCAGACTATGCCTTATAGTTCCTAATGTGGTGCCCTGGGTCTGCTGTGAACATTTGCCAAAGGTTTGGAAATGATAAATCGCCTGACTTGAGTACTGTGGCAGAATTGATTCATTCATGGAGCTGGTAGTTATTTAAAGAGTGCTTGTCAAGTGTGCTGGACCCCGTTAGGCCCCTGAAGGCATTTGAAAAAAAGGTTGACATATGCCCGTCCGTCCGCTTCTGGCTGCCCGGAGGGTGGATAAGATGGATGCAACTTGAGGAGTCACCCTTTGTTTCTGAGGATAGAAGGTGCATTGTGGAGGATAAAGATCCAGAAACTATAGGGGATGCCACGCCAGCTCTGTGCCGCTTATCTCCAGAATTCCTCTAAGGAAAAGAAAAATACACTTTTATCTGGTTTAAGCCACTATTATTTCTGGTCTCTGTTACTAGCTGCCAAATGCACATCTTAACTGATATAGAAGTCCTTGAGGATTTTTGAGCAAGGGACTGATTCTGATTGGTTAGCTATGCAAAGAGCCAGATTCCAGGAGGGAGAGGGGGTGTTCCGGGCCATACAGAGAGATAAAGTTGGCTTGACAGGTGGGGACGGATAGTGGGGGAGGCTCTGAAGGAAGAGAATACAGATCTTGCACAGGGTCATTGATTTTGGTCCCCCCCCCCCCCCCCCCCCCCCCCCCCCCTGTTAAACTCTTGTTCTACAGCGGTTATTTAAATATGTAGTTACTGAGTGATTTGCATTGTGCCGTTGTTAGGTGGCCCGAAAGCTAGGGAGATTGAGAAGATGGGTATTCTTTGTGTCATAAAAAGGAGCAGGCAAAAGCTGGCACAGGAAAAGAGTATCACTTTTACAGTAAAGTGAAGTTACTGTGTTTTCTGAACTCCTGCAGACGTTTTCAAGGAAAGAAACTTTTGTTACATGGGACTGTCTAATCAAGATACATTTGAAATGTATCATTTCCTGGGGAGCAACTGTAAGTAATATTTAAAAAATCTATCTTGGAGTAACTTGCAGGGTAAAGATACATTTCATATGCTAAAAATCTCTATAAAGGGAAAATCTACTTTATTAACTTACTCTAAGCTTCACATCACATCTTCCTAGTGAACTTTTCATCTTCAGGTTGGGCAGATAGTTTCACATCTTTTAGGAGACATTTCATTCTTGTTTAAAGGGCTTATGAAAATGTAATCGTATAGCTGTAATATAGCATAGTGTTCTTGTGAACTAGATGTGCTAACTTAATATCTAGGTCTCTTGTTTCCTTGAAAATGGGTTGGGCAGTTCCACAGTTCCTTCCAAGCCTGGCTCAAACAGGTAATTGGAAACTTACTACAAATTTTAAGGTCCCTTAAGGCACTGGACTTCGGTCTTTCTCTCCCTGCACATAGAAAGGCAAATGTGCCCAGTGTTACCTGAACATTTCTTGTTCATTAATTATGTCTCTGCACTCTCTCTCATTTGGAAAAAATGCATTAGAATGCAAGTAACTGAATAGTAGCTTGCACCTGAAGTATCTGTTGCAAACTTCCATGCCACTTCAATTAAAAAAAATTTTTTTTAATGTTTTATTTATTTCTGAGAGAGAGATAGAGACAGCACGAACAGGGGAAGGTCGGAGAGAGAGGGAGACACAGAATCTGAAACAGGCTCCAGGCTCTGAGCTAGCTTTCCGCACAGAGCCTGACACAGGGCTTGAACCCACGAACCATGAGATCATTACCTGAGCCAAAGTCGGACGCTTAACAGACTGAGCCACCCAGGCACCAGGTGCCACTTCAATTTTAATAGCATCTGTGATTACCCCTTGCTCACCGTGGGGGAAAAAATAGGAAAAAAAAAATGATTGCAAATATTAAGTTTTGATTTACACCTCCTTGAAGTACCTAGGTTGGATTTGCACCTAGGGGAAAAAAAAATCCCCAACAGTCTGAGAAGCAGATGTTCTCTCCCTGCGCATAAACAGATAATAACATGAACCAACATTTATGGGACATTCAGTGTGTGCTAAGTCACTTATCTACATTATTTCTTTTACTCCTGACGAAAATTCCGAGAAATAGCTGTTTCAACGAGGAAACTGAGTCTTGGAACTAACTATTGCTCCCTGTCACATTCGGCAGCTGAATGAGGGCTCAAATTTAGGTCTCGCTGACTCTTCTGACTCTCGCCTGGGTTTACAGGCTGTACTGTTATCCTTGTAAATAATCTCAATGAGAACAAGACCAAGTGGCCCAGGGTGACACTCGATCCCAGACCATTCTCTTTCGCTTTCTGCCAGATTGGAAGAGTGTATAGTGATTAAATATTTCTGGCCAGCAATATCTTGCCATTTATGGAAAAATGATACCCCCTAATCTTTAATAATTGTTTCATTAAGAACAAAAACAAAGCTCCTGCTAAACTTTGGAATGACTATAGGAAAATCTTAGTATCTCTTGCACCTTAGTCTCCCTCTCTCCTCGGCAAGGAAAGAACAGTATCACTTTCCAAAGTTGCTTTAGGAATAAGACAGAGACAGAGGATGCTACTTAGTTATGATCAGTAGACTTTTTTTCTTGTTTCTTTTCTTTTTTTTTTTTTTTTTTTTTGTGGCAGGCCACGACATTTTAAGGTTAGGAAACCCCTTCTTAAGGGATAAGGCCGTTTTATGGTAAAAGAGGCTTGGAAGCCCTAAGGAAGGAGGTTATTATTAAAATATGAGTTTGCCTCTAAGGTCCTGTTGTTTTTTAGCTCCATATTGATTCTGGTGCTTCTCCAAGGCCACCTTGTCAGTTAGGTAAGATGACCTGATCCAAAGTCTTATATTTGCTAAACTTGTATGTGTTAGGTTGCTACCTCCTATCTCATTTGCCTGGGAGGGGGGGACCCAGCTTGTTTTGGGGGAAGTTTAGCAAGAGAAGAGCCAAGTGAAGTTAGCTAATTTGTTAATTTAGCAAGGAGACTCCTTAGAAAGATCGTTTCATGGGGTGTCTGGGTGGCTCAGTCTGTTGAATGTCTGACTTTGGCTCGGGTCATGATCTCATGAGTTTGAGCCCCACATCGGGCTCTGTGCTGACAGCTCGGAGCCTGGAGCCTGCTTCAGATCCTGTGTCTCCCTCTCTCTCTGCCCCTTGCCTGCTCACACTCTGTCTGTCTCAAAAATAAAATAGAATAAGAAAAACATTAAAAAATTTTTTTTACAGATTATTTCATTTGTGTGGATAAGGAGGGCCTAGGGTGGTTTTCTTGTCTACTGGGTTTTGAAGGTAATTTTGTAAAGAATAATTAAGGCTTAGGTTTTCTTTTGAGCCTGTCAGTTAGATCCTGGGAAAGCCAGTTGCTTTTTGGATGGGAATACACCCACAACTGGGGGTGGGAGTGGGTTGGGTGGGCGGAGGCGGGGATCTGATTAGCTGAAATCTGAGTCTTCCTCAATGCGCCACCACAGACCTGTAGGTGGGGTCATCATCTTCGCGTCGGGTGTCTAGGCCAAGCTTATGAGGGAAACGAATAACCTCCCCATAAGGTGGTCCACATGAGCCACTGAAATAATGTATCTGAAAGTGCTTTATAAAAGCATTTTTATAACGTGTGGAAATGACGTCCAAAGAAAGTGCTACAAAACATCAGCTATTACTAATAAGATTGTAATTCAGTATTAATTAAGCCTAACTGCACAAGGCTGATGCATACACACATGGGGCAACTTTTCAAAACATTTCCTCTCCTTACCTGTTCACAAATATTCCTCAGCATTCACTCCCATGACTCCCTGCTTTCTTCCCTTTGCATAGTATATTCATATAAACACATTTGTTCATTCCGTTTTAGCAGCCGGAGCGTGTGTTTGGTGTCCTTAGTTGCTCTGTTGTGTGTGAAGTGAACATTGCCTACACATTATTCTTTACTTCGGGAACGCTGGGAACAATTCAAAGCCAAGGGCATGTTGTAACACTACTTAATAATCCAATGTCACATGGCCCAATCTTGGAATAGTAGGTATGTTTTCTTTAGGGCTGATGTCTTAGACCTGTTCCTAGGGCCAGAGCCTCATTACTAAGCACAATATTTCCTAGCTAATCAAATGAGAACCAGAGCATGTTGGTATGATCTCACTGCATTAGTGCTTGGCATAATTTCTTCTCTGGTCATCTGGCTGAATCATTAAGATAGCTAAAATTATTGTACGAACAATGGCTCTCACACCTGGTATGAGGAAGAATTACCTAATGTAACTTTGAGGATGCTCATTTGCACAAAATTCAGAAAAATATCGATCTGGAAAGAAGTTATGTATCAGTTTTCTTTTTTTCTGTATCCATTTTCCTTTTCCTTCCTTCTTCCAATAAAAATGTATTAAGTACCTACTGTATGCTATGCATTAGGTATAAAAAATAATCATCTCTGCTCTCAAGCCCTTAAGGAGCTCAGGGGTGTGTGTGTGTGTGTGTGTGTGTGTGTGTATGATCACAGTACAATAAGTTATGAACAATGAGATAGGTAAGAATAACCTTTTGTGAGCGTATATGTGTGAGAAGGCAGCTTCGGGAAGGCTCTGTGGAGGAGATGTTATGTTAACTATTGAAAGATACGTAGGAACTTGCTGGGCCCAAATTCAACAATCAAGAGTAGAAGAAGGGGCATCCTTTGTGGCTAAACAAAATCTACAAAGGAACCAAGGCAGGGAGGAGCATGATTGGGAAATATGATGTATAGTCTGGTGCTCCTCAGCTTGGGGGATTACGATGTCATGTTCCGGTGTTACCAGTGCGTGGATGTGTGGTTTACAGAGGTAGACATTTTGTGGACCTGCTCCCGAGGCTCCTCTGTGGCTGTGGTAATCATCTGCTACAATGTGTTTTTTGCGGGTCACAATTACTTTCCCTTTACTTCATGCTGTGGGATTCTGGAGGGTCAGTAGAGTGCTTCTTAGTCAGTTCTCTGTGTGGAGAGAGACCTGAGTGAACCTCTGACCCCTGAATCAACTACCAGTTGCCTCCCGCCACGAAATGGGAAATGCACAGAGTAGACTCCAGGATAAAATTACCTTATCTCATTTGAATGACCTGTTCTGGTAAATAATGCTAGATTTCAAGAGTTACACCACCTCATTTTACCCAGACTAAGGTCGAGTTTAAGTGGCTTCCTCCATCTCTTTTCTCCTGTGCTTCAATCTATTTTCTACCGACTGTCTACAACAGAGCCTTCTCCAGAAGTGCAAGCAGCCCCGGGTCCAGCTTACAATGGGTGTGGAAGGGCGCACAGAAGGAAGGTATAAGGAGTGACAGGTTTAAGACAGAAAAAGCCATGATGGATTGAGACGTGTGGAAAGAACAGCCAGAGGAGTCTCATGGCTCCCAGGTATGGTCTTACTTCTGTATGGCTATTGTGTTCAGTCATTGGCTGGAGGCAGTCTTGGGAAGCATGGCCTCAGCCCAAAGTCAAGTGTGGGTTTCAGGCGACTGGCTTGAGGACTCCCCAGTGGCCTTGCCGAACTTTCTTTAGAACCGCACCGCGATCCAAGACACTTTCACTCAACCTTCCTTCCTTCCCGCTCTCCTTCACCCAAGGTCAGATGTGCATCGTGGCTGGGCAGCTTCCCCAACTTCCCTTGGCTCCTCTTCACTTCCTCTACAGATGTTTCCCCTAGTAAACGTGTTGCATGTCTAACTACATTTTGGTGGCTCCATTTTGGAGGACCTAGAATGATACTGCATGAAAGGAGCAAAGGAGTGCTGTTTTTAGTTCTCTGCTCTTTACTACTGAGATTCGCGAGGAGGAAAATGTATTGCTTTGATCAAAGGAAAATTTTAAAAAGAAAAGAGAGAACAGAAAGTGTGTCAATAAGTCAAGAGAAAGCTGTTGAAAAGGATTAGAGTCCGATAAAATAGGGATAATAGGGAAAGAGATACTGGAAGGTGCAACAATTTAAAAATATTTGAATAAGCATGATGTGGAGGAAGGTATAATAAAAATGCAATGTCATGTAGGGTCACCCCCCCAAGATCTGTTTAGTGGGAGTCACTAGCCTTCACTTGTTCCTGTTTGAGTCTCAGCTTCTCCTGAGCTTCCTAGCTCATTCTTTCATAATAAAATTCCTCTTTCACAGTGTCAATTCAGTAATTAAAATTGTCCAGTTTGATGTCTAATCAAAACTCAATATTCATTCCAGTGAAAAACTTTTCTTCTCCTTACCTATTCCCGGGACAAGAAATATCCTATGGCTTCTTGAATTCCAGGCAAAACTGGTACTCTGTCTCTTCTGTTTCATTCTGTTTGCCAAAGCAAGTCACATGGCCAACTCCAAAGGTAAAATTCAAGGAAATATACTTGTTCCTGAGTCAGAAAAACTGCAAATTACATGGTAAAGTGTGCGGGTAGAGAGGAAAGCAAAAGTTAGGGCCAGGAATTCAATCTCCCTTAGTACCAAGGGGAGAAAAATCTCTAAGTAGCAGTGCTTGGTGCCTGTGACCATCCCTTGACCATTCCCTGCGGCCTGGGGGGTGGGACATGGTAGTATGATTAGCAGCTACAATAGGACCATGTGCTTGACATGGGTAAGAACCGTTTCCCCCCAAAGAAAGAGATGCTGATCCAGGAAGAAAGGAGGAGGCTAAAAACCGAGCAAGCAGCATCCACTCCCATGCCTCCTGGGCCTTCGCTTCTTGGTGCTTTTACATAGTCCTCTTTCACATAGGTACTACTAAGATCCTTTTTTGTTTTTAATGTTTATTTTTGAGAAAGAGAGCGAGGGAGAGCAGGGGAGGGGCAGAGAGAAAGAGGGAGGCAGAGGACCCCAAGCAGGCTCTGTGCTGACAGCTGAGAGCGCCATGTGGGGCTCAAATTCACCAACTGTGAGATCATGCCTTGAGCTGAAATCAAGAGTCGGTTGCTTCACCCAGTGAGCCACCCTAATATCCTTTTTATAGCTGAGAAAATTGAAGTTAAGAGCGGTTATGTAACTTGCTCAAGATGACACATCTTGAATGATGGAAATTTGTGGATTAAAAAAATAGATTTAGGGGCTTCTGGGTGGCTTAGTCGGTTAAGCAACTGACTCTTGATTTTGTTTCAGGTCATGATCTCACGGTCCGGAGATTGAGCCTTGTGTCTGGCTCAGCACAGAGCCTGTTTGGGATTCTTTCTCCTCTCTCTGCTTCTAGCCTGCTTGTGCTCTCCCTCTCCCTCCCACCAAAATAAATAAACTTAAAAAAATAGATTTACCTAAGGGTGGCTGGCTGGCTCAGTCAGTAGAGCATGTGACTCTTCATTTTGGGGTCATGAGTTCGGGTTGGGTGTAGAGATTACTAAAAATAGATTTATCTAATCACCAAAGCCACAGTAATCACGAGAGTGATGTTTATTGAAAAGACAGACACAAAGATCAATGGAACAGAATGCAGAATCTAGAAATAGACACACCCATGTATTGTCAACCAATTTTTTTTAAAGATATTATTTCTAAGTAATCTCTTGAACCCATAACCCCAAGATCAAGAGCTGCATGCTCTCCTGACTGAACCAGGCAGGCACCCCAACCAATTTTAAATAAAAGTGCAAAACCAAGTCACTGCAGGAAGATAAGTCATTTTGGTAAATGATGTTGAAACAAATAACAACCATATGCAAAAAAAAAAGAAGCCAAAATAAAGAAAAAAAAAAAAAGAATCTCAACTCACACGTTTCGCCTTATGGAAAAATGGATATGCAAAAACCTCACAATGGATCACAGACCTAAATGTAAAATGTAAAACTATAAAGCTTCTAGAAGAAAACATAGAAGAAAATGTTTGTGAACTTGGATGAGGGAAAGGTTTCTTATATATGATGCCAAAAGCATGATCCCTCAATAAAAAAATTCCAAATTGGACTTCATCAAAATGAACAACATTTGCTTTGTGAAACTGACTCTAAAAGAGAATGAAAACACAAACCATAGACTAGGAGAAATAGTTTTGAATCACATATCTGGCAAAGAACTTGTGTGCAGAATATACAAGAACTTTAAAAACTTATCAATGAGAAAATAACCCAGTTAAAAATGGGCAAAAATATTCTTTTATTTTCATTTTATTCTTTTATTCTATATCCTTTACATAGTATTTTATTATTATAATCTGAATTTTTGTTTTTGTTCCTCTTGCCTCAGGACACATATCTAGAAAAATGTTGCTATGGCTAATGTCAGAGAAATTACTGTCTGCACTCTCTGCCAGGATTTTTGTGGTTTCAGGTCTCACATTTAGGTGTCTAATCCACTTTGAGTTGATTTTTGTGCATATTGTAAGAAAGTGGTCCAGTTTCATCGTTTTGCGTGTAGCTGCCCAATGTTCTCAATCCCATGTTTTGAAGAGACTTGTCTTTTTCCTACTGCATGCTCTCTCCTCCTTTGTTGAAGATTAATGTAATCATGGCTTTACTTCTGGGTTTTCTTTCAAATATTTGAAGCTAAGAAGGCACGGGAGGCATGGGAGTGGGTGCTGCTTGTTCTGTTTTTAGCATCCTCCTTTCTTCCTGGATCAGCATTCTGTTCTATTGATCTATCTGCTTGTTTCTGTGCCAATATCATACTGTTTTGGTTCCTATAGCTTTGTCAAATATCTTGAAGTCTGGGATTATGATACCTCCAGTTTTGTTCTTTTTCAAGACGGCTTTGGCTATTTGGGGTCTTTTGTGGTTCTGTACACATTTTAGAATTATTTGTTCTGGTTCTTTGAAAAATGCTTTTGGTACTTTGATAGGAATTGCATTAAATCTGTGGATTGCCTTGAGTAGTATGAACATTTTAACAATGTTTGCTCTTCAAAAAATGGACAAAGGGTTTTGAACAGATACTTCATGAAAGGAGGTACACAGATGGCAAATAAACACATGAAAATATGTTCCACGTCATCAGTGATTATGGAATCGCAAATTCAAACCGCAATAAGATAATACCACATGCCTATTAGAATGGCCCCAAACCCAAGCCAACACAACCCAACTAAACCCAAACTAAAACAAAACAAACCCTGAAATGCTAAATGCTGATGAGGCTGTGGAACCACTGGACCTCCCACACAGTGCTGGTAGGATGCAAAATGGTACAGCCACTTTGGCAAACTGTGTGGCGTGTCCTTATAAAGATAAACACGCACTTACCATACGACTCAGTGATTCTAGGTATTTACCCAAGAGGAACGACAACTGAAGTGCATGTGAAAAACATTGTACGTGAGTATTTGTTGCAACTCTATTCACAATCATCAAATACTGGAAACCAAAACGTCCATCAACAATTGAATGGATAAACAGACTGTGGTGTGACCATACCATGGAATATTCCTTAGCAGTAAAAAGGGATGAACTACACACACAACAACCATGAGCCAAGGAACACAGAGCTTCTAGAAGCTGGAAGAGGCGAGGAAAAGGAGCCTTCCCTAGAGGCTCCAGAAAGGAATGCAGCGCTGTCAACAACACCTTCATTGATACCCATGAGACCCAGGTTAGACTTCTAGCCCACAGTCCTGCAAGGTATTAAGTTTGTGTCGTTTCAATCCACTAAGTTTGTGGTAATTTGTTATAGCAGCAATGGAAACTAATACATAGGGAGAATGTATTATTGTTAGGTGTGAGGGGAAATATTAATATTAACCAAGCTTCCTGGTTCTTCATCCCTCGACCCAAGGCAGGTGATCCTTTGTCTACTTTCAGGATCAGTGTCATTGCCCTGGGATCAGTTCTGATCCTGGCAGTAAACATACGGGGCATGTGTTGAGTATAAGGTTATTAAACTGCACTCCTGCTGCCTGTGCCAGGGTTTCCTGAAAACACTTTCCCAGCGCTTGCCCTCCTCCAGGGCAGGTGACTCAACCTCATTCTGAACCCATTTTCAGGTCGTATCTGCCCCTGCCTGGAGATCCCTGTCCCTGATCTGCTTCTTCCCCACCAGATAGCACTACACACTCGAGCCTGCCTAGACCCCACACTTGCCTCACCCCCGACGTAACGTTTTCTTCCCTCTGCTTCTCGCCTGCTTGGAATTTTGTTTTATGCCCGTATGACAAAGGGGAAAAATGTATTATAATGACGTACTGGCACTATCTCCTTCTTGTCTACGGGACGAATGAGTACTTTGTGTACTCAGCTCACTCTAGATGGCTTGCTGAATTAAGCAGGGTGGCTGACAGTGGAGAGAATTAAGATGCTGAGGGAATGGGGCGCCTGGGTGGCTTAGTCGGTTAAGCGTCCAACTTTCGCTTAGGTCATGATCTCGCGGTTCGTGGGTTCGAGCCCCGCGTCGGGCTCTGTGCTGACTGCCAGCTCAGAGCCTGGAGCCTATTTCAGTCTGTGACTCCCTCTCTCTCTGACCCTCCCCTGCTCACGCTGTCTCTCTCTCCTAGAAATAAATAAAACATAAAAAAAAAATTAAAAAAAAAAAAAGATGCTGAGGGAAGACCAAAGTTCTTCACCTACCACAGGCTGAGGGGGATCACTGGAAGAAAATTTGATGAGAAGGTCGAAGAAGCAGTAGAGATGGGCGAGCTATGAGCCTAGAGATTTTTGAGGAAATAGAAACTGAACAAATATTTACAAGGGAGGTCTCCTAGGGGCGCCCGACTGGCTCAGTTGGTAGGGCATGCGATTCTTGATCTCGGGGTCATGAGTTCAAGCCCCACGTTGGATGTAATTACTTAATAAAAAATAAAATAGAATGGGGAAAAAAAGGTTTCCTATATGATATGTAATGTAATATTGTTTTTACTTCCCTAAGAAACACTCGGTAAATATAGGCCTTGTGGGAGCTTGGATGCGGTAAACGCTGAGTTTGGCCCTAAGGCAAGGGCACAATGACCCCAAACAGCCCAAATAGTTTCAGATGGAAAGAATGAGGAAAGGGAAGGAAGTGGTCTTCCCAGCAGCAGGCCTTTCAGCAGGGATTCTTCAGAACTCAGTACTCAGTCTTTAGAAAGGCAGAAGGAAGGAAGGAAGGAAGGAAGGAAGGGAAGGAGAGAGGGAGAGAGGAAGGGAGAAGATATATTTCAGAGCAGTCCAACAAAGAGAGACACAAGAAGGCATTTACCTGCTGGCTCACTCCTGTCTCCCTTTCCATTGGCCAGGGTTCAGCCCCTGAACTCCCAGATGGTGTCATCTGGCCACTCCGTGAGCACTCAGGAAACAGATTTCACACATTGGCCATTTCATTTAAGTTTGGAACTGGGGAGTGACTCGCATGGGTGGGGCGCTGACAAAATGAAAGAACAGAAGAGGCAGTGGGGAATCCGAGAAGGCTGAAAACATTTGTCTCTGTAATGAGAAAAGCCTTTATTAAAATCTGGCTCCAGGGGCGCCTGGGTGGCTCAGTTGGTTAATTATCTGACTTCGGCTCAGATGGTGCTCTCACGGGGTAGTGAGTTCAAGCCCTGCGCCCGGCTCTGCGCTGACAGTGCAGAGCCTGCTTGGGATTCTGGCTCTCTCCTCTCTCTCTGCCCTCCTCCACCCACAATTGCTCTCTCTCTCTCGCTCTCTCTCTCTCAAAATAAATAAAAACTGAAATAAAAAAAGGAAGCCACAGCTTCTATTTCGACCAAAAAAAATGTTGCTCCAAATTGTGAATCATGTTTTTAAATGCACAGCTAATCAATGTATGAACTTACTTTTTAAAATGGTTATTTATTTTTAAGAGAGTGAGTGAGCAGGGGAGGAGCAGAGAAAAGAGGGGGACAGAGGATCCAAAGCAGGCTCTGTGCTGACAGCCAAGAGACCAATGCGTTCTCACGAGGCTCAAACTCTAGAACTGGGGGATCATGACCTCAGCCAAAGTTGGACGCTTAACTGACAGGGCCACCCAGGCACCCCAAACTTAACTGTTTTTCATAAAGACCATATGAAAAACAACTGAGGAAACATTGCCTAATGCTAATTGACAACGCCCCAGAAATCTTGTTTTTAGAATTTCAGATTATAGCTGTGGCACCACAGTCTAACAGGTGGGAAGCTTCCAGCATTCTGGTTTTTCAAAGCTCATGCTGTTTAATTACTCAAGTAATACGTAAAATATTTTTACTAGTTAAAAAAAAGAAAAATTCAAGCCCAAACCACCTTCTTCACTTCTAAGTGAAGGCAGTTGCATTTTCTCTGCCCTTTCTTAAAGCAGCCCTGAAGTGAAAAAGGGCATGATTATTTGAGGGGCAGGTTTGGGGAAGATAAATTGGGGGTGCTCAGCTCATTCCCACCCACTTTCCTCCTTGGAACCCAGCCAGCATGAGGTCTGCTCTAGGGGCAGGCGGACGCTTCCCCTCACAGCAAGGCAAGTCCACTGCGGACCAGAACTGACGGATCTTGTTCCGCTGAGCGGTGTTGGGGAGCTCAGCCTGGCTTTATGAGGACCCGAGTGCTACGTTGGCCTTCTCCTTCCACTCCTTTATCTCTGTTTGTTTTGAACTCAGAAAAGGAGGAAGGGGTGGCATTCGCTGGGGTCTGCTTCGGTGTTCCAACGTTCCATACATTGGCCAGAAAATTGGTGTGGAAGAAATAAGGTGCACAATTAGGGAGAAGCGGATGAATACCCGTGGAGTGACTGAGGCTTCTGGCGTGGCATGGCCTTGGCCTTGACCCTGGGGTCTTGTTCTTTAGTGTGGGTGCAGGACATTTCGATCTTGGCAGTGTGTGTAGGCTTCTATTGAGCCAGGTACGTTTTTATGGCGGTGCCGTGGGCTCTTAACAGCTGTGGCCTGGGAAAAAAGACCTTAGAAAAAGCCACTCAGGCTGTAAGGGACCTTGGCAAGGGCACATGGGCCATGAGAAGGACTTATCAGGGGCCAGCAGGCTGAAGAGGTCTTAATAAGCAGTTACAGCTGAGGCAAGGGTTCAATTATAGGGAGAAAGAAACAGTCTTTTCATATGCTGCCCTTTTAGATATTGAAGGAGTAGGGAAAAAAATATTTTTTTAAACCGTGGGGGCAGCTGGGTCCTCTTTGGACCACAGAGCACTAATGAGAGATTAGTTTTGCATGTGCTAGTACTAGGTTTAGGTGGGTAATGGAAACAAACAGCCCTAATTTTAATTCCTCTTTTATGTTGTTTTGAACTATCTTCAAGGGCAAACGTGGATGGACTGAGTTTGCATTTATGTGGCTCAAGAATCACTCCCTCTCCTTGTCCTCAAGGTTGCTAGAAACTGGTTTCGTAAACGTGAGGGGGAACCCTCCCCAGTGATGGTTTTCTTGGCCCTAAGGAATTCCACAGAAAGAGGCGGAGGAAAAAAAAAAAAAAAAGCCACTGCAGCGGAGGAGTGAAAATGCTTCCTGGTTATTTTGGGAGCTGTGTTACTGAGTGGAATTCACCTTCACTGCAACACTGCCGTGTAAACAACTAAAATTCAAACGGGGCTCGGAAATGAAACCGTTTCGAATGTCTGGGTGGGAAAGAACAGCTCCACAAAGAAGAGCTGATCGACAAAGACGTTGCCCACTGCACCATTTTAAAACTCTTTTTATTTGAATTTTTTATTCTTTTAATTTTTTTAATGTTTTATTTATTTCTGAAAGAGAGACACACACAGAACATGAGTGGAGGAGGGTGAGAGAGAGAGGGAGATACAGAATCTGAAGCAGGCTCCAGGCTCTGAGCTGTCAGCACAGTGCCCGACTCGGGGCTTGAACCCACGGACCCTAAGATCATGACCTGAGCCGAAGTCGGACGCCTGACCGATTGAGCCACCCAGGTGCCCCGCCACTGCACCATTTTAATTTTGCAAGGAGGCAACAGCCCCTCAAAGGCCTTGCTAGAGGAGGGTCTTTATGGATGTGAGAAATGCAAGGTGCCATTGTGCAGAAATTAACCTGTAGCTAGTCGAGTTCTCCTAACTGGGTTTATTTATTTATTTTTTAATAGTTTTTATTTTTTTATTTTTGAGAGAGAGGGAGGCACAGCATCTGAAGCAGGCTCCAGGCTCAAACCCATGAACCGCGAGATCACGACCTGAGCTGAAGTCGGGCTCTCAACCGACTGAACCACCCAGGAGCCCCTCTCCTAACCGGGTTTTAACTCACAGTCCACCAATTCTGGATTCTTGGTCTCAATCAACTGGCTTCTGGTGAGACTGTTATCTCTGCTACAGTCTTTGACAACCCAAAGTACTGTAAGCAACCCACAGTACTGCTTCTGGGAATATAGTTTGCGCGACGATTTTCTGGAAAAATTGGCTTGTTTTCTGCCTCTGGTGTGTGTAGAGCTGGTGCTATGATCATTTGCATGTTCTATAGATCTCTAGACTCTAGGCAAAAGCATGTTACAGACTTGCTGGGGTAACTATTGTTTTCTAATTTGGAGGCCCTGTAGGAGCTGCCCCCACTCCAGTGAGATCCAGCCTAAAGTGTAGTTACTAGGGGCACCTGGGTGGCTCAGTCAGTTAAGCGTCCGACTTCGGCTCAGGTCATGATCATACAGTTTGTGGGTTCGAGCTCCGCGTCGGGCTCTGTGCTGACAGATCAGAGCCTGGAGCCTGCTTCGGATTCTGTGTCTCCTCCCTCTCTCTGTGACCCTCCCCTGCTCACACTGTCTCTCTCTCTCTCTCTCTCTCTCTCCGAGAAATAAATAAAAAAACATTAAAGAAAATGTAGTTACTAAAGATCCCTGCCTCTACCCAGACATTGAAATCGCCTCCAGCGGAGACAGAGCAGCTTGAATAAAAAGTTGGGGGAGGTGAATTTTTGACTTTAATTCCTTTGAATTTTAATGCACAAAAACAAGATAATTCTGTTTTGAACCTTACTTTTTTGAACTTTAGTGTGTCCTGATTTGTATTTCATTCCTTGGGACTTAATTTCTCTCTAGACATTTGATAAAGGGACGATGTTTATGTTAAAAATTTTCTTCCCTCAACATTAGTAACATTTTGTTATTGAGGTTTTGTTGTGCATATTATAATTGGAATAGGGTAGTTTTGTTGTTTTTAAAAAAATGCTTATTTATTGAGAGAGAGTGTGAGCATGAGGGGTAGAGTGGGAGAGAGAGAGAATCCCAAGCAGGCTTTGCCCATGGCAGGGCTCGATTCTGTGAACCATGAGACCATGACCTGAGCCAAAACCAAGAGTCAGAAGTTCTTCCAACTGAGCCCACCAGGCCCCCCCCCCCATCATTTAACCTCAATCCTGGGGTGCCTGGGTGGCTCAGTCGGTTAAGCATCCGACTTCTTGGTTTTCAGCATTTAGTGGCTGCCTGTGCTTCTTGGCTGTGTCTCCTTCCTCTTTCGCCAAAGCTCGTCATTCCCATCTCTGGTTTTGTCATCACATCACCTTCCTCTTTGACTCTTCTCCTGTGTCCCCTTTGTCGACACTTGTGGTCACATCAGGCCGACCAAATAATCCAGGATAACCTCTCCACGCCAGGATCTTAACTTAATCACACCTGCAAAGTCTTGTTCCCACATAAGATAATATATTCGCAGGCTCTAGGGATTAGGACATGGATCACGTTTGGAGAATCACTCCATCTATGACAGAAGGTACTATCGAAAGTCAGTTAAGAATTATCCCCCCACTAATATTCCCTTGATTTTTGTTCTCTGAAAACCACTGGTTTCAGCCATTACACCTATGTCAACAGAGGTGTGTGTGACGTCCTTAAGAAAGGACCTCAGCAGCCTATCAGAACAGTTCTGCCTACAGGACAGACAAGCAAACAGACAAAGATTCTTCCTCAGAGCCCAGCCCTTCCAGTGCTTTGCCTTCACCTCTGAAAAGTGAAATGGATTTTGGACCTCTGACCTCCAGAACTACTAGAGAATAAAGGTGTGTTGTTTTAAGCAAAGATGTGGCGGGACACCTGGGTGGCTCAGTCGGTTAAGCGTCCGACTTTGGCTCAGGTCATGATCTCTCAGTTTGTGGGTTTGAGCCCCGCGTCGGGCTCTGTGCTGACAGCTCAGAGCCTGGAGCCTGCTTCAGATTCTGTGTCTCCCTCTCTCTGACCCTCCCCTGCTCACGCTGCCTTTCTCTCTCTCTCAGATATAAAGAAAACATTTTAAAAAAATGAAATGCATTGTCCGTTTAAAAAAAAAAAAGCAACGATGTGGTAATTTGTTACAGTGGCAGCAGGGGATGAATACACCTTCCATCTGTGAAGGGACCTGACTTAGTCGATCTCCTGTGTTCTTGGAGAGGGTGATGTAATCTGATTGGTCAATTCGGGAATAATACATTCAGCATGATTGGCTTGGCTTCATCCTTCTTCCTGGGTGGGAGCCAGGCAGCCCAGAAACAAAGCACTAGCTCTACTTCTTGCAGGGCAAGGTCACCCAGGCCTGGAACCTGCCCCGCTTTCGGCTGCTGGGTTCGGCTGGTTTAGTCAGTATAATATTGTATGGTTTAGTGTTAGTAAGCTCATTTGCCTTTCATGCTAAGCTACATTCTCCAGTGGCTTTTTTTTTTTTTTTAAATAAAATTTTTTATGTATTTTTGAGAGAGAGAGGCAGAGAGAGAGGGAGACACAGAATCTGAAGCAGGCTCCAGGCTCTGAGCTGTCAGCACAGAGCCTGACATGGGGCTTGAACTCACAAACCGTGAGATCATGACCTGGGCTGAAGTGGGACCCTTAACCGACTGAGCCACCCAGGTGCCCCTTCAGTGGCTTTTATCAGAAAAGGTGATATTTTGGTTCCCGTAGACCACTTTTTTTTGGTCTTATTTCTCTCTTTGTGTATAACTCAAGTATGTTGGAAGGGTGAACTTAAAGATAATAGGTTGAACAAAAATGAGACAACCTTTTCTTCCAGCTCCAAATTTCTACATGGAATGGAAAAGATAGATGAAGAAAATCACAGCTGCATGGGAAATAAGAGGGAGAGTTTCCAAGGACCGGAAATTGTGACAAATGCCTGCTTGACACAGGCCCAGGTGAAGAAGAGCTACCATAGTCAGAACTTAAACTTTGGCTTTTTGTTTTTTGTTTTTTTGTTTTTTGTTTTGTTTTTTGTTTTTTTGCTGCAAAATATAGGAAAGACACCCTGAATGCTCATTGCCCCAAACTGGTAGATGTTAGCAATAGGAAGAAGCTCAAAGTTCAAATAAATTGGGGCACGTGGGTGGCTCAGCTGGTTAAGCATCTACTTCAGCTCAGGTCATGATCTCACAGTTCATGAATTCGAGCCCCATATCGGGCTCTGTGCTGACAGCTCAGAGCCTGGAGCCCGCTTCGGATTCTGTGTCTCTCTCTCTCTGCCCCTCCCCTGCTTGTGCTCTGTCTCTTTCTCTCCCTCTCAAAAATAAAATAAAACATTTAAAAAATTAAAAAAAAAAAAAACGTAAAGTTCTAAATAAATTGACTTGATTCAGGTACCACAGCAGGAATATCTAGATGGTTTGATCCCTCCTTAGCACCACCTCCTCCTACCCCTTCAGCCGGTTAATAGTAATGGGGGTGTCTGTCTCCAGTGAAGAAAAATGGGGAGGAAGAGGACAGAAAGGTAAGGCAGGGCCCCACCTTCAGGGTCTGGCAATGTCTGGGAAGGAGTAGCACCTGCACCAGAACACCAGCCACCAAGGTGTAACCAGTGGTACATCCTATTCTTCCTCAAAACAGGCCAAGAAAAGCAATCCAACATATATCTGACTGGGGATGTCCTCTGCATAGATGAGCGAAAAATTACAAATGTCAACCTTTAAAGAATGTCACCATGACAGAGAGAGAAGAAACTCAACAGACGGTCGGTCAGACTTCCGCTTGAGAAAATGGGGTCAGTGGAGCAAGAAGATTAGGACTTTACAGTAAGCTGTGACTTGCGTTATGACAAGAATGTGAACGCTGAGTACACGGAAGTATGAATAAACTAGAGATTATGGAACCTGATTGTTGAAATAATAAAAGGCTACATCAGATTTGCTGAAAAACAAATTAACGAATTGGAAAACAGAGCTATAAAGTACTCTATATAATCAAGATATGTGAAAGATCCAGAATTTTCATTTTTATCTAATAAGAGTTCCAGTGAGAAAGACCATAGAACAGGGAAGAGAGGCGGAGCCTTTAAATAAATCACTCAGAGAGGCCTTGCTTCCTCAGACTGAAAGGACCTACAAATAGTATGAAATTTATGAACAGACGAAATAAGGAAAAAAGCCTTAAAATCTTCCAGACAAAACAAATAGAATGCCTACAAGGGAGGGAGAATCAAGCCGACATCAGATTTCTCATCAAGACCACCGTATCAAAAAATACTGGTGCAATGATATCTTCATAATTTTAAGAGACACTGGCTTTTTAGAGCATTTTGACCACTTTTAATTGGACACAGTGGCAGCAAGTATATTCACATCGTTGCGTAACCATTGAATCTATCCAGCTCCAGACCTCTTCATCATCCCCCAGTGAAACTCCATGCTCAGTAAAGCCTAATTCCCCGTTCCCTTCTCGCCACGGCTCCTGGCAGCCACCATTCTTTCAGAAGAGACAATCACTTTTAATTTAGGATTCTCCAAGGCCCAGTGAAATGGAAGAAAAGGTTGGGAGTCTTTTCCTACCAGACATGCACCGTTAATATGAAGCTGTTCTTATTAAAACAGGATGATATTAGCACATGGATGGACAAGCAGACAATTAGGAACAGGACAGAGGCTCAGAACAGGCCCAGCTATTGATGAAAACTTGATTTATCCAAAATGGATCCTCTGGATCTATAGGGAAAGGATGAACTATTATCCTAGTGATGCTTGGTAACCCCGTCTACATAATTAGGTCCCTAACTCACACAATATACCAAAAATGAATTCTAGATAAGGATTCAAAGTGAAAAGTAAGTTTTAGAAAACTGGACAATGTTTTCATGGTCTTGCTTGTTAGGATAAAACGAAACCAAAAACCCAGACCATAATGGAAAATAGATAATTTCAACAGTATTAAAATGAAAACAATGTCTGCTTATTAGAAGTCATTATAAAAATTGAGAAGTTACAGGGATGCCTGGGTGGTTCATTCGGTTAAGTATCAGACTCTCGATTTCAGCTCAGGTCATGATCTCATGGTTTTGAGATCAAGCCCCACATTGGGCTCCATGCTGGGTGTGGATCCTGCTTAAGATTCTCTCTCTCCCCCTCCTGCTGCCTCTCCCCTGCTCACATGTGCACACATACTCTCTCTCTCTCTCTCTCTTAAAAAAAATTGAGAAGTTAGGATCTGAAAGACAAATACAATCTGTATTTGTAACAGATATAACCCACAAAGATTGGTATGCAGATTACATAAAGAACTCCTACAGGTCAATAAAATATAAATAATCCATTAGGAAAAGACAAAAATATACACAAATTCACAGGAAAGTAAAACCAAATGACAAATAGGATGACCAGCCTTACTAAGATTCATAAAAAATGCCAAGAAAAATAATAATGTGATTCATTTTTTTAGCCAGTTTGGCAAAAATAAATATAAATATGATACCAATTGTTGGTGAGAGTGTAGAGCTGTAGGACCTATTCTGTACCATGGGCAGGAAGGTAAACTAGTATGTTCACTTTAGAGAACGACTTGGTAATGTCTAGAAGAATTACAAATGCACATAACCTAATGCTTATTCCACCTGGGTGGCTCAGTCAGTTAAGCATCCAACTTTAGCTCAGGTCATGATCTCATGGTTCATGAGTTTGAGCCCTGAGTCGGGCTCTCTGCTATCAGCATGGAACCCACTTCGGATCCTCTTTCCCTTTTTCTGCCCCTCCCATACTCATGTGCTCTTTCTCTCTCAAAAATAATAAATAAACATTTAAAAAAGGAAATACACATCAATAAGAAAATGAGTAGTTAACTCAGATTCTATTAACAAAGAAATGTGCTACAAACAAATATGATTAAATTATAAAGCTGGAGCTTCACCTTTGCAGGCTGTCAGCACAGATCTCAATGCGAGGCTTGAACCCATGAACCACAAGACCATGACCTGAGCTGAAGTCAGATGCTCAACCAACTGAGCCACCCAGGTGTCCCCAGACATTAAAATCTTAAATCAAGCATATGCAAATATATGTATCCCGTGCATATTGTGTGTGTGTGTGTGTGTGTGTGTGTGTGTGTGTATCCAACAGGCAGAGAAATAGCATTTTTTTCAAATACACATAAAACATGGACAAACATTGAGCATGTAGTAGGCCAGTTTCCCAATCTGTATACCATTGGTCCGATGGGCCAGAGGTTTGGGGATTGTAGCCTGATTCCCACCAGCATCCTAGTCTGGAGCTCCAAATTCCTTTTACCCTAATGAGATGCACAAATACCATTTTCTATATGTACCACAACACCAGAAAAGTTTGGGAAGCAGATACTTGACGTAAAGAAAAGCTTAACAAATTTCAAGTCACATGCAGTGATTACAATGTAATAGAATTAGAAACTGAGGATAAAAAGAACCATTCCCAAATCAGCACACGTAAAATTAAGAATGAAAAGAGACATGTAAATAACTCTTGGATTAAAGAGAAAGTCAAAATAGAAGATACAAATTATGTAGAATGGAACAAAAAAGAACATTACATATTAAGGCCCATGGAATGGGACCAAACAAGGAAATCCATCATATGTATATATGTATGTAGGTATGTATATATTTAAAGTAATCTCTATGCCCAACACAATGTGGAGCTTGAACTCACAAGCCCGAGATAGAGTTGCACACTTTTCTAACTGAGTCATCCAGGAGTCCCAAAAATCTGTAGTTTAAAAAAAAATTTTTTTAATGTGTTATTTATTTCTGAGAGAGAGAGAGACAGTGTGAACAGGGGAGGGTGAGAGTGAGACGGAGATACAGAGTCTGAAACAGGTTCCAGGCTCTGAGCTAGCTGTCAGCACAGAGCCCCATGCGGGGCTTGAACCCACAAACCATGTGATCATGACCTGAGCCAAAGTCAGACGCTTAACCGACTGAGCCACCCAGGCGCCCCAAAAATCTGTAGTTTTAAATGCACTCTTTTGGAAAACAAGAAAGACAGAAAATAAGTGCCTAGGCTTTTGACCCAAGAAGCTAGAAAACTAACAAACCCCAAAAAAGTAAAAGGAAGGAAATAATAAGGATAAAATGGGAAACGAGGGAACATACATCTTACGTATTGAAAAAGATTTTATTTTATTTTATTTAAAGTTTATTTATTTTGAGAGGGGAGCAGACAGAGAGAGGGAGAGAGAGGATCTCAGGCAGGCACCACGCTGTCAGTGCAGAGCCCTGTGTGGGGCCTGACCCCATGACTGTGAGATCATGACCTGAGCTGAAGTCAAGAGTCAGAGGCTTAACCGACTGAGCCACCCAGGTGCCCCTAAGATTTTATTTTTAAGTAATTTCTACACCAACATGGGACTCGAACTTACAACCCTGAGATCAAGAATCTCACACTCCATGGACTGAGCCAGCCAGGCACCCATCTGACATTTTTATTTGCTAAATCAGGCAACTCTAAAATTAATGAATATAGAAAATAAGGATAGCTTTCTTTTGGGGGAAAAAAGCAATTAGATAAACTTTTAGAAAGTTTAATTTAAAAAAAAGAAGATAAACTTAACATTGGGATAGAAAGAGACATACTAAAGATATAGAGGAGATTTTGAGTTATTAGAGAATACCATGTAGAACTTATGCCAATATACTTGATGAAATGGCAATTATTGAAGATAACCTAAATGTCAGATATTGGGTTCACAATAAGGAAAAAACCCCGAGTATACCAATAACCACAAAAGAAATTGAGATGGTTGTTAAAGAAACACCTACTGAAAACGTATGCAGTCCAAACGTGGTCTGTGTTCCACAATAAATTCTTCCAAGCAGTCAAAGGACATAATTCCCATCCTGTCCAAGCCTCTCGAGAGCACAGAGTCAAATGGAAAGCTATGTGATTTGTCTTATAATCCTGATTTAACTCTGATACCAGTGAGGACACGGACAACCCAAGAGAAGAAATAGGCCCAATCCCTTATAGGAACACAAAGAGTGTTCCTATAAGCAAGTAAAATTTAGGTGTAATTTGAAAGAATAATGCATCATGAGTAATTGAAGTTTATCTTAGAACGCAAGAATAATCTAAATTAAAATTTTTTTGTGTTTATTTATTATTGAGACAGAGAGAAACAGAGCATGGATGGGGGAGGGGCAGAGAGCCAGGGAGGCACAGAATGTGAAGCAGGCTCCAGGCTCTGAGCTGTCAGCACAGAGCCCGACACGGGGCTCAAACCCACAAATTATGAGATCATGACCTGACCCGAAGTCAGACGCTTAACCGACTCAGCCACCCGGGCGCCCCAAGAATAATCTAAATTAAAATTATTAACTAATTTCCTACATTAATAAGTTCATTTAACAAATGTTTTTTGAGCTCTTATTACGTACCAGGCACTGTACTGGGAACTGGGAAGACAGCAGTAAACCAAAACTTAAAAAAATGTTTAAGTCAACTTTACCCAAAACCCTGTCATAATTCTGTAAATCTTTCATTTGAGTAAAAGTACAACCACGTGGGGCACCTGGGTGGCTCAGTCGGTTTGGCATCCAACTTCGGCTCGGGTCATGATCTCATGGTTCATGAGTACGAGCCTCACGACAGGTTCTGTGCGCGAGCCTGGAGCCTGGTTGGGATTCTCCTCCTCCCCCTCCTCAAAAATAAACAAACATTAAAAAAATACAATCACTTAAGTAATAGCAATTTCCTAAACTAAAAATGAGCAACAATTCAGAATTAATTTTGAAAGGAGATTTTTTAAAAAAAAAAAGTCTCTAGTCCAGCAGTGGATTTGACTGAAAGCCGAATCCACTCTGAAGAGAACTCACCACTTCAGGATAGAGAGGTGGTGGATTGAAATGGTACTCGAGAGAACAAAAGGAGGCAAACATTTTGGTGAATAGGTGTTTGTCATTGCTTCTGAAGGATGTGGTAGTAGAGAGAGAAAATCCTTTGGTGGAAAGGATTCTGTGGTGGTCGATACGTGCTTTTTGGAGAGGCAGGAGGAAGAAGTGATTCCTTTGGACGCACTGGCAACACAGGACTGTGAATTAGAGAATGAGGCATGTGGTAGTTAAATTTTTTAAAAGTTTATTTTGAGAGAGAGGGTATGCGAGCAGGGGAGGAACAAAGAGAGAGAGAGGGAGGGAGAGAGAATCTTAAGCGGGCTCCATGATGTCAGTGTAGCGTCTGCCACGGGGCTTGATCCCACAAATCGTGAGATCATGACCTGAGCTGGAATCAAGAGTGAGACACTTAACTGACGGAGTCACCCAGGCACCCCTGTGGCAATTTTATTTGTCAATTTGGCTAGGCTGTGGTGCCCAGTTGTTTAGTTAAACACCAGTCTAGATGTTGCTGTGAAGGTCACTTTTTAAGATGTGATCTGTACTTAAATCAATAGACTCTGAGTCAAGCAGATGACTTTCCATAATGTGGGTGAGCCTCATCCAATCAGTTGAAGGCCTTCAAAGCAAAGACAGGTTTTCCCAAGAGGCAGATCCGCCTCCGGGTTGCACTGTCTATTCCCACCTGGCTTTCCAGCCTGCGGATTTCGCATTCAAAGTTGCAGCATCAATTTTTCCCTGAGTTTCTGGCCTGCCAGCCTGCTCCACAAAGTCAGCCTTGTCTGCCCCACAATAGTGTGAGCCAACTCTTTAAAATAAATCTCTCTCCCCTCTGCATATGTCCTACTGGTTCTGTTTCTGGAGAATCCGACTGCAAGGCAGAAGAGCAAAGTCTGAGAGCAGGGGAGACTGAATGGAAAGGCCCGGGAAGATCTGCTCTCAGATGAAGCTGGCCCGGTGGTAAAGAAGCGTATTGAAGAATACTTAGTGCCCGCTGGAAACGTCTAAGTGATTGCAGAGAGTTTGACTTCTCTTGTGGTGTTTTTATCCTCCTTGGAATGCCAGCAATCAGTTTTCCAGATTTCTCTTTTTAGGTTCTTTCCCCATCAAATCTGCTTCACCACCACAGAATGCAGAACTGGACCCCTGAGGCTTTCCATCAGGAGTCTCCAGATTTGCTGCTCCCCAGGGCTCTTTACCAAGGCTGGCATCTTGTAAGGATAGCCCCACGCTGTCTTAATTTCTTTTTTTTTTTTTTTTAAATTTTTTTTTTTTTTACTTATTTATTTCTAGGAGAGAGAGAGAGAGACAGCGTGAGCAGGGGAGGGTCAGAGAGAGAGGGAGTCACAGACTGAAACAGGCTCCAGGCTCCGAGCTGGCAGTCAGCACAGAGCCCGACGCGGGGCCCGAACCCACGAACCGCGAGATCATGACCTAAGCGAAAGTCGGACGCTTAACCGACTAAGCCACCCAGGCGCCCCTGTCTTAATTTCTTAATTTGGCTAATCTCTTCAAGAATTTTACATTTTCCTCCAATTAGCTTGTTAAGTAGTATAGCAAGCTTCCCCTCCTCCCTCTACATCTGCTTTTTATTCCGTTTTTTGTTTTTTGTAGTTTTTAAAAAATTGTAGGGGCTCAGTCTTTGACTCTCAGTTTCAGTTCAGGTCACGATCTCACAGTTTCACGGGTTCGGGCCCCATGTCTGGTGCTGTGCTGACAGTAGGAGCCTGCTTGGGACTCTCTCCCTCTCTCTCCGCCCCTCCCCTGTTCATGCTGTTTCTGTCTCTTTCAAAATAAATAAATAAACTAAAAACAAAGAAGAAGAAGAAGAAAGAACTGTCAGCCACCCTAGAAACTGTTTTATGTGTCCCATCGCCATCTCAACCCCCGCCCTTCCCCCATTCTTTCGATTTTTTTTTTAAATTACTTTATTGAGATATAATTCACATACCATACAATTTGCCTAGTTACAGTGTATGATTAAATGGCTTTTAGTGTATTCAGGGTCATGCAGCCGTCTCCTGACTTTTATAGCACTTCCTTATACCTAGTACCTATAGGAAAGGCAGGGTAAATGTTCTATCCCTTAATTTATCAGTTTTTGAGATATTTAATTAATTTTCTTCCATCCTTCAAATATGACCAGTTAGTTGAGGGAGTTCTGTTTTTGGATTTTAAGAAATGTTTATTTAGAGAAGAGAGAGAAAGAGAGAATACCAGCAGGGGAGGAGCAGAGACAGAAAGGGAGAGAGGGAATCCCATGCAGACTCCATAGTGTCAGCGCAGAGTGGGACGCGGGGCTCGATCTCACAAACCGTGAAATCATGACCTGAACCGAAATCAAGAATAGGATGTTTAACCCTGAGCCTCCCAGGCACCCCATGTTGTTGGTTTTTTTTAAACCATTATATATACTCATGGTTTTAAATATATTTGATGAATTTCAATCCACTGCAAATTATTAGTGAAGCCCGAATTGTCTCATTTTGACCAACATTGCCTCCTATGTCATTTTGACACAACTCTAATGGTCTTTGGTAGCTTTCTTGCTGTCTGGTATGATCAGCTGCTATAAAGCATGTCAGACTTTGGTAATTTTATTTTTTATTTTGAGAGAGAGAGCGAGAGCGAGAGAGCCAGGGAGGGGCAGAGAGAGAGAGAGGGAGAGAGAATCCCAAGCAGGCTCTGCATTGTCAGCCTAGAGCCCGATGTGGGGCTTGAACCCACAAACCACGAGATCATGACCTGAGTTGAAATCAAAGGTCTGTCACTCAACTGACTGAGCCACCCAGGTGCCCTGAGACTTTGGTAATTTAAACAATGTACTATTGATATAGGAATAAGCAAATGAGTTCATAAAAATATGGGAACTTAGTAAGTCATAAGGTTATATAGTGGACACCCTTTTTTTTTTTTTTCCTGCCAGCATTTATTACATTTTATACTAGGAACAGTTTCCCAAAGTTTATTTTGGCTGTCACTCCTCATTCATTCAGCCTCACTGAAGTGTGTTCAGAGGGATTGATCACACCTTCAGCTCTATCTGATACCTTGATTGACTTAAGCCAAGCAGCCTATTCAGTTGCCTTGTTCACAGTGGCCGTTCTGGAGATAGGCATGACCAGGGTCCATGAAAGACAAGAAGACATTCATTCACGGGGTCTTCTGGAGAGATGTTGGGATAATTTGCCTTCCTTTTGGAAGGAGATATCAAATGTCTACTTCCTACCATTCGTACATATTAACTGAAGTGGTATTAAGAACCTAGAAGAGACTATTATTAGAAGACACAGAAAGGTAAAAAGCCATATTGATAGATTGATAATTTGGGTACTTGATGTCAGGGCTACAAATCACCGTGAGTAAAATTCAAAGACAGACAACAGAATGAAAGTAAACATTGCCTACATACAAAACAAGAATCCGTACCCATACTATTGTAAACCTTCTGCATGGCGATAAGAAAAAAAGGCAAACCAGTAGAAATACGGGCAAATGCTATGAGCATATAATCTAAACAGGAGGATAGAGAAAGGGGAAAAAACCCAAACATACAAAAGCGCTCAATTTCAAGCAAATTTAGATTAATTTTAATTTATTACATACAATGTTCAACAAACATGTGTCTTGTCTCCTTGAATCTATTTCTGCTTTTGAGAAATTAAACCTTGTAAACTTAAACTTTAGAACATGATAGCAGACATCTTGGTGTCTGGGCCTCAAGCCGAGGTTGTGCATAACGTGAATGTCCTCTGAAACTTACCATCATCTTTGGATTATATTCTTAATCATGTGCTTAATCTAATACACTTAGGGACCACTGGAACTTTTTCTGGTCAGATTAGTTCAAACAGTCAGAAATTGTTCTCTTTCCTTGAAATAAAGCTGATTGAAGGATTACATTGTCTGAATAGCTGTAGGATTCCGAAACTCCTTTATAAAGACTTACTTTCTTTTTAGATTTAAAAATATCCATGATTTCTTTTGGATGAATGGTCTAAACATGTACGTTTTACCAGGGCCTTTTTTATTTACCGTAGCTATAGTTATCTGTTGCTCATCGTATGTGAATATGTTACAGGAGAGGAAATTGTTGACTCTCTGCCCAGGAGGGAGAAAAAAAATATCTATCAGATTCAAAATATGTATGCCTTTTGTTCCAGCAATTCTACTTTTAGGAGTCTTTCCTGCAGAAATACTCACCGAGAATAGACACAAACATACTCACGACCACATACAAGGATATTCACTGCACCATTGTTTGTAATAAACAATTCACTTGAAAACGTGATAAACGCCCATCAATAAAGGAATGGGTAAAGAAATCACAACCTGTCCATAAACTGAGCGACGGCTACATGTATCACCTTGGAACAATGTCTGTATACAAGAAGATTCTGGCAGGAAAAAGAACTCACCCCAGACGGTCAAGTGAAGAGATTTTAAGGAAGCGTTTAATTACAGAGGTTGGGCAGCGTTAGGCCAACAAAGAAGAGATGGAGAAACGCCTGCAGATTAGCAATAGCGGGAAGTCCTCACCGTCCCTCGGGTTTAAGGTGCAAAGGAGAGGACGTAACAGGAGCCCAGTGTCATTTGGAGCCACGGAGGCAGGGCCACAAGTGGCACTCGGCCAAAGAGGGGTACATCAGCTGCATGAGACAGAGCTGAAGCAGGTAAACGCAGGGAAGGAACACTGATTTCTTTTCTCCCATGCTCTGACCTCTCGCTGGTGCTTCCCATGGGCTGACCCCTGTTAGAAGCATCCGGCAAGGGAGCCTGAGTGAAACCATCCACAGGGACACAGAGCAGGGCAGAGAGAAAGGCCAAAAAAAAAAAAAAAAAAGACCTATGGGGGTGGGGAAATGACTAGCACAATGTTTATGTTATATTTTTTAGGCGGGGTAAAAATGTTGCATAACCATATACACAGCAATATGCTATTTGTATAATCATAAGCATTATGTGAGAATATGTAGCAAACTATAAACCACAGTGTTAGTTCTGGAGGCTGAAAGCAAACAGATGGAGAGGGAAAGTTTTCTAACTTTCTACCTTTTTATATTATATAAACATGTTACAGAAAGTATCTCTTTTGTGGTTAGGGAAATAAAGATAAACTGTATTTTCCATGAAAAGAAAGCCTTGTTATCCCTAACGTGAAGACAACTTAGGAGAAACCCCTACATGATTATTAAATAGTTGGTTCACGCATGGGCACTGCAGAGAAACACCTCACAAAACACCTCGCAAAAAAAAAAAAGTTAATTATTTTAATGGGAGAGTCAAAGAAGAAATAGATCTTGTAGGCTTGTGGCGGTGGTTAGGGTCCTCTGTTTGCAAAGATGAGAAATCAAACCAAGATCGCTCAAAGAATAAAAGGGGAGTTAATTAAAAAAAAAAAAAACACGGATATACAGATGAGTCATGGAAGGAAAAAGGGATTCTATCTGTTTGCTCTCAGGTCCTTGTCTCTATATTATTCCTCACAAACACACCGTTTCTGCTCTTTGGTGCACATTGTAGGCAAAATGTAGCTGCCCCATGGATCTGGACTTCCATACTTCCATTGCAGCAAGGCTAAGTTAATTCTCTTTGGGGCCATATTCCAACCTCCCAGGAGAAAGAATCTGATTGGCTAAGTTGGGTTCCGACGGCCACCTCTGGTCCCATTGGCTAGGGTCAGTGGCACAGAATCATGTAATGTAGTACCAACACAGATTCTGGAATTCTCCAGAAGGAGATAAAGAGATATTGTTAGATCAAGCTTAGGGGATATGTTCCTAAGCTACTACAGTTGTAAATAAGGCAGAGAACATTGTAAATTGATGAGTTAAAAATCATTTTTGGATTAGGATATAGCGGAAAAGTAAAATAGATATTCTGAGAGAGCGATAGAAAGGCAACGGTAAAACACTGATATAAAATAAATTCAGTTGGAAGTCAAATGCTTTACTATTAGAATAATAAAGTATACATTTTTTAACTATTTAAAAGGTTACAGATAAGCAGAAATTATAGATATTCACTGTTTTGAAAAAAGCATAACATATTTATAAACACATTTTGTAGGTCCCAAAAGGATTCCATATTTATTTTCTAATTTATTTAAGAAAACCCTAGCAAGGCAATTGAGGATCAGAGAGGTTAAGTGATTTGCTCAAACTCACACAGGAACCAAAGACTCAGGACCAAGGCCAGTGTTATTATTCTATATTCAGCGTTCTACCTTATAGAATCTGCTTTCCCTCTTTTTCAAAGGTAATTTAAGCTTTTTTTTAAAGCATAGAAAGTAACAGCAGAAATAATTTTTTAAAGTGCCAAGTTTTAGGAAAGTGGGTTAAAAAGTTATTTTCTCACCTAATTCAAAAGCAAAGAGAGTTGAAACCCTACCATAGAAGGGTTATTATTATTATTTTTAAAGCAAATAACTAGGGACACCTGGGTGCTTCAGTTCACTGAGCATCTGACTCTTGATTTCAGCTCAGGTCATGATCCCAGGGCTGTGGGATCCAGCTCCCCATTGCGCTCTGCACTGAGCAAGGAGACTGCTTGAGATTCTCCCTCTCTCTCTCTCTCTCTCTCTCTCTCTCTCTCTTTCTCTTTCTCTCTCTCATTCTTCCTCTGCCCCTCTCTCCTGCTCACATGCATTCTCTCTCTCTCTCTCACAAATAAAAAAATAATACAATAAAATAACAAAACAAATAACTAGAACAATAACAATCAATTTCCAGCATATTGAAAGATACATCCTTTTTCTTTTCTTACATGTTTTATTTATTTCTAGGAGAGAGAGAGAGAGAGACAGCATGAGCAGGGGAGGGTCTGAGAGAGAGAGAGTCACAGACTCCGAAACAGCCTCCAGGCTCCAAGCTGGCAGTCAGCACAGAGCCCAACGCGGGGCTCGAACCCACGAACCGTGAGATCATGACCTAAGCGAAAGTCGGACGCTTAACCGACTAAGCCACCCAGGTGCCCCAAGAAAGGCAATTTTTTAACACTAAGGCCACATTTACCACATTGAAAGATACATCCTTGCTTCACTATAATGTTTAATGTGAAATGACCAGATTCTTCATTACAAAATAGGCTCTGAGCGAAGTCAAAAAAGAAAACTAATATCCAACATTCTTTTGCCTGTAAGAGACGTGCTAAAACTGAAACCATTCAAGGCGTCTAAGGGTTGAGGGAGAGCTTAAGATTTATTATGCCTCTGTACGTACAAACCCAGCAGATGTTCTCATCGAGGTTGCAATGATTATTGTATCTGTCTGAGAACTTGAGAGATAATGACTAAGCTTGGGAAAGGGAGAGACAAAGGTAATAGTTTCCTGGTGTCCTGTCCTGGGAGATAAGAGAATCTCTATGGCTACTGGCAGGGTGTGGACTCAGCTGCCGTCTTTCTGGCACCAGAGGAAAAGGCATGTGGTAAAGAAGATACGCTGTAATAGAGCCCATGGGGTAAATGCTTCTATGTTAATGAGGTAATGTGTGTTTCACTCACGTGAGCCCAGGTGTGCTGTGCACACCTGCGGAGGAGGAAGTGTAACAAAATTAAACTGGCTTCAATCGATCCCATTAGGGAGATTGGGGCAATTGAAGAACTCCCAGTGTCAGATTTTTCCAGAAAAATAAGTAAGATTATATATATATATATACACACACACACACACACACATATATATAAATATATTTTCCAGATTATGTATATATTTTTCAGATGGAGACAAGAAGATAGATTCTCACTTTAAAAATAAAAAGACTGGGGCACCTGGGTGGCTCTGTGGGTTAAGTGTGCAACTCTTTTTTCAGCTCAGGTCATGACCTCATGGTTTGTGGGATGAAGCCCTATATTGAGCTCTGTGCTTATGGCTCAGAGCGTACTTGGGATTCTCTCTCTCCTCTCTCGGCCTCTCCCCTGCTCATGCACACATGCACTGCACGCTCTCTCTCTCTCTCAAATAAATAAAGAAATAAGCATTAAAAATAAAAATAAACATCCTATTATGAAGCTGTGATTTTTAAAATTATATTAAATCAAAAACAGAGAAATTACTCAGTGGAACAGAATAGAGTTTCTAGAAACAGATGGAGACAAGAGTAAGAAACCAATATAAGACACACCAGCAATAACACATTTATAGAAAAGCATATTACTGTTTTATAAAAGTGACCAACATTATTTTATCAACCTGGAGAAGAATTAGCTTAACTCCCACCATGCACTGAAATGAACTCCAGGTGGGTCAAGATAGATGAACATGTTTATGGTGGATGCTTTCTTCTTCTTTGTTCTTGTTTTCCTTAGTCATCAGTTTCCCTCTCCTCAACACCCCACCATAATTTCTGACTATGAGATTTCTTCTCCCTGACTATATGTGGCATTAGTGGGAGGGTAAAGTTCTGTTACCACGTTGCATTCGGAAGCTGAAATGATTCACTCTCCTTCCCTCTACCCAGTACAGCCGGCGTTGGGCACTTTTGACCTAAGCTCAGCCGGTTCCAGGTTCACTCCTAGAATTTTGATTTTAAACTGATGCCAGTACAAGAAAGGACAGGGTTTGGTCCACGGCATCCAAACAGGCTATTCCAGCTGTAACATGGCTAATATCGTTCCAGCTGTGGTTCGCCAGGGCTCCTTGGTTCACTCTCAGGCACGTTCCTGCAGATGCATGCCAATAGTTTGATTATTTAGCCAGAGTGAGATTTTGTTTCTATATCCACATAGAGGCTGTAATTCCAAAGAAATAACAGGAGGAAGAGACTATATGAGACACAAGATGGTTGGTAGTGTCACAGTTCATCCTGGAATATGTACCTCCTCCATAAGAAAAGCACTCTGGGAGATGACCCGATGGTTTGCTTTTCTTCCTCTTGCCTTCCCCTCTGCAGGAGGCTACGTCTCTAGCTCACTGATGTTGGCTTGGCCACGTGACTCGATGGACCCATAGAGTGGAAGTGGATATGATGGTCTGAGCAGCTTTGAAGTATGACTTGCCAATTTTCTTTCCAAAATATATATTTTCTTTTAGCTACTCCATTCCACTTTACCAGTAGTGTCTAAATCCATGATAATCTCATGCATTTACTTTATTGAAAACATTTTAAGTGTTTTTATTTTATTTTTGAGAGAGAGACAGACAGAGTGTAAGTGGAGGAGGAGCAGACAGACTAGGAGACAGAATCCGAAATAGGCTCCAGACCCTGAATTGTCAGCACTGTGCCCGCGACGTGGGGCTAGGACCTGTGACCCGTGGGATCATGAGCTGAGCTGAAGTCAGATGCTTAACCAACTGAGCCACTAAGGCACCTCACATTCATTTACTTTAACAGCCTTCTAACTCATCTCTAGCCTTTTAGCTGTGTACCTCTGAAAACCATCCTTCATACAGCTGTAAAGCCACAGATTACAACCTTCCATGCCTCCCTCTCCTCCACATGGCATCTGAGAGCCATCATGATTTACCTCTACACATTGTCTCAGCCTCGTCCCTGGATATTCCCAGCTTCCCACTTGATGCTTAGCAATATGAAACTGCCCGAAGCAGCCCGAACACTACGCCACGCCTTTGTCCATTCTGTTTCCTTATTCTGTCTTCCTCTCCCTTCTAATTTTGTCCATATAACATCTGTTCAACTCTAGCTGCTACCATTGCTTCCAGAAATTCTTCCCTGGTATTTCCTAGGCACGCACTTTCCTTGTGCTGTTTTTGTGCACACACCTTTGGCCCTTTCCACGTTGAATTGAAATGATCTGTATATTTCTCTCTAATAGATGGCCATTTCCTGGAGGGCAGGGATGGTATCTCATTCAGCTTTTTATCCTCAAAATCAAGCACGATGTCTGGCACACCGTAGGTATTTAATTCACATTCATGGAGCTGAAATAAACCAAGCAAATTAACCATTAACATAAGAAAACTAAGTTGTCTTTATTTAAATGTTTATTTATTTATTTGAGAGAGAGAGTGCGCACTCAGGGGAGGGGCAGAGAGAAAGGGAGAGAAAGCATCCCAAGCAGGCTCCTACTGGCAGTGATCTCATGAACCATGAGCCGAAATCAAGTCAGACGCTTAACTGACTGAGCCACCCAGGCGCCCCAGAAAACTAAGTTGTCTTAAACCCTGCAGCTGGGATTCCTAAAAACTAATGGCATTGTAAAGCAATTCTTCTAGAAAGCGGTATAGCAACGTGTAACAAAAACTATGAAACCGTTCTTCCTCCTCCACTTGGTAGTTTCCCATTTTGTGAATACTCCCCAAAGAAATAATCCAAATGGGTAAAATGTACACAGATGTTCCTGGCAACTCTAGTTATAATAGTGAAGAAAAAAGAAACCCCTGGAAGCTATCCAAGTGTCTAATAGGGAAATGACTAAGCAAACAGTGGGATTATTACATAGCTATTAAAAATGACAGAGGTGAGGACTATGTCAACATGGAGAAGTGTGTCTCTGCAGGAACGTTAAGTGGAAAAAACACAGACAGTGTTTAAACGATAGTGGTTAAGGAGGAGTGTGTACATTAACAGAGATCAGAGGCCAGTTTGGAGAAATGAAAATGGCTCGAGTTCATTCGGCCTTTTTTTCTTGTGCATTTTCCATGACTTGATGAAATAATAGTTGACATATCATTACAACATAGATATCCTGAAAGTCCTCTGCAGTATAAAGCTCTAAGTAACCTGCCAGGTTGTGTTTTCCGAGAGGTAATTTCATGCTAAAATCTCCTCAAGTCACTATGAAAATAATGACATTTCTTTGAGAGAGCGAAATTCTTTTCTTTCCTTTAACTCAACAAGCAATTCTGAGAACTTTATGTGCTAGAGAGCTCATGTTCTCATGGTGTTTACAAAACACCTGGGCAAAAATACTCAGATAGACCCCTGTTATTATTTTAACCTACTTTTATTTATTGGAGTGACTGTACATATTAGGACCTATTAACACAGGAGAGTTTGAAAGACCTTTGGCCTAAACCTCTCATTCACAAATTGTTTCAGTTTTATACTTTTGATGTTGACTCCAAAAGAGATTCGATGTATAGTCACTGAGACATGCTGGTAAAGATTAATACGAAAAGGTTTCGTATAATTCTCAACTTATGTTGCTTTACCAGCGTAGTGCACTGTGAATTAATGTCTTACAAATCTTGTGATTATCTTGTGAATAGCAAAATACTGACATTGTAATATACATTACATTGCAATGAAAAGAAACCACACTTTTTAATATCTTGCTTGAGAAATTTTTTACTTTTTTAATTCACTGAGATCCTCAAAAAATGGAGGTGGTCCCAGTGTCCTGGATCTCCGGGAGACTTCTGGTTATAATCACCAGTTTATTTTTAAAATGTGATAGTTTTAACCAGGGTCCCAAAATTAATGGCGATTAATAACTGTATAAGCACCTAACTCACAGGGGCATCCTGCTGGCTTAGTTGGTTAAGCATCCAACCCTTGATTTCGGCTCAGGTCATCATGATCTCCTGGGTTGTGAGATCAAGCCCCATGTCCAGCTCTGTATTGATAGCCTGGAGCCCGCTTGAGATTCTCTCTCCCCTACTCTGTCCCTCCCTCCCTCACGGCACGCGCGAGTGCTCTCTCAAAATAAATAACTAAATAAACATTAAAAACAAAAACAAAATAATCACCTAACTCACAAACCGCTGTCCATTAGCCTTTCTGTTTCTGCTGCCATGTAACCAGCGGTCAGAATATTCACAGCTTCTAGAGCAGAGGTTCACAACCTTGGCTGCAGATCAGAATCACCTCCGTTTTCCCTGAACCCACTCTGGACCTCCCGATTTAGACTCTTTGGGACTGGGGTCTGGAAATGACGATGCTTAAAAGGCTCTCTCCCTCTCTTCTTTCCTCCCCTGTACTTCCTTGTGGTTCCAGAACTCAGAATTCACGTGAGTACTGTTAATGGTATAGCTTATCTGCATCATGGGTTTAACAGATCTGAAGGCTAATCTGAGGGTCAGCCACCATTTTCAATAGTCTCTCCGGGGCAATGTGTTACAAGTGTCCCAAAATAGGAGTTTGAGGACGCAGCTCACAGATTTTGGGGCAGAACTACCCACATAAAAGTTTTGATCAAAAGTTTTCAATTATTCCTCAAATTTCTTAACGTGCTTAAATATACCAAAGTAAATGCTGAGATGAAAGTGTTATATTCAAGTGTCCATTCTTATAAATGACTCAACCTATTATGTTGACCATTCTCCTATACCTTCTGTTTCTTCACTGTAGGTCTGTACTGTGATTACTGACACCCTGAAGATGATGATCCTGTATCCCCGTAAGAGTCTTCACCCAAGAAATAAAAGTTTAACTGTGTTCATCTAAACCGAAAACACACAAGACAATATCTAGGGAAGTTGGGAACTGAAGAAGCAAGGTACAGTCCCATCTTGCCCCCGTCCCGCTGCACTCTGGCTCACATTCCATTTGGAGTGATTAGATCTATGGGGAGGGAGGAAGTTATGTTCCTAACTCTCACCTGACAAGTGCAGGGAGATACCGAAGGCACCTTGACTAAGGTTATACTTCTCCTTTGAGGAGCTACAGTCAGAGTATTTGGACACCATCCAAATTTGGAAAAATCAAGTTCAAAAGGACTGTGGTTGTGAGTTCTAGCAAATGGTGTTGTGTTGATAAATACAAAGCATAGTTCCACAGGTGGAGAAATTCCTTATGATCCAAAAAGACATGGCTGTTAAGACTTTCTAGATGAACCGGCGAGTTGAGACAATAATTATTTAAGTGATAAACCAATTTGGCCTCCCTATTCGACGGTGGGAATATTAGAAGGCTATTCCAGGCTTCCAGGCTGAGCTCCAACTACCTATCTGAACGCCCCAGAAAGTATCCACAGATGCTCCATGTGTATTTCCCTCCTGAATTATACAGATGATTGCCCTTCAGCCCGTGCTTCACTAGCCGGGGACTAGAATCCATTCATTTAACTACTGTATGGGCTCTAATCGCCACTTCAAATGAAAACCCAGGAAGCCAGATCCCGGCTGTTGAAAGCGTATAATTAGCTCCTTGTATAGCCCCCCCCCCCCCCACTGATTTTTCTGACGCATTTGGTCTGCAGCTTGCCCTTTCTGAGACCTCCAGTATCTTCTCCCCGGCTGGAGATGCCCAGACTGCAGGCAGCACTTCCTGTGGGTGTGGTCTTACATTCTTAAGGCTGTGTGCTCAATGGATCGCCTTTCAACCACTCAGATCCACAGTGATTTTTAAAACAGGGGAGTGGATTATGAGTAGCCATCTCAGCCAGAAGGGGGTTCTCTCCCTTCTTTTTCTTTGTGAAAAATGATCTTGTGATGGTGCCCCCTCAAGAACACTATAATTGGTCAGCCTGGGGTACTTAGTTGTCCTCCCAGATGACGTCATCAGCTATTCTCAGGAGAGGAAAGGCAGGGTAAGCCCCTTGGGAGAATGACAACACTTGTTTCAAGTTGGGGAAGAGCCTGTGGTTCTTTTCCTGCGTTTGGGGGAAAGCGAACACACAATGTTCATTTCCTAGATACGGGATGTGCTGTGTGGCTGCAGGTCATTTTCCACCGTGTCACATCCTTCTGGTTGAAGGCAGCAGGGGCCAGGACAGGAAATGGCAAATTCTGAGAATGAGACAAGGCTTTCCCAGGGCAGTCATTGGTTCTCTGGAACTATAAAGCATGCTCATCCAGAAACAGCCTCAGATTTTTCTTTCCCGGAGATAGCCAGAAGTGAGTGGTAAGTGGGGGAGCCTAGAGGGACTCTGTCTGAAAGACCGCCATTGGGATTGTAATACTAGGGTTATATCCTTGGTCCACTATATATTTTGTGTGACTTTACCTCATTTTGGTGAGAGGTCTCTTTACTTGGAAATTTATCACTGGTGGGTGGAATAATGGGGGCATGCAGATACAATTAAGACCTAGGAGTCAGGAGAGCAAGATTCTAGATGGTTCTGTGAAGAATCAGCTGTATCTGGAATGTGTCCGTGTTTCAATTTTCTCATCTTTCAGATGAGAATAATGATGCTACCCTGATATGTCACAGTATTGAAATGCTCTATTTCTACGGCTTATTTGCCACTTTTAAGAAGTTCCTGATAATGATGAGTGCAGTGGCTAGGAAGGTGGGAATCTTTGGCAACTAGGAAGGGTGTACTTTCACCCCACGTGTACAGTTCCCTCTCTTAGTCATCTTCAATTAGCTTCAACTCAACTTGGTACTAGGTAGTCCTCAGTGAGTCCTTAAAAATGTTGGACGCTTTATTTTATTCAGCGGTTACTCATTTTTTAAGGAAGCGTTTGTAATAAAGAAACGTAGCAGTATTCATGTAATGGAGCTTAGTTTTAATGAAGCACCCATCAAAGAGTGAGGTTTAGAAAAAATAGCCCAGATAACATTTTAGGCTTGACCGCGAGGTAAGAGCCTGGAAAAACAACAAGCAGAAGAGATGCTTCAGGGAAGCATCTAACTTAGAAAAAATTAGTTCCTTACATCTGATAGATAATATGACTTTTGAGTTTTGGAGGGACTTGTCTTTTGCACTCATCAGAGAGGGAAAACGATGAATTGCAAAAGTCAGTCTTCAGGTAAGGACAGGGCTTTGTGAACTGGTACAACCCACCACCTGTAAAGGGTTGGGGAAGTTTTTGTTTGTTTTTAAGAGTTTAAGAAAGTGTTTATTCATTTTTTGAGAGTGAGGAGGGGCAGAGAGAGAGAGGGAGACACAGAATCCGAAGCAGGCTCCAGGCTCTGAGCTGTCGTCAGCACAGAGCCCAGGGCAGGGCTCGAACTCACAAACCATGAGATCATGACCCGAGCCGAAGTCGGAGGCTTAACCGACGGAGCCAGCCAGGCGCCCCTCAAGGGCTGTTTTAAACAGAGCAGAGGCCTCAGTGTTGCAGCCGAGTAACGTCAGCCCCCGTCCTCACTGGGCTTACATCTTAGTTAATAGTTCACACAGCCCCCCCCCTTAGCGTTCCCCGGGGGGAGAGAAGCGGCCGAGAGCACGACTCCCGCTTGCACACGCGTTTTTAAGGTCCCGAGGGCTAGGGTGCCTTGTCCCAGGTGTCAGAGCCGGTCCCTGCGGACCTGACCCACAGGGCTCGCTGGACAACGAGCCGCCCGCGTCCCCTCGCGCGGCGGCGCCTCCCTCGGGCGTGGGCGCGCGCGACCCCCGGCGCTGACGGCGCGTCTGCTGTGTCCCCGCAGGGCATGGAGCGGCCGGCGGCGCGCGAGCTGCAGGGCGCCGACGCGCTGCGCCGCTTCCAGGGGCTGCTGCTCGACCGCCGCGGCCGGCTGCACGGCCAGCTGCTGCGCCTGCGCGACGTGGCCCGGCGCCTCGAGCGCCTCCGCCGGCGCTCCCTGGCGGCGCACGTGGCCGGCGGCGCGCTGAGCGCCGCGGGCGCCGTGGCCGCCATCGTGGGCCTCTCGCTCAGCCCGGTCACCCTGGGCGTGTCGCTGGTGGCGTCGGCCGTGGGGCTCGCGGCGGCCACCGCCGGAGGGGCCGTCACCGTCACGTCCGACCTCTCCCTGCTCTTCTGCAACGCCCGGGAGCTGCGCCGCGTGCGGGAGATCGCCGCCGCCTGCCAGGACCAGATGCGCGAGATGCTGAGCTGCCTGGAGTTCTTCCGCCGCGGCCAGGGCCGCGGGGACCGCCCGCTGCTGCAGTGCGGCCACGACGCCTCCGTCGCGCTCTACAACTCCGTCTACTTCCTCGTCTTCTTCGGCTCACGTGGCTTCCTCATCCCCCGGCGGGCCGAGGGCGCCACCAAGGTTGGCCAGGCCGTGCTGAAGGCCAAGATTCAGAAACTGGCCGAGAGCCTGGAGGCCTGCACCCGGGCCCTGGACGAACTCAGCGAGCAGCTGGAGGCCCGAGTCCAGCTCTGCACGAAGGGCGGCCGTGGCCACGACCTCAGGGCCTCTGCCGCCCAGCCCGCGGGGCCGTTTTCCTGAGAACATCCTTTCCGCCTTGTCCCCCTGGGAGGCTCCAGCTTTGTAGCTCCCTCGGGAAAACACGAAGCTGGATGAGGAGCTGAACTGAACGCAGAGGATGGGAAAAACCGTTCTGGAAGCTGGGAGGGGGGAGGAGGGAGTCCTCACAGACCTTCTCAGCTCCCCATCACAGGACATCCTGCCTGGGGTTGAGCGCTAGGGGCTTCTTACTTGCCTCATCCTATGGGATGGGTGACCTGAAAACTATGTTTCCTTTATCAAAACCGCTCAGTTCCACAACGGTGGGCGCTACGGTTTTAAAGCTGTTTCAGGGTCCCTGGCACAGCGTCTGGGGCGGTGTGGACAGCTTGGGGAGGGGCGGTGTGGACAGCCTCTGGGTCCTCTCCAAGCCCCACTAGGCTTTGAGGTCCTCAGAGTGTCTGTGAGAGGAGACGCTAGCTCTGAAACCTCTCTTTCGGCGTTTCTGAGTATAAAATGCTCCAGAATCCAGAGCAAATCAGACCCCCTCCGAGCTAGCAGGCTTCACGAGCCGAGGGGGCCCCCTCCCACTGAGGTGCCCTTCCCTCCCTCCTGCTTGTACACGCTCACAAATCCAGCCTGGGGCAGAGTGCATCTTCCTGGGTGGGGAGGGGGTCCTAGCCAGACCTCCAGATAGTCTGGGACGGACCAACTAAAGGGTCCTGTAATCCCTCCCTCCTCGCGACAAGAAGCGGAGGCCAAGGAAGATCAAGTGACTAACAGCTTCATTTACCGACATCCTGGTGGACAGAAGAGAGCGATGGCTTTGAGTTAGACAGTCCTGGGTTGGTTACTGGCTCTCTTGCTCCCGTGTGACCTTGGCCAGTTCATTTCTCTCTCAGACCCGGCTTCCTGGTCTGTAAAACACACGCTAAAAGCTCACCCTGTTGTGAGGTATTAAGTGGGATTAAAGTGCCAAGCTCAGTGCCTGGCTCACAAAGTGCGGCCCCAGGACTGGCAACATTAGAATCACCTGGGAACTAGTTAGAACGGCAAATTCTTGGACCCAGCTGTCAACTTGAGGGACCAGAAGCTGGAGGTGGGGCCCCAGCAACCTTTGTATAAACAAGCCCACCGGGGTGATTCTGATAACCTATTAAGGTTTGAAAACCACTGCAGCTGATACTGCCATGTGATGCCCTCATGAGCATTCGTGATGTCTTACGGCCTCTCCGGGAGCTCCGTGGTCTTCAGAGTCATTCACAGAAGGTCAAGGACGGACAGTGTTCCAAAAGTAAAAGAAAGAATGTGTGTGAGCGTGGGATAGGTCAGTGCCTGCTGGGGCAATTTCCCGCCGTGTGAAGTAAGGGATATAACACAGTAACCCCTTTAGAGGGCAGTGTTGCCCAATCATTGTAGAAACTGGTACCTAAAGGACTGTGAACTTCATGCAAATTGACCTTGGTCACCTTCTATGAAAACTGGCAGACCCTGTGTTTTGTTTTTAATTTATTTTAAGTTTGTTATTTAATTACCGCTTCTTATTTGCATTTTATTTTATTTAATCACCACACCACATTTAGGAAGTAATAGGAATAGCAAGTGGCTGAATGGGAGAATAGGACGCTCTTTTAAGGAGATGGGGTTGAGTTTGCCTTCCTCTGGGGGCTCCTGAGCTGCAAATAACATTACTCTCCTTGAATAAGCCTCCCTCTGTCAGAGGGGAATTTCATTCGCCAGCAAACGTGGGAAGTTCTGAATAGAGACGTGGAGCCGAATTTAAGCTTATCAGTGGAGGTTTGACTTGCGGGCTACGGAAAAGATGCAAGCGTATTTATCCTGAAGGCCCTTTGCCAGCAAATAGCACCTTATCTGAACCTGTTTTATTCAGGGGAAGAGCCCCAATTTGGAGGTATGTGAAGGACACACTCAGTCCTGTGAAATGATGTCTCATGGGTGATAGAAGAAATAGCTTGTGTCATGGTGGCGATGTGTCATACTTTCACTTTAGGGTCTGTAAGGAATCTGTAAGCTGTCTCTAAGAAAATACGTATAATTTCTTCAATTTCCATTCCTACAACTGCAATGTTAAAAAATATGTTGAAAAGGCCTTGGGACCGCACACGCAACACTTGGCTGTGTTATTTAAGTATTTAAAATGCTTAAAATTTGCCCGGTCTACCCCCAGTCTTCCCAATGATGGCAGAATGCCTGAGGAACTATACTTTCAGTGCCGGGGGAAGGGGTTAGTGGCTGCAGATTTTTATTTTTCCTACAAATTACAATCGATCTGTATCCTGGTTTCTTTTGAAGTTGGTACTGGTTTCTTTTTAAACTGGTGTCGTTTCTTAGACTGCCTTGCATAGAGAGCTAGCACTGGAGGTCACCAGAATGTACTTTGCATTGCCGTTTGTATTATATCACACAGGTACAACTATTCCCGAACTCCAGATTTGTTAGTGCTTAAGTTTGAGTTATAGTCTTCCAAAGGGTGAGCTGTTCCCTAAAAATAAACCGGGCATGTCAGGAAACAGCGGCAGCAAACTTTTCCTATCATTGGGGTGTTTTGGGGGATGTCAAAGTCAAACTCACAAAGTTATCAGTTCAGTGGCCCTCTTTACACCTAAGGAAGAGTGTCTACTTTGGATTAACGCTTTGCACATAATAGGAACGCAATAAGTGCATTTGAATAATTGAATGAACTGCTTAGCTACATTAATAGGAATTCGTTGATAATGAAAGCTTATCCATTTTCTTATGTGTCTGTTATAAAGACTGGAGCCTCTATCAGGATTTAGTCAAATGCAGTTAAATGGATTCTAGAGACAAATATTTATTTATTTCTTTTGTGGGAATGTGAATAAGGCTTTTCCTTAAGGCCTTCATTCTATAAACAAACAGACTGCAATGGTATGTTGTAAAAGGAAGAAGGGAGAGGAGTATTTGGATTACAAATGTACTTCAGAAAAATGTCCGAGTTTGAAAAATAAAATTTTTGTACTCGAGTGTAAGTGCTTCTGTTAGTTTCTTGGGTTTCTAATCAGTTGGATTTTTTTTTTTCTCCCACAGAAAAGGAGGTTTATTTAGTTCTACATTTCAAGGATTCAGTAAAACTATGTTCTGCTCTCGGAAAAAAATGATCCTTAGCAACCAGCTGATCTTAATCGCTTTGATGCATTTGCCCTCAGTCACCTGTCATTTCCAAGATGGCAAATGTCAAAGTCGAAAGTATTTACTGAGAGAAAAAATACAAAAGTGCTGTAGAAGCCACCCTACATCAGATAAGTTAAACCATCAGTCAACTTGATATATTTCTCATTCAATATGTTCGTGCGAAAAGAAAGTAGAGAGGAGTGAGACATTGAGATAAAAACATTGTGCAGAGATAAATGGGGATACAGTTCAATGCAGCGATTTCTGAATTCCACATTTTTCCCCATTGTAGCAGAATAAGTCCTTTCCTTTCATTGAAAGAAATTGCCCATTCATCAGACTTCTTGACCTTTCTGTAATTAATTACCTAATCTTATGTCTGCTTGTGTATGAATTTTTAATAACTTTGAAAAGGGGCAGACGTGAGATTATTTTCGCTTAGACTACTCAATATCAAGCTGTATAATTTTTTAAAAGTAGTCAACTCCTATTACAGGAATTCTCTTATTATATAGAAGTCTCAGCAGCTTCAAAGCCTTTGGACACAATTACAACCTGGGAAGTAATTGAAAAGAAACCCAGAATCAGCCAAATCAGCCTTCACAAAAGCCAGTCACTAAGAGAAGCAGAAAGGAAGGGTGAGGGCCAGGACTTCTGTGAGGAAGGCAAAAGTGTCCTAGAAATTTCCAGGAGATTTTACCTTGCAAGTAACGGATCTTGACCATGTGAGAGGCCTGTCAGGAAATGTAGTAGTTTTAGCTACAAATTCGCTGCTCCAAATAATGCCCAAAATTCTATGTGTAAAGAAGAAAAGGAGGGTGGACCTTGAGTGAGAGGTCCAGCAATCTAAGCAAAGAGGCTGTAGTGATTGCTGTGTCTCTTGAGAACTTATGTCCCTGGAAGTGACCTCTGAGGGCCAGCCTCTGAGGCTCCACCTTGGAAACATCCCTGGGTCTGAATGTTCCATTATCCACGACTGTGCAACAACAACAACAAAAAAGTCTGCGTTGGTGGGACTGTTTGCAAAGGCCCGGCCACCAGCCGGGCTCCGCGCTTTGCCAAAGCTTATGGCATTCCTCTCATGACGAGTGTCCTTTTAGTTCACTGCAAGACATCGCTCCTTGTTGACGGGAGGTTGGAATGTTGCCTTTGGCTCCTGGCAAACTCCTACGAGGGAAGGTAAATCCTGCTGTGGTCTGGAATAGGGCAAAGAGTGAGCCCTAAGATCCCTTAGCAACCAGGGAGTTGTTGGGAGAGGGCAAATCCTGCTGGTGAAGCAAGACCCCTATAGGGGCTAGGAAGGAGCATTAAGGACCCTCGGCACCCCTGATCCTGACTGGTGTTAGCGTTAGGTTGTGGGCAGAAGGTCCTCCAACGTGCTCCTGCCTGCACCGGTAAAGCCTGTGTGTGCGAAGCTGTATCTGCCAAGGACGGAGTTGAATCCCATTTTGTATTTCCAGGCAAGCCCAGGGCTGGGAGTGCAGGCCGGCCGTGACCTGATTTGCCTCAGAACCTCAGCGATGAGTCACAGCCTCTGCCTCTGCCTCCCAAGTACGCGGGAGCAGTCAGGGTATGGCTGGGTCTGGCGTGTATGTGGATCCAGTTGCCAAATTGAAACCAAAATTTTGGTAGATGGAGTCAGGCAGGGTTGGTGATGTCTCAGATCTTTCTTTTAGGGTCAGATTTCTTTCTCCAGCCTCCTTGGTTGACATGCAGACATTTATTCTGCCCTCATCTTGTTATTAAAACTGCACTCGTAGGGGCACCTGGGTGGGTCCGTCAGTTAAATGTCCGACTTCGGCTCAGGTCATGATCTTGAGGTTGACGAGTTCGAGCCCCGCATCGGGCTCTGTGCTGACAGCTCAGAGCCTGGAGCCTGCTTCGGATTCTGTGTCTCCCACTCTCTCTGCCCCTCCCCCCCACTCACATTCTGTCTCTCTCTGTCTCAAAAATAAATAAACGTTAAAAAAAATTTTTTTTAAACTACGCCTGTGAAATGTCGTTGAAGAACCATACTTTTCTCAGTGCTTAACAAAATGACATTTAGGTAATAAAGGATGTGGGTACTTAATGATAAAAATAACAGCTAACATTTATTAAAACTTATTTGGCACAGGTATTGACATGCATTATCACGTTTACCTTACAAAAATCTGACATGGTGGACACTCTGATTACCACCATATTATTAGATAAAGAAGGTAAGGAAGTGAGAGGTTGTACAGTTAGCAAGAGGTGTCCCAGTATTTGAACCCTGGCAGCCTGACTCCAGAATTAGGCTTTAGCACTTCTGAGAGTGACTATATTCATAATATAAAACGATAGCTCACAATAATGACAACACTATTAACAACAGGCTGACAGATTCATTCATTCATCCAGAAAACACTAAGTACTAAGCTACTAACCTAGTACTACCTCCTGTCATTTGTGAGCAACATAAACTGTGTTCTAGATCTCACAGTGCTAACAATCCAGTAGACTCGGTGGGGTGATCTTATGCCATTAGGCTAATCAACAAGAAACTAAAATGTAGCTTTGCAAATGGCCAGTATTTGCAAAAAAACAACGTGAGTGCAATTTGAAGATGATCAAACTTCAGCCTAGATCGTAAAAGCTTGTGCACGGATATTTTGTAATGCTGCCCCCAGATGTCCCAGTCAAGGCAAGATACTTGGGAACAAAACATCTGGAACGGAAGGACGTGATTCATAAGAACTTTCTGCTAACTATTGATGTGCTGGGAAGGCGCCTTCAGAAAGCACACAGACACGAATAAAGAAGTGACTGGCTCAACGGGCGTTTCCAGCCCTTGTATGAAAACCTCTGAAAATGAAACTTCTGGGGGGTCACTCCGCCGAAACGACCACAGAACCTGCTTGTTGGCTTTCTTCCCGTTAGGGGTGTGTACTCAGTTCCACAGTGTGGCGTGGCCGAAAACAGCTGGAGGCTTGTGGGTGAGTACAGAGGTGTGAGTATGAATAGGAGCTTAGGTATCAGGAAACTTCAAAACGATGATACTTTGGGGGATGATTTGTTGTTGTTGTTGTCTTAAGATTTTATTTATCTTTTAATTCATTATTATTTTTTACTGTTTATTTAAGAATGACCTGAGTCAAAATCAAGAGTCGGACGCTTAACCTACTGAACCACCCGGGCGCCCCTAAGATTTTATTTTTTTAAGTAATCTCCACATCTAGCGTGGGGCTCGAACTCACAACCCCAAGACCAGAAGGGGTGTGGTCTGCTGACTGAGCCATCCAGACACTCCCAGGATGATTTGTTTTTTAACATTGTTCCCCAAGATTTTGCATAGTAAACATTATTATTATTTTTTTTTTTAGTATTTTTATTTATTTCTAGGAGAGAGAGAGAGAGACAGCGTGAGCAGGGGAGGGTCAGAGAGAGAGGGAGTCACAGACTGAAACAGGCTCCAGGCTCTGAGCAGGCAGTCAGCACAGAGCCCGACGCAGGGCTTGAACCCGCGAACCGCGAGATCATGACCTAAGCGAAAGTCGGATGCTCAACCGACTAAGCCACCCAGGCGCCCCAACATTATTATTTCTTTAAATATTTATTTATTCTTGAGAGAGAGAGTGAGCAGGGGAGGAGCAGAGAGAGAGAGAGGGTGACACAGAATCCAAAGCAGCTCCAGGCTCTGAGCTATGAGCACAGAGCCTGACGAGGGGCTCGAACTCATGGACTTCGAGATCATGACCTGAGCCAAAGTCAGACGCTTAACTGACTGAGCCACCCAGGTGCCCCAAAACTATTAATTGTTGGACTTTAATTCTTTCTAACTTCTCTGTAGCATTTAACATTGCTGATTACAAGTCTTAAAATAGTCTACTCTCTTGAATTCTGTGATGCTGGCCTTTCTTAGTTACCTCTCTGTTTAGCTTCCTTGATAGCTTTCTCTCTCCTCCATTCCAGAGACTCGAGGGTCCCCTGAGCCACAGATCTTTCGCTGAGTCCTACATGTCTATTCCTAGCGTCTCACAGTCCTGGAGGGAATGTTGGTATGGATGAATCCAGTGACAGAGAATTCTCTTGGGGCAACTGAGATTGGTGGGTATTCCATGAGGTGCACACGAAGGTGGAGGTCATTGACTGAAGAAAACAGATTACAGGAGCATGTGCAGAATAGAAAGCCCCAGCTGGTTCCTCCTCATTGGAGTGCTATACTTTGATTTCAGCTGGACACGGTCTTGCTCTTGACTGACTGACTAAGAGCAATCTGTTCGTGTCTCTTACACAGACTTATCACACAATGCCTTTTATTAGAGATATTTGTGCAGACCCCAAGGCTCTTAAGGACAGACACAGTATGTCAGATGGTAGTAAGCTTCCCCACGGGGTCTATCCAGCTCCCACCATGGGACATGCCCCATAAGCATTTGTTGAATGAATGAACAAATGAACAAATGCTCTTTGTCCTCATGGATAGACTGGCATTGCTTCCCAGCACACCTAACGCTGAACATCTTCCCCTAGGCAAAACCGGTGCAGTCTGCACAACACTTCTGCTTCTGTCAAAGATAGCAGTGGAATCCCAGGTGCCTACCTTGAAATCTCACTTTCTTTCTTTCTTTTTTCCTTTAAAAATGTTTTTAAATTCATTTTTGAGAGTGCACGAGAGACAGAGCACAAGTCGGGGAGGAGCAGAGAGAGAGAGAGAGAGAGAGAGAGAGGGAGACACAGAATCTGAAGCAGGCTCCAGTCTCTGAGCTGTCAGCACAGAGCCCGACGTGGGGCTCAATCTTGTGAATGAGATCATGACCTGAGCTGGAGCTGGATGCTCAACTGATGGAGCCACCCAGACGCTGCTCACCTGGTTTCTAAATCTTCCCCTTCCTCATAAGCCTTTGCCAAGGGATTTCTTTCTCATTAAATGTGTCTCAACTCCATTTTGATCAATTCCACATCTATCACGACTCATCTAGGCTTTTATCCCTAACGCCTGTAACAATCTTCTATCTGGTTCTCCTGATTTAAGGTTCTTTCTGCTCAGATTCATGCTATACTCCAATCCTTGACTCATTGACATGAATTGCAGATTTCCTCATAATCCAATCCGAGAGAATGTAACCTTACGTAAAACTCGACTCTGAATTTGAGTACACGTCCAGAGAGGTACTGAGTTGCTGTGTTGCTGTGGTATTTGTTAAGTTTTAACAGTATATTATGATTGGTGACACTGTGAAGGGCTGAAATGAACTTGATTCTGCGGTTTTCATGACAAAACAATGATGTAGTTTGGGGACTTTACGAAAAGGGCTGAGTCAGGAAGAAAAGGTCCAAGAAAAGTGGTGGCGGGCGGAAGGAAGCCTGTGAGGGGGAGGAGGGAGGAAAGCAGAGGGAGAGGAGCCAGAATAGGCAGGATCAGGCCAGCACTAGGTGAATAGCTTCCATGAAACTGCAGGCTTGGTGGATTTTTCTTTCTTTCAGTTTCATTGAGAAATAATTGACATACAGCGTTGTTTCAGGTATAGGATGACCTGATTTACATATATGGCAAAATTATTACTACTGCAAGTTTAGTTAACCTCCATTATCTCATATAGATGCAAAAAAAAAAAAAAAGAAAGAAAGAAAGAAAAGATTTCTCCTTGTGATGAGAACTTTTAGGATCTACTAATCTCTCAGCGACCTTCCAATACACTTTACAGCAGTGTTAGCTATAGTCGACATGTTGTACTTTATATCCCTGCTACTTACTTACCTTATAACTGGAAGTTTGCCCCTTTTGACTACTTTAATCCAATCTGCCTTCCTGCCTCTTCCTTCCTCCTGCCTCTCTCTGGTGGTCATAAATCTGATCTCTTTTTCTATGAGTTTGGGTTTTTTGTTATTTTTAGATTCCACATACAGGTGAGATCATACAGTATTTGTGTTTCTCTGACTTATTTCGCTTAGCATAAGGCCCTCGAGATCCATCCATGTTGTCACACATTGCAGTATTTTTTTCTTTTTTTTATGGCTGAATAGTATTCTGGTGTGTGTGTGTGTGTGTGTGTGTGTGGTGTATATATATATATATATATATATATATATATATTTCCTTTATCCATCAGTCCTGGTGGTTTCAAATGAGCTGGAGAGAAGAATTGGACCATCGTACACCATCAGGACAATGCCTGTGAGACCTGTAGTGATGAGAAGCAGGAGCAGAGAGGAAAGGCAGTTCTCTGTTGAACCTGAAGCCTCACCTCCACAGGGTCTCCAATATCCGGGGCTGGCATCAAGCACCCAAGCCCAGCCCTAGATCAGCACTGAATCGTAAATCTGCGGTGCTGACTCCTGAAAAGCTTTCCTCCCCGAGTGGCCTACTTGAAAAGGGGTGTTTTCTAAAGAGGAGAAGACTTCAAAATGGCCTGCGGTAGCATTTCCCAGCTCTGTGAGCTTTCTTGTGTGGTAGCTGATCCACATTCACCTCCCAGGATGGGACTGGAGTGTGGGGTCTTTCACACCATTTCCTTCGGTGTGCAGGAGCTAGTAAGAGAGAGTTTGCCTCTACACACCATGGTCAAGTTGGACCTTGTCCCCACACCCCTGCCTTATATATGGAAAGCTGTTGGGCCTCTCCTCTCCTTGCCAGGATGACCAATCGGGGCCCAGGGTAATAACCTGTTTCTGGAAGCGCAAGTCTAGTTTACTACTCCTTTTACACACAAGCATATAACCTTTTCACGTGACAACGGCTGCTTTGTCTTTCCTCTTCCTTGTTCCCTCCCAGACACATCGTACACCCACACACGAGTAGATATTCATTCATTCATTCAACCAGGTATTTCTTGAGTGCCCACTCTATGCTGGGTATTTTTCTAGGCAGGGAGCACAGAGTTGGGAACAAAATAGCCAACTATCTCTTCTATCGTGAAATGTGGAGTCTAGCGAGGCTAGAGAATGCAGACGTAAGTAAAGAAGTAAATGTCTAGTTTGTAAGATAGTGTGTTCTGTTTCCTATTGCTGCTGTAATGAATTGCTGCAGATTTAGTGGCTTAAAACCACCACACATTGGGGCGCCTGGGTGGCTCAGTCGGTTAAGTGTCCGATTTCAACTCAGGTCATGATCTCACGGTTCGTGGGTTCAAGCCCCGCACCCTGAGTCGGGCTCTGTGCTGACAGCCAGCTCAGAGCCTGGAGGTGTCTTCAGATTCTGTGTCTCTCTCTCTCTCTGACCCTCCCCTGCTCACGCTGTCTCTCTCTCAGAAATAAATAAAACATTTTAAAAAAACCACATGCATTTATTTTCTTGCGGTCAGAAGTCTCACACGGGCCTCGCTGGGCTAAAATAAAGTGTCTGGTGGGACTGGGATCCTTTCTGGAGGCTCTAAGGGAGAGTTGTTTTCTTGCCTTTTCTGTCTTCTAGAGGCTGCTGCATTCTTAAGCTGTGATCCTCTTCTTCCCTCTTCAAATCCTGCGATGATGGCTTGAGTCCCTCTTCTGTTGCATCGTTCTGGCCTCCTCTTCTGCCTTTTCTTCTACTTTCCTTGTGATTACACTGGGCCTACCTGGACAGTCCCTATATTTTTTAAATATTTATTTATTTTTGAGAGAGACAGAGACAGAGACAGAGCATGTGTAGAGGAGGGGCAGAGAGAGGGAGACACAGAATCCGAAACAGGCTCCAGGCTCCGAGCTGTGAGCACAGAGCCCCACGGGGTGCTTCAACCACGCACTGTGAGATCATGAGCGGAGCTGAAAAGTCTGGCGCTTAACCTACTGAGCCACCCAGGTGCCCCTTAATCTCCCTATTTTAAGGTCAGCTGATTAGCCACCTAAATTCCACCTGCAACTTGATTTCCCTTTGCCTGGTAAGAGAATGTGTTCACAAATTCTGGAGATTAGGATGTGCACATCTTTGGGGGCCATGATTCTGCTTACTACATGGTGATAAGTGCCGCGGAGGAAAACCAGTTAGGGACGGGGGAGACAGTGCAAGGGCAGGGGAGGGCTGCAAGGCCTCAGTGACAAGGTCCATCTGAGTGAAGACCTGAAGCCGGTGTGTGGGAGAGAGCTGTGTGGGCACCCGAGGAAAGAGCACACCGGGCTGAGGGACCAGAAAGGACAGAGCCTCGGAGGCTGCAGTGGGGCAAAGGAGGGGAGCGAGTGGGAGATGAGTTCAGAGTCGAGTGGGGCCCACATGGGTAGGACTTTAAGGACTGTTGGAGGACAGACTTGGACTCTGAGGGAGATGGGATGTCATTGGAAGTTTCCGAGCAGGGCAAGGATCTGGTCAGGCTTCTGTTCTTTTTTTTTTTTTTAATGTTTTATTCATTTCTAAGAGAGAGAGAGAGACAGCGTGAGCAGGGGAGGGTCAGAGAGAGAGGGAGTCACAGACTGAAACGGGCTCCAGGCTCTGAGCTGGCAGTCAGCACAGAGCCCGACGCGGGGCTCGAACCCACGAACCGCGAGATCATGACCTAAGCGAAAGTCGGACGCCCAACCGACTAAGCCACCCAGGCGCCCCTCAGGCTTCTGTTCTAAAAGGATCCTTTTGGTGCTACATGGATAATTCCCTGCAGAGGCCCAAGAGTAGAGGCAAGAAGACCAATTAGGAAGCTGTTGCAATATGGCAGGTGGGAGACGTTGGTGGCTGGTAGTGGAGAAGAGTAGTAAGATTCTAGATATTTTATGAAGGCAGACCAACAGGATTTGCTAACAGGTTGGGTGTGGGAGGTGGGAGACAGAGAGGACTTGAGCCTGAATAGTTGAGACGGATGACGTCGCCATTTGCTCACCTGGGGCCAGCTGTGGGTGGGGAGGAGCGGGGTCAGAAGTATTCCATTTTAGAGATGTTAAGTTTGACACACCAGAGACATTCAAGAAGGCAGACAAGCAGACAGCTGAATAAATGAGTCTGGAGCTTTAGGAGGACTTAGAGAAGAGCTATGAATGTGAGGATCCTTATCAAATAGGGGGTATTTGAGTCATGAGGCTGGATAAGATACTTCAGAAGTGAGTTGACATAGACAATATAGGGAATAGCTCCAAGGACTCAGCCCAGGCCTGCCAACATGTAGAGTGAGGGGCGCCTGGGAGGCTCCGTTGGTTAGACTCCTGACTTCAGCTCAGGTCATGATCTCATGGTTCATGAGATCGAGCACTGCAGCATTAGGCTCTGCACTGACAGCATGGACCCTGCTTGGGGTTCTCTCTCTCTCTCCTCTCTCTGCCCCTGCCTCTCTCTCTCTCAAAACAAATAAATAACATTAAAGAAACTATTTAGAGCGAGGAGTTGGTGGGGTTGAGGGAGAGCTAGCTAGGAAGATAAAAGGAGTGGTCAGCAGGGCAGAAGAAAACCTTGGAAGCCAAGTGAAAAGGACTTCTTGAGGAGCAGGGAGCCCAAGGCTGCTGGAGAATCAAGTAAAATGAAGAATGAGAATCGGGCATCAGGTTTAACAGCATGGAGGTCACTCATGACCTTGACAAGACAACTATGTGTGGAAACAGTGGGGGCAAAAAGCCTTACTAAGTGGGTTTATGAGACAGGATTGGAAGCAGCATGTACAGACAACTCTCTTGCAGGGTTTTGACGTCAAGGGGAACAGAGGAGTGGGCAGTACCTGGAGGGGAATATGGTGTCATGAGACGTATCGTGTACGATGAAGGGAAATCATAGTAGGTGTGCATGTTGTGGGAATGATCCAGGAGAGGGAGAAAAAGTGATGGCGCGGGAGAGAAAATGGAGACTTTAGAGGAGTGTTCTTGAGAAAGTAAGAGGGTGGGGTTTGGCCCAAGTGCACAGAAAGGGTTGGCCTTCACTCGCAGGGGCACTGAGCGCACATCCTCGGAACGAGACGGAAGGCCGTGGGGCAGGCCGGTGATAAGCTTGGCGTGGGAACTCGTGGAAGGTCTCTTCATTTTTCCCTGGAATGGGAAGCAAGGTCATTGGCTGAGACTAACAATGGGCGAGGGAGCACTGGATGGTTGAGAGGATGTTTAGGGCCGCGGGAGACACAGCGACAGACACAGGAAACCAGGCAGCGCGCGGCGCCACTTGCAGACAGCAGCTGGGAAGCGTGTTTTAATTGTGTGGGACCGGCGACAGTGGTTTCTCCTTAGCAGCTCGGTCCCTTAGGTTCTCAGGTGCAGACAATAGAGGCTCTTCCAGCCCATTTAGCAGAAAAGAAATTTACTGAAGCATGTGAGGAAGCTCACGGAATCTCTAAAGGGGGTGCACGTGAGGCTCCAGGGTAATGCTGCTGGGAACACTCAGGCCTTGTGACGTCACCACACCAGCGGAAACTCCTCCCTGCTGTCACTAAGCTGCGCATCTCAGATGCATCCACACGTCCTAGGTTCACTGTGACACCCGAACCTCTGCCCTCGCTGTCCCCTTAGCTGGACCTCTCTGCCAATGCCAGGGGCCACTTCCTTGCATGGCTCTGTTCTAAACTAAGCCCTGGCAGGGATGTTCCTGTTTGTAGAGACTGTGCTCTAGGTGAGAGGGAGGGTGGGCAAGCGAGTGTCTGCTTTCTACTTAAGGAGATGGAATTGTACCACGGGAATGTTGCCAGCTGTTGGAAGGTTGTTCAAAAGATGTTGGCCTGGGCCCGTGGGTGGCTCAGTCGGTTAAGCATCCGACTTTGGTTCACGATCTCACGGATTCGTGAGTTGGAGCCCCACATCGTGCTGTGTGCTGACAGCTCAGAGCCCGGAGCCTGCTTCGGATCCTGTGTCTCCCTCTCTTTCTGCCCTTCCCCTCCTTGCGCGCTCTCTCTCTCAAAAGTAAATAAACATTAAAAAAAAAAAAAGTTGGACTGTCACTGAGGATGAGAAATGTCCAGGATAGCAGCTAATGTTTTATTTTATGTTTATTTATTTCAAACATTTAGACATCAAACTTATTATACTTAAATTCACATGCTTCTATTTAAAAGTGCAGCTGGAGGGGCACCTGGGTGGCTCAGTTGGTTAAGCGTCTGACTTTGGCTCAGGTCATGATCTTGTGGTTTGTGAGTTGCAGTCCTGCGTTGGGCTCTGTGCTGACGGCTAGGAGCCTGGAGTCTGTTTTGAATTCTGTGTCTCCCTCTCTCTCTCTGCCCTTTCCCCACTCGTGCTCTGTCTCTCAAGAATAAATAAATACATAAACAAAAAAAAGTATTTAAAAGTGCAGCTGGGTATTATTACTTCCCTGTGGCAATGGTACCTGCATCGTCAAGGAATTACAAAAACACCTCTATTTCTAGCAAGTTGTTAAATTGTGAGTGCATCAACAATAAAATACTTATGTAAGAGGCACGTGAAACAACCAGGAAACGAGACAGGGCTGCCTTTCCTTTGTCAGCCACCCCCCAGTATGAACTGACCTTGAAGCTTTAGCCTTTGTGGTTTTCTACGTAAGGATTATAACATAACGTTTGAATTTCCTGCTTGTTGTCGACTTCAGGTTAATTCCATTCTTTCTATGGTGTGTTTACATCTTAGAATATTGTCGTCTGCATTTTAAGTCTTAGCCTGAAACACCAGATTTTTTTGGGTCCCAGACATAGCCCTTATCTGAAAGGCCCAAGGATGGTAGTGGACCTAGGAGTTCTGGCTACTGTTCAAGGGGCCAAATGGCAGGGTGGCTTTAATGCCACACTGAGCTAGCTGCTCTTAGCCACTGCTTATGGGGTGGTGCCCATCACCAGAGTGGCTGTACGCAGCCTTGTCAAATTGGATTCAGAAACTCCCGTGATCCATATAATTAGGAAATAAGTAGGCTCTGGGGATTTACTCGTGCTAAGCTCACTCATAGGAGACTAATCTACAAACCAGTCTCATTCATTCATGGGGCAACTATTTGCTGAATGCTTATTCTCTGCTAGGTGCTGGGCATTGCAGTGGGGGGTAGCACAGTTGTGGTCACTGCTCGTATAGAGCGTATAGGCTGCTGGGAAATCAGGCAACGAGAACGTCCATTTTGGGCCATGGTGGTAGTGATGGAAAGGGAGACGTAGAGGGACTCAAGATACGTTTTGGCAAGGAGTCTGTAGGACTTGCTGATGTGGAGGCTGGAGGAAAAGAAGAGGTGTGATGGGGAGGATGGAGAGAGAATGGGGGATGGAGAGGGGATAGGGGAGGCATCCAGATGCCAATGTTGTCATGTTTATTGGGAGAGAAGGTCTGGTTGAGATTCAAAACTAATTATCCACAGAAGAGATGCCTTTTGGGGCATGCAGACAACATAGGAGACAGAATGATTTGCTTAAGCTAATTGAAAAATAACTAGGGGCTTATTACTTATATTTCTACCTCCCTCAGCCATGCTAGGGATAACCTAGTGGCCATACAGAATGGTGGTAAGATTGGGAGCTCTGGAGCCTGTCTGCTTGGGTTCAAGTCTTAGCTCCTACAATTACCATTCCCTTCTGAACATGACCTCACTCCCTTTATCTGCCCACGTATTTGCCTCTCTTCCAGTGTTTCCTAGCTCTGTAAAGGTTCCAGCCCATTTCTACTTGCTTAAGCCAGACACTGGATATCATAGACACATCTCTGGCCTTATCCTCTGAGTTAAATCAATCGTGAGGATTTATCTAACCTCTACACACCCTTAAAGTTTGTCCGTTTCTCTCCAACCCTACTGCCCCTTTCTGGTCCAAAATACCATCATCTTTGGCTTGATAAATGGTAAGTGATATTCCTGCATCCCTCTCTGCCGATCCAATCTGTTTTCCACTGCAGCCGCCTGCCTGAGTGATCTCGTCAAATGCATCTCTGCCCAAATCTCTTCAAAGGCTTCCTTCCCATTGCCCTTAATCCCAAATCCCCAGATCCTTTATGTGGACTATCTGGTAGTAGATATTCAGGTCCCTGCCTAGACTGCCAGCTTCATCCTAAATCCTCATCTTATAATCTCTCTAAGCTTCATCTGACTTTTTTTTCCCCCACCACAGAACCTAACTTTGGAGAAGCCTAACTACCCCCTATTCCCACACAGCTGGTCAATTTCAGGTCTCGGTTTAAAAGTCACTTCCACAGGGAAAATGTCTCTGATTCACAGATAAAGTTTAGGTCATCCCCTTGCTTTTCTCCTTGGTATCATTCACCTCAGTTGTGATTACTTTTCTGTGTCTATCTGTTCTACTTCATTGTGAGGACTCTCTTTCCTTCCTACCTTCATTCCTTCGTTCGTTCTTTCTTTCTTTCTTTCTTTCTTTCCTTCCTTCTTTCGTTGATTAATTTATTTTGAGAGAGAGATAAAGAGGGACTGTGAGCAGGGGGAGGGACAGAGAGAGAGGGAAAGAGAGAGAATCACAAGCAGTCTCTGCATCGTCAGCTTGTAGCCTGATGCGGGGCTCAAACTCGTGGATCGCGAGATCATGACCTGAGCCGAAATCAAGAGTTGGACACTTAGCTGACTGAGCCACACAGGCGCCCCAACTTTCTTACTATTTTTTAAGCAGGCTGTCTCCCCAACTGGAGCATAGGTTTCATGCTTCCTTCTGGATCCTGATGTCTGGCCCAAGGTCTGAGAAGATTTGCTGAACAACAACAACAAAAAACCAAACACCGATTCCTCCACATTTTAAGACGAACTTAAGAATTTCAGCCTAAAGTCAAAAAGAAAAAGAAAGCCACAAACAACCGGGACTTGTTATCTTTTTTCCTCTAGACACAGATCGGTTATGTAACTAAGTGATTTGTATGTCAACTCTCTTCTGAATTCCACGTAGACTATCCTCTTATTTCTACCCTCATTAAATACATTATGAGATTCATAACAGATTTTAATTCATAAGTTAAACATAATTTTCTGACTCATTAAATTTGGCGCTAGTTCCTTCTTGATGAATACAGAACATTTTCAGAACAGAAAGGGAGCTTTCTCCACAATGGACTACAGGGAATGCAGCTTCGGGGGGGTGGTGGAGGGGGGGGGGGTTGAGCGGAAACTGATGAACAACGGATTCTTGTTTGCTTCTTCCATAGAATCTTGTCCCTACGTTTGGGGGCTCACCTCACGCTTGGCCTAGGAGCCACTGCTGTCCTGACATGCTCACGCCCCACAGCAGCCCAGTGTCCCTGACCTGTGGAGGCTGCACCATGGTCCTCCCCTTATCTGCCAGGTGTAGTGGCCACAGCGTCTGGAGCCCAACATCCGTTTAGAGACCCACAAAAAAGGTTTTAATATCTTTTGACATCAAAAGGAGGAAGAAAAAAGAACTTTTACATCCAAGGAACTATTTTTTCTTGTTTTTTTAAAACAATTTTTACATTAATTTAATTTTGAGAGATAGAAAGAGCCAGCGCGAATGAGGGAGGGGCAGAGAGCGAAGGAGACACAGAATCCGAAGCAGGCTCCAGGCTCTGAGCTGTCAGCACAGAACCCGACGCGGGCCTTGAACCCACAGACCGTGAGATCATGACCTGAGGCGAAGTCGGACACTCAACCGACTGAGCCACCCAGGCGCCCCCTCAAAGGAACTATTTTAATATGGAATATTTATGTATTTGTCTGATGCTCATGCAGCCTTAAAATATTCTTTTTAGTAATTTTTTTTTGTGGAGAAAGGGGCATATGAAAGTAGAAGCATGGGGACGAGAGGCCTGCGAATCCCTTTCAGGGTAAGAGGTAGAGGCAGTCACTTTGCCCTGTCCTTCTAGGTGGTATATTGTTTCAGGCTTGCTTTCCCCCCTCACCATTTTGAGTGTTTATTTGGATTTCCTCTCCAACCTTCCTCATTGTTCTAAAGTACAGGAGGTGACATCACACGGCTACTAGAATGGCTTCTATTATATCCAGGACCTGAGTAGAAATATCCCAGCTACTCTGAGCCTGGCAGGAATAGGCAGAAGCAGACAGTCCCCTCCACTGAGGCAGCCTCTTCTCTGTGGAAGTCTCTGTCGTCACTCCGCTGGTCTGACATGAATCGTATCACCCAGGTGGGTGCTGGTTGAAGCCCAAAATTTGCCGGCACACCCTGGACCAAGGAATGGTGCACCAGGCCGGGATGCCTTGGCGTCCCTCTGCACCTCGGGGATGCGGCCACAAGAGGAAGTTTTAACAATAGCCGATGCTTGAATCATCCAAGAACAAACAGAAAAGACTTTTGCCTGGCTGAAAAGGACAGGTTTTTTAAAAAATATTTTTTAAAAGTTTATTTCGAGAGGGAGGGAAAGAGTGCATGAGTGCAGGAGGGGCAGAGAGAGAGAGAGAGAGAGAGAGAGAGAGAGAGAGAATCCCAAGCAGGCTCTCTGCTGTCTGTGCAGAGCTCAGTGCGGGGCTTGAACTCACGAACTATGAGCTCATGACCAGTATCAAGAATTGGGCACTTACGTGACTGAGTCACCCAGGCTCCCCTTTTTAAATATTTTTTTAAGTGGGTAGTTTTATATTATAATAGCAGCCTAGTAGTGTAAACAGATTTGCTATTAGAAATCTTCTGTGTGAGGTTTTTTTTTTTTCCTTTCCTGTAACGCATTTTAACAAAACTTGGGTAACTTTAGACCCTATACAATATGCAATTTTATAGTCCTTACAGTTGCTTCCATCTGGGACCCCTTTCTAGGCGTCTAGCTTTCCCTCAACACTTTTCATTCCCCATTCCCTCCTAAATGAAGTCAGAAAACAAATCTCTGGGAAGCTGAATACATACTTTAGCTGCTCCGTCTTCCTTGCAGAAAACTCTGTGGGGCAGAGTAGTTCTGAGTGTGGCTGCAGGAAAAAGCTGCTCATGGTCTTGGAAGATGATGTTCTCTGCCCTAAAAGCACCGTCTGGGCCTCCAGAGGCCCGGGTTCTCCTCTTGTTTCTTGCCACCTTATTGTGTGTCGTGTCTCTTTACCATCTGGACTCGAGTTTCTCATTTGTTAAACAGGTAACACAAAATTTCCAGCAGGTCTGATGAAGTTTTTGAGGCCATGGGGGCTCACGGGGGGTGGAGCCGACAGCCGAGAAAGAATCCTTGAAGACGTCATTGGGGCAAAAAAGGTGATTTTATTAAAGCACAGGGATGGGACCCATGGGCAGGAAGAGCTGCACTGGGGTCCTGATGGGCAACTCATATATCCCCAGGTTGGGAGGGGGTGACGGATAGAGTAAGTCTCTAAGGAATTTTGGAAGCAAGGTTTGCAGGACCTTGAGGGGCTAGCTGTTGCCAGGGAAATGCTATTTATTACCTTTTAATAAAACCTCAGTCGTGAGACCCTTCAGATGTAAATCGGGGTCCGTAAACTGGGAGTATGATTGCCAGCATAGATCTTGCGGCAGTTGAGATAAAGGAAGTTGACTTAACAGGATCCTCGAGGTTGGGATGATGTTAAGCTAAGGTTCTCTTTTGCCCCCAGCAAACGGTCATCATCGAGGCAGCTGAGCTCCTAGAGTGAGGCCACTCTGCTGGTCTCAAGGACGTGTCAATGGGGTGTAGGCAGCAAGGGAATTTAATTTTTCATTTGCTTGAGTTCCCCGCACTACCATGGCAAGCACTGAAACCCCTTTCCTTCATTCTTGGGTGCCCAGGAGTGTCTGAGGAATATCACCCATATTTCACCTGGGGGGTGAAGGGGGGATGGGTGCTAGCTTGTGCTTTGCCCCTCAGCATGCCTCATGCTCCCTCATCAGGGCTACAAAAGGAGACAGAGCTAGTTTGGGAGAACTTCTTTGGCATAAGTCAACTACCCTTTATCCCAAATCGCATTATCTGCTTCAGAGATCCCCGAAGGCGGCCTAATTACTGGTCCTGGGAAGCTGGAGGGGATGGGGAAGGGGGAAGGGAGCTAAAGGGACAGCCTGAGGGTCAGACTGTGTCGGCACAAACCTGTGATGATGGAACTAGCTTCAGGGTGATCTGATGTTTTATGTGGTGTGCGTCTTCTCTCCTTTCCTTTAATGTGGAGGAGCGGATATAAAAAGAGCAAAGCCCCTAGTGTGTTCTGCAAGAGGTAATCTCAAAGCTGGAAGCAGTTTCACTCCCAAAAGAAACACAAGTGCAGTTCTCTCTGATTTGCCATCATACTTGCTCCCGGTTTTTAGCTGAGTTGCAATTCATCCACCTATCATTTACAGGGCATTCAATTTGAATTTTTTAAACATTTATTTATTTTTGAGTTAGACAGAGAGAGAGAGAGAGAGCAGGGGAGGGGCAGAGAGAGAGAAGGAGACACAGAATCCAAAGCAGGCTCCAGGCTCTGAGCTGTCAGCACAGAGCCTGACATGGGGCTCGAACCCACAAACTGCGAGATCATGACCTGAGCTGAAGTTGAGTGCTTAACCTACTGAGTCACCCAGGTGCCCCTATTTTTTTTTTTTTATTATTATTTTAGGGAGAGAGAGAGAGAGAGAGAGAGAGAGAGAGAATCTTAAGCAGGCTCCATGCTCAGCATGGACACAGGGCTTGATCCCACGAACCTGGGATCATGACCTGAGCCAAAATCAAGAGTCTAATGCTCAACCAATTAAGCCCTCCAGGCACCCTCTGGGTATATATTTTAAATATACATGACATACTTTATAATTTTCCCACTCAGCACTAGGTTTTTGAGATCCAGCCCTATTTTATAGGCACATAGGCACATTTGCTCACACTGTGGACACGTTTTAATTATCCACTCCCCCAAGGATGCATACCAGCTGCCCCTAACTCCCCACCTCCAGCATATTATGAACACTGGCACCATGTGAGAACCCGCATGCCGGAGGAGTGTGCTTGCTGGGAACAGGACATGCAACACAAAAATAACTGGATTTGCCTCAGTAATGGCAGACTGTTTCCCAGAACAGCCTCCTTGGCTACCCTTCCTCCGGACCTATATACTTGCTATTCCCTTAGTCTGAAATTGTCCCCTGGACTCTTCAAGGGACTTTCTTTTTCTCATCAGTGAGATCTCAGCTCAACTATCACTGCCTCCCAGAGGCCTTGCCCAAGCTCAGTTATCCCCGCAAACTGCCCTTCCCAGGTTACTCTCCATTATTTTTATTTGCTTGTTACATCCTAGCATTTTTCACAATTTGAAATGATCTGTGATCATTTATTTATTAGCTGTATTCTCCACAGCAACGGGTGCTGTCCTGGTCACTAGGCATCTGGCACAGCCCTAGCATATGGTGGGCTCTTACTGAGTAAACGAATGAAACAATTAAAATAAATAGTATTGTGGTATCAACCTTTTCAATGCTCTGTGGTTGGAAAAGCAAGGAACATAACAGGTGGGAGAGGTGGGGATAACTTCTTATAAGGCTCCTAAAGGACAGATAGGAGGCCCAGGTCGTCAGTCCCTTCTGCACTCCTCTCAGTTCCACAAGCCCTCGCGTTTATACCCACCCCCCGCCCGCCCGCCCCTTTTAAAAACTAAGCTCCTTCCCGGAAGCCTCTGCCCTCCGGCCAGCAAATCCCAACAAAGCCGCAGGGGGGCGCCCAGAACACGCTGGCCGGGGAGAACTAAAACTACATTTCCCGGCACGCCGCGCGCCGCCAACCCGCTTCCGGAGTGCGCGGAAGGCATGGCGGCGCCCGAGGAGCACGAATCTCCCGCTGAGGCCCCTCAGCCGGCGGTGCTGGAGGAGGAAACGAAAACGTTTAAAGATCTGGTGAGTGTGGATGACGCTGGCTTTTCTCTGTACTGCTGGCCCTGGACGCGGGCCGAGTCCATTTGCCTTAGTTCCGGCTAATAGTGTGGAGACGCCGCTGGGGCCTAGCTTGGGTTTCCTTAAGAATTTCCGAAGCTTGGGTTCCAGACGCTCCCCCTAAGCCTCTGGGTTGGATGGTGGGAGGGCTGCCCGTCCCTGAGGGTCCCCATTTGCACTTTTCTCCATTTTGGGGTGGCGACGTTTGTATTGGCAAATACACCCACCCCTTCACTCGGTGTAAGACGTAACGGGTTTGGATTCTGACCCAGTCCCTTACTAGGGGCACGTTGTTACCTCGCGGCGCCTCACTTTCCACATCTGTAAATTGGGGGTAATCATACGTACTTCATAGAATTGTGAGGCTTAACTGAAATAGTACATGTGAAGAACTTGGGTTTGTCTCTTTGAGTAGAAAGTGTTAAGTCTTGAGGTACTACCCATCTCAATAGTGCTCATAGTTAAGTAGGACCCAGTAAGCTCCAAGTATAAGAGATGCACGTGTCACCACCGGCAGGGTGGGCCCGACGGTCATTTGATTAGCAGGGAGGCAGGGGCGCCTGGGTGGCTGAGTCGGTTAAGCATCCGACGTTGGCTCAGGTCATGATGTCGTGGTTTGGGGGTTCGAGCCCGGCAGCAGGCTCTGTGCTGCTATGATAGTTTGGAGCCTGGAGCCTGCGTCAGAGTCTGTGTCTCCACCTCTGTCTGCCCCTCCCCTCCTCATGCTCTCTCTTTCTCTCAAAAATAAAATAAACATTAAAAAAAAGTTAAAAGAATAACTAACTGGGAGGCAAGTGTGTGTGTTCTTCCCTGCTAAAGTGTATTTTTCTGAATTTCAAGGGTGTGACAGATGTGTTGTGTGAAGCCTGTGACCAGTTGGGATGGACAAAGCCCACAAAGATCCAGATTGAAGCTATTCCTTTGGCCTTACAAGGTACGTTGAAATTAAATATGTGGCTTACTACAGGTTCAGTTTTAAAAACTCACCAGTTTTGAGAGCTGATGTTGTATGCTTCAAGTAATATAAAAATGTGGTCATTAAAGATACAGAATTTGTGGGGGCACCTGGGTGGCTCAGTTAGTTAAGTGTCTGACTTTGGGTCAGGTCCTGACCTCACGGGCTGTGGGTTCCAGACCGGCTTCGGGCGCTGTGCTGACAGCTCAGAGCCTGGAGCCTGCCTCACATTCTGTGTCTCCCTCTCTCTCTGACCCTCCCCTGCTCACACTCTGTGTCTCTTTGCCTCTCAAAAATAAATAAATGTTAAAAAAAAATTTTTTTAAAGATCCAAAATTTGTGGCTTGTTGGCTTTTGAAAAAGTCATTCTGTTCTACTGAGCTTACTTTCTATAAGGAGATTTGTTGTTTGCAACAGATGCTGACTTTAAGGACACAACGGAGTAAAGTGTACTAACAAGAAACTTGTTAGAAATTAGGAGTTCGATACGTGCAAATTTACGGTGCCCGGAACACACGCTTGTATCTAGAGGAGTTGAGAGCTCTCACTTTGTGAGACGTGTTTATCAGATATTCAGAAGAATGGCTCACATGTTGGTTGATGACTAGCGAGACCAAAACTAACAGGGTGGACTTTCATAGGAGTTGAGGTAAAGCCCTGCGCTTAGATTCCCAAAGCCCAGCTTCACAGCATTAGGGTTGGTGGTCAGAGCGACCCAGCAGTGTTGACTGAAATTCATTAAGATCCTTAGAGAAAATGAATGTAATCTTAGCTACATTAGTACAAGAGATTTTCCAGGTCAAGCAGAAACACTCGTATAAATGTATCTGTACGTAGAATGTACCCGTCACCCTGAATTCCTCTCCCACACGGTCCAGGTTAAGGGCTCCTGAACTAGCTCTAGAGAGAGAGAAATGTCTTTACTGGTTAGAACACACCTAGAATATTATGTTTAGTTCTGGGGCCCAGTTTTGAGGGACCAGCTGAGTGGCAGTGAGAGGGGTATGGTATCAAGAATAGTCCTAATTTGTTAAAGGAACTGAGAGCATTCAGTCTGGAGAAGAGGAGATCTGGGTGGGATATGATCACTGGCTTCCGTGATTTGAAGAGCTGTTGTGTGGACAAGGATTTAGACTTTCTGAAATTCCCTTTGCTCCATGTGTACTGATATAAGTGTAAGGACCCGGAAGTTAAGATCCTGCCCACCCTAAGAACTTAGAGCCTAGTAAGGAGATACTTATAAATCTATTACAAAGTGAACTGGGACATAAGAAAGTTACATTCCATGCGCACTGAGGGAGGAGAACGGATTACTACTCATTGGAATGGATTAGAGAAAACTTTATTTTTGATTGGAAAGACATCGAGCTGAACCAAGTTGAAGACTGAATAAGATTTAGACACTTATGCATGATGGGAGGGGAGGACTTTCTAGGCATAGGGAACAACATGAAAAAAAGCGAAGGAGGCTGGGACACATGGGCATGTGTGGAGGCCTGCAAATACTTAACTCTCTGTTAAGAGAAAAGGACGGAAAGGATTAGTAAAGTCTTTGGGGCCAGATTATGCAGGACTTAAATCCTGGCTAAAGGATTTGGCCTTTGTTCCGGGGGCAGTGGAGTGCCTTTGGAGATTATTTTTCTAGCAGGAGGATGAAATGCTTACAGTTGTGTTCTTGGAATATTAATCCCATAGCTTTGTCAGGTCGTTTAGAGATGAGAGACCAGAGGCTGGGAGACCAATTAGGAGGGCATTGCAGTAATTTTGGCAATAAATAAAGGGTAGGTTAGTGGTAGTGAGAATGGAAAAGAGAAAAATGATAGAAAAAGAATCATCATGATTTTATAAGTAGTTTGTTAGTGCAGGGTGAGTGGTAGGGAAATCTAGGATCGTTGCCTGTGTGTTTACGACATATTACTGGTGTAAAAAGGGAACATGGGGGGAAAAATAACTTCAGGAAAGAGGAGTTCAGTTGGAAATAATTGATTTTAGGCATCAAAGAAGTAGCCTTGATTAATGCAGAGGTGGGATCTGGGGATTAGAGTTTGATGAAGAGCCCAGAACTGGGTGCAGATGCCACATCCAAAGGGAAGTCGTTGCTGAAACCGTGCAAATGGCTGAGGTTGCCACGTGGGGTCAAGGATGACAGAGGGGAGAAATGGCGGCTCTGTAGCGGGTTGAAATCACGAGAGTCCAGTGTCCTACAAATGAGGTAAGGGCGAGTGTGGGAGGGAGGGGGCAGTAGACCCTTCCAACTTGTTTAGAGACGCTAAGCGGTCAGGGACAAGGAGTGTGTGAAGGCCGTCAGTGGGGAAGAAGTTTCAGCAGTCAGCGGTACTGCAGTTGCTTTAAAAAGCAAAAAGAAGGGTTGGTGCGTTCTGGCGTTTTCCTGCTTGCCCTATAGCATGTGCTGGAAGAATGAACCAAAATTAGGCAGGGGTAATAATTCTTCAAGTGTTTATAACGTTTTCAGTAAGAGTTTGTATTTAATGCAGAGAAAGTAGGAGTCAATGAAAGATTACTAGGAACTGAGTCATGTGACTGACATAATCACCATGGGAAGTCTTTTTTTCTTATTCTTGAGCTTATCTCGTTCTAAGCAGCAGTTTGCAAATGCTTTGTTCAGAAAACCTGTGGATGCTGGCTCTAAGCAAGAGGTTGAAATAATCTAACTAGGGTTTTCTTTCGTCTTCTCTTAAATTAACCTTAAAATTTTAGTTTGAGTACTAATGATGGTGTCAGTTTCTACAAAATTACGGAGTCCTGGGTCCATCCATTGTTCCAAACCCTAAACAATTCTGAAAGGCAGGGATGATTAGTTTATTGGTGAAACTGAAGGCCAGTGGATTAAGTACCTTGGGTAGGTGCACATAACTTGTTATTGGTGGAGCTAGAATTTGAATAATAGGATGTTCTAGTGAAAAGCCTGTGTTCTTGGCTCTGTGTCACAGAGTGTTAGAATGGGGAGATCAAAATCTTTTGATGATTTTTGAGGATGCTTTTCTTCCCATCTGTTTTATATATTCAGTTAATTTTTAATTCAGAGATCACTCGAAGCCCTCTAGGAATTTCAGACAGTTTCTTGAATGGCTGCCGTATACCGAGCAGTCGTGTTAGGTGCTAGCCATGTGGCAGGTGAATGGATGTATCCTGATCCTCCTATCAGGTGTGCATGCCACACAGATACTCCCATGGGAAAGGCTTACAGGTTGTGAGCAGAAGAAAGGAGACGAGAGAGAAAAATTAATTTCACAAAGTGAATATTGCTTTGAGGGCGGTGGGCATTGCTCACAGACACAGGGATTGAGAGACTTAAGCTCCTTTATTTCCCTAAGTCTTTCTTGTATACCCCTTCTGCGGTTTTAAGATTTCCCTCGAAAGAAAAGGGGAACATATCCCAGTGTGGTGGTGGTGGCTTCCTGTTCCAGAAGTCGTGTTGCATCCAGGCAGGGAGGGAGGGCAGAATCCCCACAAAGCTGGGGAATAAAACGCTTTGGAAGCCCTTAGCTCATGAATAGGTAGAGGCTGTTGAATGCACTGCTACTGCCCCTCCAACCAAGGGGAACATTAAAGTTAGTAAATGAGGGAGAAATTTTATCTCTATATTGTCATTTGTTGCGACCTTGACAAAATTAGTCCATTGTCTGGTCTGACTTACAATCCGCATCTACACCTGTACTTTTATAGGTAACATCGAGGTTACTGCTTAGAAGGGCAAGTTAGAATTCACTAGACTCTGCTGTTTGCTCTGGCACGGCAGGACCTGGTTTAAGTGATCGGTGTCTAATAGATGGATGTTGAGAACTCTGTTCTACTTGATATCAACTCCTCTCCTTTCTTGAGCTCTCTTCCTCCTCAGTTTCAAGCCAGTACTGTCTTCTGTCTTTCCAGCTATTCTTTCTGAGATTCTTCTGGTTCCTTTCCTTTTTCCTTGTAAGGTTAATTCTGTCTTTATCCTTTTTTTCCCCCACATTACTCTAAAAACACTACTAAGATTTCTCCTCCAGTCCTGAAGCCTTAACACTGTCTGCATCAGTGAGTCTCAGTGCTCATCAGAATTACCTGCGTTACTTGTAAAACAGTGGAGATTTCTAGAAACACTGTATCAGAATTTCCACATGTGTGACCTAGGCATGTATAGGTATAAAGATCCCACAGGTTATTCTGATGTGTCTGCCCTTGGGGGAGCACAACTGTTAGGGTGCCCATGGCTCCCGCGTCGGTGTTTCCAGCCTGTACTTCTCTGCTGAGCTCCAAACAAGTGTGTCCAACTAGTTTTAGCTATTTCTCTCTGAGCCTGTTGCAGAAACCTCAAGTTCCCGATGTCATTGTTTTCCTCACCAGAACTAGTTTTCTATAAGCCCTTATCTCAGTTCATGGCTTTTGAGTTTTCCAAGCTAGAAACCCTTGTGTCAACCACGTTTTCTTCTATTACTGCGTACATCTCGCTTGTTTCTATCCTCACTGCCTCGCCCCAGTTCAGACCACCATCCTAACTCCCCTGGTATCCTAACTGAACTCCCATTTTTCCTCTGTGTTCCCCATTCTGTTTGTTTAGGTCACTTTAGGTCATAAGGAAGAGAGTCACGTTGAGGTAACCTCAGGGAAAAGGGGTCTATTGTAGGGGAAATCTTGGCAGTTCTGTGGAGTCAGGGAATAACGTGAGCATCAGCCCTGCAGGTCGTTATCGCTGGGAAGCGTTCTCAGTGGGCTCTGTCGTAGCGCACAGCTGCCCTAGGGTCTGCAGCCCGCCGGCCTAGAGATGGTGGGCTTGGTTTGGGAGTTCATTTCCAAACCTTAGAGTTACGGCTTGGTTGGTGGTAACAAACCATGGGGACCTCTTCTTAAGGGGTTACTTAGGGCCGCCTTCTCCTAGAAGCAGCAGTGTAAATGCCCATCCTGTTGAGTTCCTTGGCTCATTATGCCATCAGGCCTAGGGATTATCTTCCTAAGGAGTGATATTGATCATCATGTTTCCTGCTTAACATCCTTCAATTCTCTCTCCTACGGGAAGACATCAGAACATCTCAGCATGGCTTATGAGTTTCCTTTCTAGCCTCATTCTTCTCTCTCACCCTCCTTAACACCTCTCACTCTCACTGCACATGGCTGCGTTCCTTAAAGCCTCCATCCTCTATTCTCATATAGGAATGTGCTTCCTTTCTTTCTCTGCGTACTTCAGATTTAATTTACCCATCAGGTCTGTTAGCCTTTCCTGACTCCTCTGGGCAGTTAGTTACTCCTTCCTTTGTGTTCTCACTGTACGTTGTAGGGGCCTGTTTTAAAGGCCCCTTTACCACATTATATCATACTTGTGTATGTCACCCCTGGATTTTAAGCTTCCCTAGGACAGAGACTATGTCTTCTGTCTGTTCAACCTTCCTCTCCCTCCAGTTCATCAAATATTTATTCATTGTCTACTTTGTGCCCACCTTGTGTCATTATAGAAAATGGGAAGTAACGCAGAGAGCATTTCTTTGCTGTTAGATGTTTTCTTTTTCTTCCTAGGTCGTGATATCATCGGGCTGGCAGAAACTGGCTCTGGAAAAACAGGGGCCTTCGCTTTGCCCATTCTGAATGCACTGCTGGAGACGCCCCAGCGATTGTTTGCCTTAGTTCTCACGCCCACTCGGGAGCTAGCCTTTCAGATCTCAGAGCAGTTTGAAGCCCTGGGGTCTTCTATTGGTGTGCAAAGCGGTAAGTGTCTGAGAGGAAAGGAATTGCAGAGTTTCTTCACAAGTGGAGAGTGAGCGGAAACAGAGAATAGAAGGAAATATTATTAACACGAGTTTATTGACCTTAAGAGCTCATTTGGTATTTTAGCTTCAGGGAAAGTTATATGGGAAGAAAAATTTAAGTAGAAATCTAGCACTGGCTTAAAAGGTATTCAGTGAACTATGGAAAAAATTGAGGATCTCTCTTCTGTATTCTTTTTATTTCTGTAGCTGTGATTGTAGGTGGAATTGATTCAATGTCCCAATCTCTGGCCCTGGCGAAAAAACCACATGTAATAATAGGTGAGTGATTGACAGTGGTAAAAGGCACTGACAATGATGAATTGGAGAAAATCTATCCATGTTGCATAAACTTCTTTGTGTAGAAAGATTTTGAAGGAAGGAGTTTTGTGGCCCTGTTTTATTTTTTAATTTCCGAAAGTTTGGGGGCTTGGTGTGTGGGGTGGTTGGTAACTGTCTTTTTGCCCTAGTTCTCAAACCTTGCCCTTTTTCTTCAACCTTTCTTGATAGCAACTCCTGGTCGACTGATAGACCACTTGGAAAATACAAAAGGTTTCAACTTAAGAGCGCTCAAGTACTTGGTTATGGATGAGGCAGACCGAATATTGAATATGGATTTTGAGACAGAGGTGAGCACTCAATTTCTTAACTCATTGTAGGGCATCTCAAGTGCCCTGTTTCAAAATATGGTTCATTGCACACCTGCTTTGTGGAATACGAGTTATCGTTATAAGTTAATTTAAATGTTTCTGCAGCCTTTTTCAATCTTGGTGCCCCTCCCCTTGTCAGTGCCGCAGTATCCTCTTTAGAATATAGTCTGACTGTGGCTTTAGAGGTGAGAAATTTCCACCAGGTTTCTTTTCTATTTCATTTGATTTATACCTCTTTCGTATACCTTGAAATATCTTTATTTTCTGTCATCATAGCCGACCCACTCATAGATTAGTTAGTTGATGAGTGCTTATTCTTGACTTTCAGATTAGCTCTACTGTAATTTAAACTGTTCTTTTCTCTGAATGGCATTTTTAACAGCATATAGTAAGGTATCAAATAATGAATATTCAGTAAATTTTAGTTGAGTTGAATTGAATTTTTGAGTCCCCAAATTCCCACAGTGACATACTTAGTTTTCACTCTGTCCTTCACAAAGATCATTTGTAAGTGTCCAGTCTGAATGTTACATTCATACCCTTTCTTCTTTATGCCTTAGGTAGACAAGATCCTCAAAGTGATTCCCCGAGATCGGAAAACGTTTCTCTTCTCAGCTACCATGACCAAGAAGGTGAAATTTTCTAGGACCTCTGATTTCATCTTTATTAAGTGAAAAATAAAAACAGCATTTAGGAATCAGTGTACTATTTCAGGTTTTTTTCTGCAGGTGCAAAAACTTCAGCGAGCAGCACTGAAGAATCCTGTGAAATGTGCTGTTTCCTCCAAATACCAGACAGTTGAGAAATTACAGCAATATTACATTTTTATTCCTTCTAAATTCAAGGTAAAGTGTTTATTTTGATCATTCTTGCCTCTCCCTCCTCACTAAAGCATCTGAAAGTGTGTCCACTTTTGATTAGCTAAGAGCTGTGCTACTGTTTGTTTTAGAACACACACTGTGCTTATATTTATCACAGATAAAGGCAAACATTCCGAGAATTCACAGCATGCTAAACCACAGTAATGAAGTTGTGATGTAAATCCTTCCCAGCCCCATTCTTGAAGTAGTTTTTCTTTTGTCTGTTGATTATGTGGCTTTTTTATAGGCAGGGGACCCTCATTTTGTGCTTTGATGTAAGGACTTTCCCTGGTTGCTGAGTATAGATCTCCTTGTGCTTGGCTTCAGGCATGTGAAATTTATGGTTCACAGAGATGATCATGCTGCTTCAGGAGTGCAAAACTGTCATCTGGGGTCTGGGAATTGAGAAGCAGCTATAGGCTCAGCCTTTAACGTAATTTATATTCCCAGGACTCCAGTCTTTTCTTCCAGGTCAGTTACTTATATTGTTTTGGGTTTGTAACTTAGGATACGTACCTGGTTTACATTCTAAATGAACTGGCTGGAAACTCCTTTATGATCTTCTGCAGCACCTGTAACAATACTCAGAGAACAGCTTTGCTGCTCCGCAATCTTGGCTTCACTGCTATCCCCCTCCATGGACAGATGAGTCAGGTAAAGATTCTTCGGCATCATTAGTGGTGAACCGGGGGCACAAGCAGGGTAAAGCTTATAGCAGTAGTTATCGATAATAACTACATGTGGTGTTCATGCATATTCCCAGAATTGTTTTGATTTTATGGGCTTTAAAGTGTTGCTCTGGATGCTTGCTTCCTCCTTTTAGGATAGCAAGAGGCTCACATTAGAAGATTCCATAGTTATTTGTCTGGTATGGAAGCTTTTGAGTTGATTTTTTCAGCCCTCATGCTAACGTTGATTCTTTGGCCTCTAAAGATTTTTAACAAATTATTTTTCAACTACCTGTCATGTTAAATAATCCCCATTTCATGTTAGTATTTTCTAGCCTCAGTCTTAAATATTTTTTTGTTGTTTCCATGTTTCCTTTTGACCTGTGAATCCCAGTCTGGCCTGAGGGGAAACATCCTTTTAAAAATTTCTGTCTTGGTTCTTATACTTAGTGTTTCTAATTTATGTGTCTTAGAATCTGAGATTCCTTAGTTTTCCAAGATTAACGTTCTTTTCATTTCTTTTCATCATCTCAGAGCAAACGCCTCGGATCCCTTAATAAGTTTAAGGCAAAGGCTCGTTCTATTCTTCTAGCAACTGATGTTGCAAGCCGAGGTTTGGACATACCTCATGTGGATGTAGTTGTTAACTTTGACATTCCTACCCATTCCAAGGTGAGTCCCATTGCTGACTTGACTTTCTTTTTTTTTTTTTTTAAACTTTTTTTTATGTTTATTTCTGAGAGAGACAGTGTGAACAGGGGAGGAGCAGAGGGAGAGGGAGACACAGAATCTGAAGCAGGTTCTAGGCTCTGAGCTGTCAGCACAGAGCCTCACAGGGGGCTGGAACCCACAAACTGTGAGATCATGACCTGAGCCGAAGTTGGATGCTCAACTGACTGAGCCACCCAGGTGCCCTTGATGACCTGACTTTCTAGTTCTGAAGTGTGTTTCTTTCATTTTTTTAAATTGAGGTATAATTGACATAAAAGATGAGTTTCAGTTGTATAACATGATATATTTGTATATATCACAAAATGATTATCACAAGTCTAGTTAGTATCTGTCACCATACATCATTATGAATTTTTTTCTTACACTGAGAACTTTCAAGGTCTACTCTTTAAGCAGCTTTCAAATCTGTAATGCGGCATTATTAACTGTATTTGCTGTGCTGTACATTACACCCCTGTGGCTTACTTGTTTTATAACTTGGAGTTTGTACTTTTTGACTCCCTTCACTTAGTTGATTCCCCGCTCCCATTATTCCCACCTTTGGCAACCACCAGGTATGTTCTCTATATTATGAGCTCAGTTTGTTTTTTTGCTTTTTTTAGATTCCACATACAAATTAGATCATACACTATCTTTCTCAGACTTATTTACTTAGCATTGTGTCCTTAAGGTCCGTCTCTCTTGTTGCAGATGGCAAGAATCAGTTCTTTTTTTATGGCTGAATAATATTCCAATGTATTTTTTAAAATATTCTTTTTTTTTTTTTTTTTTTTTTATTTTTTTTTTTTTTTTTTTTTTTTTAATGTTTACCTATTTATTTTGAGAGAGAGAGAGAGAAAATCCCAAGCAGGCTCTGTGCTGTCAGCACAGAGTCCTACGTGGGATTCAGTCCCATGAACCGTGAGATCATGACCTGAGCTGAAATCAAGAGTCAAATGCTTAACTGACTGATCCACCCAGATGCCCCTCCAAGATGTATTTCTTAATGGAATGTTTTCTGTCTCTCCGTAGTTAAAACTTGTTCCCCACCCCCCCATCCTCTATCAGTTGAGTATCAAAAACTGAGAAAGGTCTTGGTTTATTTATTCTCATTATCTTGCATGTGCCTGAGGATGTGATACTAATAAATGTGAATGAGGGTAGCCGAAGAGAGGTATGAGAACACAGGGGAGGTGCAGCACGTGCTGATCTTTGTCAGTCTCATGTCTTCAGAATCGTCAGCTTGTGGTTCCTAGTGTTTCTCAGGGTTCCTCAGCCTTGGCACTGTTAATGTTTTGGGCCAGCAGATTCTTGGCTGTGGGGCTCTCCTTCGCATTTTTGGACGCTTAGCATTCCTGGCCTCTGCCCACAGGTGACATTGTGACAAATGCACATGTGGCCTGACATGTCCTGAGCTCCCCTGGGGAGGACAGAACCGCCCCCAGAACAACTAGTATCTCTTGGCTTTGTCTTTAACTGCTGTAGGCAAGGTGCTGTGTCATTGACGTTCCCAGTAGCTCTGAGTTTGGGCATGCATTTCTGTCCCTGCTTTATAGATGGAAACCAAGATCCAGAGAGGCTGTGGGCTTGTAGATAGTTGTGTAGCTGGTAGGTGGTAAGACCAGAGCCATGATGCAGGTCTGCCTCTGGATCCGGTGCTGTTTCCTCTAGACCATGTTGCCTGCAGCCACATAGGTATGCTTTAGATTTGTCTCTCTGTAAAGAAAAGAGAGTCGATTCTGTGTGCTGCAGGGAAAATTTAAAAAAAGATGAAGTAGATTTATTTCAACAAATTGCCCAGTCCATTTTTCCATGTTTCAGCATGAGTTTATTTCCTTTCAGAAGTTTGAGTGCATAGTTTTTTATTTATACTTTATGTAACTCAGATTTATTTATGCTTTTTGTTTCAGGATTACATCCATCGAGTAGGTCGAACCGCTCGAGCTGGGCGTTCTGGCAAGGCTATCACCTTTGTCACCCAGTAAGGAAATTGACTTCAGGGGCAGAACAATGCAGAGAAAAGAGCAGAGCTTTGGTGCAGACTGACTTGGTGCCTTGACTTTACCATTTACTGTAGTAGTTACTTAACCTCCCTTGTGCTGTTTTCAGCATTTGTAAAGTGGAAATAATGGTACCTACCTAACAGGGCTTTAATGAAGATTGGATATATATACATATATGTATCAGGTCTAGTGTAGCATTTGGCGTATAGAAACACACAAAGAAACCCCTGCCCTTTCTTTCAGCTACTGAAGCTGGAGAGCAGTGACTCTTCCCTCAACTCAAAGTATTCAAATAATTATTTTGATTTTGTTTAAAAAGTTTTTTTAATGTTTATTTTTGAGAGAGCGCTAGTCAGGGAGGGGCAGAGAGAGAGGGAAGCCCAGAATCTGAAGCGGGCTCCGGGCTCTGAACTCCAGGCACAGAGCCCAACATGGGGCTCCAACTCACAAACCATGAGATCATGACCTGAGCCGAAGTCGGACACTTACCGAACTGAACCACCCAGGCGCCCTGATTTTGTTTTTAAAGAGACAAATTTTGGCTTTTCTGGGAGTAAAGAATATGTTGCGTGATTTTCTAGTGGGCTGTGTACAAAAGGTTGCTCTAATCGGTATTCTGAAGAGGAATAGTGATTCAGTATTATTTATAACTGGCTCAGTTGCTTCATATCACGTAATGTGTAGCTTTGGAGTGGACAGACATCAGCATTGTCAGCCAGCCAAAGCCACACCAGTCTTCCCTCCTCAGGTACGATGTGGAACTCTTCCAGCGCATAGAACACTTAATTGGGAAGAAACTGCCTGTCTTTCCAACACAGGATGATGAGGTGATGATGCTGACAGAGCGGGTCACTGAAGCCCAGAGATTTGCCCGAATGGTATGCAACTTACTCTTTCACCATCTTTTGTGCAAATAATATTAACTACGTGCTAGATGCTATTGGGTTAGTCCTCATACAAACTGCAGGAAGTATTATTTTATTCCAAATTTAAGATGAGCATACTAAAGGGTAGAGATAGTAGGTAATTGGAATCAAGGTCTGGACTCAGTCTGACCACAATGACCACATGCTCAGCCACTGTTCTGTTTCACATGTGACAAGAAAACCTCTGGACCTGAGATCAGAAGACCGAGCTGTGAACTGGACGTTGTGGTTTGTACAATGCTTCTCACCTTGCAGAATTAGTTCCTTGCCTGGAAATTGGGAATGATAATTACCTTGATACTTTATAGGGTTTTTTTGGGCGCCAGATAAGCTAACGTGGACTGAATAGTTACTAACAGTAAGTAGCAGTGATGATAATGGTGAGGATGGAAGGATTGTAAAGGAGAATCCTAGGAAGTGCGGTCTGCTCCCTAGAATTCTAGTCTGAGAGTGAGGAAACTGCCCCCGGCTGCTTTCTGAGTAGCTGGGCTGTGGACTTGTTTGTTTTTTTTTTTTTGTTCACATGGATTTATTTGGTATTTTGGTTTATAAAAGCATTAAATATACATTGGAAAAATTTTTCAGAAAATACAGAAAGATAAAAATAGTAAATGAGACATACAAGTTATCCCCTACAGAGAACATTTGGCTCTTGATAACATTTGGCTATTTTTTTTTTTTTTGGCCATAATTAGGTTTTATCTAATTGTATATGATTAACGTTTTTTCTGTTTTAACGAATATAGAGCAATGTGATCACTTCTCAGTGGCTATAAAAAATTCCATTATAAATATATAACATGACTTACATTGGAGTGTGTTTATGCTTTTTCACATGTTTTGTGTTTTAACTAGTACTGTGTTGGACATCCTAGTATATACACCTTTGTGTACTTGTTTCCCTAGAATAAATTCCTAGAAGTAGAATTGTTGGGCCGAGGAGTAAATGAAGTTAAAATTTGAATTAATACAGAATGCCAGATTCCTCCCTCTCCCACCCAGAAAAGCTGTCATTGACAGTTTATGTGGTTGTACCCATACCTTGACCAATACTAGGTATTACCATGCTCTTAAGTCTTTGCTAGCCTTCCATGTGAAAATAACAGCTTGTTTTAATTTTCATGTGAACATTTTTTTAAAAAAATTTTAAATGTTTTATTTATTTTTGAGAGAGAGACAGCATGAGCAGGGGAGGGTCAGAGAGAGGGAGACACAGAATCTGAAGACAGGCTCCAGGCTCTGAGCTGTCAGCATAGAGCCCAACATGGGGCTCGAACCCATGAACCGTGAGATCATGACCTGAGCCGAAGTCGGACGCTTCACCGACCTAGCCACTCAGGTGCCCCTCATGTGAACATTTTTGTAGATTGGAATTTTGGTTTTCTCCCTTTGCTAGTGTGAGGTTTTAGGGAGTTAATTAGTGTTTTGGGTTTTTTTTTAACGTTTGTTTATTTTTGAGAGAGAGAGAAAGACAGAGCATGAGTGGGGGAAGGGCAGAGAGTGGAGGAGGAGCAGAGCAGGAGACACAGAATCTGAAGCAGGCTCCAGGCTCTGAGCTGGCAGCACAGAGCCCAGTGCGGGGCTCAAACCCACAGACTATGAGATCATGACCTGAGCTGAAGTCAGCCGCTTAGCTGACTGAGCCACCCAGGCGCCACAGTGTTTGATTTTAAGGAGAGGAGGGCAGGACGTGTTACCCTCAGTGACAGTAGTTCATTTTCAGTCCCTTCCTTTCTCTTTTCTTGCAGGAGTTGAGGGAACATGGAGAAAAGAAGAAGCGCGTGCGGGAGGACGCTGGGGACGACGACGACAGGGAGGGTGCTATGGGTGTCAGGAACAAGGTGGCTGGAGGAAAAATGAAGAAACGGAAAGGCCGTTAATTTCTTTTATAAAGACTTGATTGCAGCCTTCTGTTTGTACAAGGAGAGTGGGAGGGAATGGACCCCCCGCCCCCAGCAGAGTTCCTCAGACAGAAATCGTCACAGTGATGGCCAGAACCTGCTCATCTCCTCGAGCGCTCGCTCTCTTCTGTAGGGTGCCATTACCGCACAGCGGTTTTTACGGTGCCCCCGTCAGCTTTCGTTTCTTGGTCACGACATGAGTAAGATGTGCTCTTTTGTCCCTTCACACAGACCTTTTGCTTTTTCAGCTGCAAGTCAAGGACTAGGTTGATGGAGCACTGGACCTGTAATTTAAACTGGTGATACTTAAGCAGTCTCAGCTTCTGCTTCATTCGACAGAATGCAAACTAATAAATTTAAATATTATTTTTAAAAGATTCAAACTCCTTGAAAACCTTTATGGGTTGAGGGACTTTACAGATTTAAGTGAGATCTTGTAATAGGTAAGAAACAGACAATGGCACTTATGTGGCAGAATCATTGCTTGTCCTTAATTAAGGTAAACATTATTTGTGGTTTTTAAAAATCTACAAAGGAATGAGGTGATGGATGGCTTTGAACGGGAAGTCCTGCTTAAAAAGGTGGTTGTGTTTTTCTTGGGGATGGATCAAAGGCCTTACGACTGCAGAGTGTCTTAGATCCCTAGATGCATTCACTTCCCTGACTGCTCGGTTTAAGCGGTCTTCATTAAGACTGGTTTCTTTTGTCTCCATCTATAGGGCTACATAACTCAGGATATGTAAAGCTGGGTCATCAGCTCCTGGAGAGAAAATAGACCATGGCTCTGTAGGGACTGGGTCAGATAGGGGAAGGTTAATGGAAATCAGAAACAACTGTGAGCCTCATGGTCATGAACAGACTTGTGCCCTGAAGGCTTTTTCCTCATAGAAGATACATAATCATTTTTGTCAAATGTAACTATTTTATTAGAGCAGAAAGTGTGTGAAGTGGCAGAACCAGGCTGCAGAGATCCCAGTGGTTTAAGATGGAGTTTTGAAGAGGAACCTCCCATGTACATCTTAATGGAAAGTGCGTGTTTCAATGATTGTGTTTCTTAGAGTCAAAGTATCTGGCAAGAAGTGAAAAGTAGACGTCAGTAAAATTCTCCGGTGGTAGTCAGGTGTGGATTGTTACTTGCAGGAAGATTTCTGTAAATACAGGGTGTAGGGTACATTCCGCCAGAAATGCATCTTCAGAGGAATGCCTGTGGATAAGGGATTTACAATTAATTGAAATCTAAACACATGGCTTATTTTGTTTAGCTTGCTCCAAAGTTTGTTGCTCCTCATTATGGTGCGTTTGAGCGACGTTCAAGTTAGGAAAGTCAGAAGTCAGTAAGAAAGAAGGAAAGGAGAAAAAGGGTAGAAGAAAAGGAGAGACGAGTAATTGAGTGGGGGCCATAACTGTGACTTTGTTTTGAGTTGTGGGTACCAGTGGAGGCTAGTTCTCCCTGAGTATTTTATTTTCCTGATGGGACTTTGTAGGGTGGCTTGGATAATAACAACTCTCTCTCTGAGCTTTTGGATAAGAGTGAATGGAGGTTTGCTGTTTCGTTCACTGGAGGACTTCAGGAGCAAGCTGATACTGAATTGGGGTGCGGCTGGTGGGTAAGGAGAAGAGACTGGAATTATCCTGGAGAAGTCTGAACTTTCTAAATAGGTGGGGGTCTCTCACATAGGGTCTGTAGGCCTCTGAAGTATATGCCTATTTCTGGGGAGACTAACTGGGTTAAAAACAACTGCTCTAAAGCTTAGCTGTTGTCTCCAAAGTATGCATGTAATTGTGCTTCGCCAAGACAGGACGATAGGGCAGTAAGCACAGAAATGTGGAGGATGCGTCCTTAGGCATATTGGCAGGTCCAGACGGTAAGCCAGAGTCCTGCACAGAACAAATAGATCTTGCTGTGAAGGACAGGAGGCACAGAAATAAATGAATGTGATCTGTTAGTAAATGAGGACCGGCCTGTGGGTTTGTACCATTATTGAGATCTGTTCTTCATGCTCTCTTATCCTCTCCGGTAACACTGGAGAGTCTTGCTGCTGAAACCCTAATCAAGATGTGGGTTCGTTTTCTAGGCCTGCTGTCACAAAGTCCTACAAACTGGGTGGCTTAAAACAACAGAAATTGATTGGCTCACAGTTCTGGAAACTGGAAGTCTGAGATGAAGGTGTTAGCAAGGCCGGGCATCATCTGAAACCTCTAGGGAAGACTCCTTGTCTCTTCCTAGCTTCTGGTGGTTGCTGGCAATCCTTGGTGTTGCTTGGCTTGTGACAACATAAATCCAGTGTCTGCTTCTCTCTTGCCGTAACCTTCTTCCTCCTGTGTCTGTGTCTTCACACGGCCTTCCTCTGAGGAGACTGGTCATTGGATTTAGGGTGCACCCTAATCCAGTGTGACCTCATCGTAACCAGTTACATCTGCAAAGACCCTATTTCCAAATAAAGTCACACTCTGGAGTTCTAGGTAGACACGAATTTTAGGGGGAGATTATTAATCCAGTACAGACCATCTTTCTGGACTGCTGTGTTCATTGGTGTTTAAGACTGCATTGTGGAATAGAAGTGGCAGATAGAGTTGACTACAGAGAAAGTGGAGAAAAGACAGAAGGTAGATCTTCAGAAATGGTAAGATGTGTAGAAGTATAGAAGTTTAAAGTGACATTCTCTTAAATGAAGTGTAAATTATCTTTGTAGTCAGGGTACCAGAGGCTCTAGTTTCAGGAGTTGGTAGGGTGTTTCTGGCCTTTCTTCTGTTGCATTCTTGTATAATCCCTTAGTTCTGCTTTCCTGATTTGAGAAACAGAGCTGCAAAGTGACCCACCAGCCTCTCTCCCTCCCCTAATTGCAAACAATTCCTACACCTAATTTTTATGCCTCTCTTAAAAAATTATTTTTTGACAGGGTGGCACCAGGGTGGCTGATCAGTTAAGAGTTTGACTTTAGCTCAGCTCATGATCTCACGGCTTGTGAGTTCAAGCCCCGCATTGGGCTCTGTTCTGACAGCTCAGAGCCTGGAGCCTGCTTGGGATTGTGTGTCTCCCTCTCTCTCTGCCCCTCCCCCATGTGTGCTCTGTCTCTTTGTCTTTCTCTCTCAAAAATAAATACACTTAAAAAAAAATTTTTTTTTTTAAATTTTATTTTGAGAGAGAGACAGAGAGCAAGCAGAGGAGGGGCAGAGAGAGAGGGAGACACAGAATCTGAAGCAGGTTCTAGGCTCTGAGCTGTCAGTACAGAGCCCGATGTAGGGCTGGAACCCATGGACTGTGAGATCATGACCTGAGCTGAAGTCGGACACTTAACCGACTGAGCCACCTCAGCGCCCATAAAAAAATTTTTAACGTTTATTTATTTATTTAGAAAGTACATGTGCATGCATGCATGGGGGAGGGGCAGAGAGGGAAAGAGAGAGAATCCTGAGCTATCAGCACAGAGCCCAGTCTGGGGCTCCAACTCACGAACCATGAGATTCTGACCTGAGTTAAGATCAAGAGTTGGAGGCTTAACCGACTGAACCACCCAGGTGTGCCTAATTCTTATGTCTTAATAAAGGAAGTAGCTTGCTGTAGTCATGTAATGCTGGCCCAGAGAAAATTTCCCCCTTATTTCTCACATGAATCATGAATCCGCTTTATATAGCATTCATTGTATCATGGCTTCATGATACTAGCTAACTTGGTTTTACTTTCTCTGTCCAGAACTACAGTGAGAGGAAGAAAATATCTCTCCCTTATGAAGGGTGCACGGGTCCCAGGGATAGGGTTTTAGTTGGGTAGGCTATTTCAGGCTTAAAGCAGGCCTAGAATTCCAGGCACTCTGGAGCTTAAGGTTCTCTGAAGGGATTCCAGTAGTTACCAAAAGGGGTCTAGACTCAACTAGCTTATGATGATTCTTTTTTAATCCCCGAAAGATGTGATAAATATCCTAGAACTTGGCTGACTCTATAAAGATAACTGGCTTACAGCCAAAGTGTTTTCCAGGTAGCTTCCTACCTGTAGATAATAACCAAAAATCTCAATCAGAGACTTATCTGCCCCACCTCCCTCAAAGCCCTGGGAAAGGAGATCAGAAAGAACCACCGCTGTGACATTGGTTATCAAAAGCAGGTAACAAAATAACATCAAGAAAGTATGTTCTGGGACACCTGGGTGACTCAGCATTCAATTCTTGCATTGGGCTTCACACTCAGTGTGAAGACTGCTTGGAATTCTCTCTCTCCCTCTCTCTGCTCCTCCTCTGCTTGCATGCATGCACACACATTGTCTCTGCCCCTCTCTAAATAACCTTCAAAAAAAAAAATGTTCTAAAAACTTGAAAGTAGAGAATATACAAGAAGTTTTAATCCACATAGTTCTTAAGGTGAAATTGAGCCTCAGGGCAGGTAAGTCAGGGTGTGAGTCATCTCTTCAGTTGGAATGACAAGAGACCCAGACCTTGGCACTAGAGATTCAAGGGTTACCCACACCCACATTCCTTTTCATGCCTCTCCTGTCCCAGGAATGCACTAAAACTCCAGCTAAAAATAACTACAGAAACTTGAACTCTGGGAAATAGCACTGAACAGTCTACCCTAGAGAGAAGAGCTGGTTTATGCCAGATGGAAGAGAGACAGGAAGAAAATGGGCTCCTGTGGTACCACTTAATCTCTAGAATGTGGGTCCTGATGTCTGCTCATACTCTTAGAAGTTTTTGTCTGCTTACAAGCCGTCCCTCCACCTGATACCTTCATCAACCTGTGGATGCCATGTTGGGGCTGGAAGAAACCAGAAGGACAGGGGAATGCAACAGAGTATAGGCAAATGTTAGTCCAGAGACCTGTTGAGTTACCGAGCCTCAGTTTCTCTCTGCTAGTGTGGAAGTAAGAGCATCTGTCCTATCTGCCTCACAGAGTCTTGAACCTCGTTTTTGTGTTTTTAAATTCTGTTGTTTTCCTCCCTCCCGGTATCTGCTCTGTCCCAGCTACTGCGCCAGGTACCAGGAAGACACTACTGAAGAAAAAAGTGAGACGCTTTCTTTGCTGAACTCAGCCTTAGGTGAATTCAGGATTTGTCGTAGCATTGTATTGTGATTACGCTTGTCTAGAATGCAGGGACCATGGCTTATTTGTGGATGTAATTTTAATATCTCGTAGGGCCCAGCACACAGCAGTTGTTCAATGTCTGTCGTTTTCTGGAACATATTATGTGTTGGCAGTTTTACATGTGTTATCTCTAGTTCCTTGTACAGTCCTGAAAGGTAGATATTATTGTTCCCATTATAAGCTGTAGGGGCAGACTGTCACATCTGCTCCTTCAGGGTTTTGGGACCTTGGGCAAGTTTTTCAACCTTTTTGTTGAAGAAATGCAGATAGCAGTATACTTTCCTTACAGGGTTGTGAGGTTTAAATGAAGTGGACTGTAGCTACCATATGATTAATATGTATTATCCATTGTGATTATTGTTATTGTTACTATGATTACGGATGGAGAGTAGCTGAGTAGCTTGCCTAGGTCATACAGTATAAGGGGCCAAGCCAAATTTGGTTCAAGATTCTACTCTTTTTTTTTTTTTTTTAAATTTTTAAAAATGTTTTATTATTTCTGAGAGAGAGAGGGAGGGAGAGAGAGAGACAGCGTGAGCAGGGGAGGGACAGAGAGAGAGGGAGATACCGAATCTGGAGATAGACTCCAGGCTCTGAGCTAGCTGTCAGCACATAGCCTGATGTGGGGCTCAAACTCACAAACCGTGCGATCACTACCTGAGCCAAAGTCGGCTGCTTAACCAACTGAGCCAGCCAGGCACCCCAAGACTCTATTCTTGCTACTACATAGACTGTGTGTGTGTGTGTGTGTGTGTGTCTATAATTTCATATTGTTCATTCAGTAAGTGCTTATTGAATGAATGATTGAACGATAATATATATTTTTCTTTTGGAAAAATCTCTTCTACCAGCAAATAAGTATTACCTAAATGAGCTTTCAGACTTCACCTACTGGGCACAGCCTGGTGGGAGAATATGAAATTTTCATCTCCACCAGTAGATGGCAGAAGAAAGAAAAGATATCTCTGAACCGGCAGTTCTCATCCTGAGCAGAATGATAAGTAATGAGTGGGGACTGAGACATGGTGGCTGATCACAAGGGCTCTTGATGTCATGTCTGGCCCACAGTGACGAACGGGGTTCAGAGTGTGTATGAGAACCCCTCCACAGGTATGTGAAGGGCACAACCTTCAAGATCTAGGTTGACCCGCAAGGGGCACCTGGGTGGCTTAGTTAAGCATCCGACTTCGACTGAGGTCATGATCTCACGGTTCGTGGGTTCGAGCCTCACGTGCCAGCTTAGAGCCTGGAGCCTGTTTCAGATTCTGTATCTCCCTGTCTCTCTGACCCTCCCCTGCTCATGCTGTCTCTCTCTCAGAAATAAATAAAAAACATTAAAAAAAAAAAAAAAGATCTAGGTTGACCCACAAGACAAGCCCTGGGAGACTGAAGTACGCTGAAGTTCAGATGCAGCAAGAACAAAAAGTTGCCTTCTGCTAGTCTGTCTTCACAGCTGCAGTCTGCATTCCCTCCTTTCCATCTTACAGGCAGCTCTGTTCTTTTCAAAAGTGTGCCCTTCCCTCCTTGGATTTTGATGAAGTCACTTGCCCTCTGTTTATGCCCTCCTTCAACCCTCACCCCAGCCTGTAACCTATGGGTGCTGTTATTCACCCCCTTCCTACCCCCATTACATGTGGTTTGTGTTTATGAATGTAAATTGTCTGAACCATTAACCCCCTTTAGTTGTATCCCTCTATCTTCCTGCGTATCCATCTAATAAGGTTTGTCTACCGCCCCTCCTCCATCACATCAGCTTGGTGCCAGTTAGCTGGTGAGCCACTCATTCGTCCATTCTGTCCTAAAGACATCTTTCAGCTCCCAGTGATGGGGAAATGTCCCTCTGGTCCCATCAGAAGCCATGGTGGTCAGAAATATACCTCTGCTCACACTCATGTCTGTGCTGGCTCTTCTCCAAGCATTCCTTTGCGGGAGGAGTCTACGGGTGATTCCTGCTCAATACCCAGCCTCTTAGAAACTCAAACCCAACCTATTTAATCTGGTGCTGACCTCAAGCCAACATCTTGTTGTGTTTTCTGGGTGGGTCAAGAGAGTGGGGACTGCCAGGTTTCTTACTTGACATACTCTGTACATGTGTAATGGTCTGTTTGTGATTCTTTACAGTAAGGCTGTGGAGAGCCCGCCATGTGCTAGCATTTGCTAGGGGCTTGGCACGTATTATTGCATTTCCTGGAGGTAATGACTCATTTCTTGAGGAAACACAGACTTTTTTTATGATATGTTAAAACCACAACCCGGTCATGTCTTATTCTGCGTCTTCCGTGATTTCATACATGCATCCAAGGGTGTTCAAGCACTTTTGCAGGGTGGGCTTAGGCTAATAAAATGAAGCAGAGATTCGGTCACATCATAGTTAATCTGTGGCTTCTGTTTCTATTTGATTGATTTGGGTGGAATTCAAAGGGCTGGGGGTGAGGGGGAACTGAGAAAGAAGCCCCTCTGCACTCTCATATATTTCCACCATATCCTTACAAGATGAATGAACTTGACATTTGGACTCTGCCATAATGTTCAGTGCAACCTCACACAAAATCAGAATTTTAGGGTTGAGAGGATCTTGGCAACTGATCAGATTATTCATATTTCCTTTGAGTAAGGGAAAGTGTGTGTTTATAAGTTTGAGTATTTTTTTTTAAGATTATTTATTTTGAGAGAGAGAGAGAGAGAGAGAGCACGCACATGGGAGGGGCAGAGAGGGAGAGAGAGAATCCTAAGCAAGCTCCAAGCTGTCCGTTCAGAGCCAGAGGCAGGGCTCGATCTCCCCAATCGTGAGATCATGACCTGAGCTGAAATCAAGAGGCAATGCTTAGTTGACTGTGTCACCCAGTCACCTGTGTAAGTTTGGGTGTTTTATATTGTGCTCATGAGGTTATAGCTCTTTAAAGAGAGAAACTAAAATAGACTCCTGTTCTTCAAAAAACTTCTAGTAGAATTTTGTTCATAATCACTGCCTAAAGAAAAAAAAGCTTGCTTTTCGGGACTAATATCTTAGACTGGAGTCTCTTTTTTGAGAAGAGTAATGGGAGATGTTGGGGGGCAGAAATGTGTTTTAGAAAACCCTGATTGACCTCACCCATTTTCCTAATAAATTCCAGTATTGTCCCAAGCCAGGCTCTAGGTGCTATCTTGGGAGGTGTGTGGGGAAGTCATATTCATACCTCCCCTCTTCAGCATCTTTGTCCAGGTTGCTCATGTGTGATCACCGAGGGCAGCCTAGAAGGGGGGCAAAGTCCCTCTGAGGAAAAGGGAACGGCTGGAAAGTTTCTGTGGGACTGCCGAAGAGCAGCTCACCTCTGTATTGATCACCTGGGTAGGGTGCAGGGACCGAGAGGAAGGGAGGGAGGAAGTGCGCCCTGTGGGATTTATAGCCTGTACATAAACTGCAGAGTTGTATGGTACTCCGCGGCAGTACAGTGGTTGCCTGCCCGGTCATTCCTTTCTCCGTTCTTCACACTCCCTGGGTTACTCACTGGCCGGTGGCCTGTGGCCTGGGCTCATTTCTCCCCGCTATGGCCTAGAAGGGTGGTTTCCGTGGTGGGCCACATGCATCCAGGGGAATGCGTGAGTTTGTTGGGGTGTGGGAAGAAGATACTAGAATGTTTTTTATACTTTATTTTAAGCCCTTCCTTTTCTAATTTCTATTCGTGTGTGTTTTATAAAGTACATAAAATATGGGAATACCAATTTATAATAAATACATATAAAAATATGGAAGTTTGTTAAAGTTATGTTAAATAGAGCTGTGCTATCAGCAGGGTTTGAGACTAAAGCTCTAGGGAATTATTCTTTTTTTTTTTTTTTTTTTTTTTTAATTTTGAGAGAGAGGGAAAGAGAAAGAATCCCAAGCAGGCTCTGTGCTGTCAGTGCAGAGCCTGACAAGAGGCTTGATTTCATGAACTGTGAGATCATGACCTGAGCTGAAGTCAGATGCTTAGCCAACTGAGCCACCCAGGTGCCCCTTTTTAACTTATTACTATTTTTTTTTTTAGAGCAGTTTTAGGTTCACATCAAAATTGAGAGGAAGGTGCAGAGATTTCCCATATACCTCCTTTCACACGCATGTCTCCCATTATCAACATCCCCCACCAGAGGGATACATTTGTTACCATCAGTCAACCTACACTGACACATCATAATCAACCAAAGTCCTTAGTTTACCTCAGGGCTCATACTTGGGGTTGTGCATTCTGTGGCTTGGACAAAGGTATAATAATATGGAATATTTTCACTGCCCTATAAATCCTCTGTGCTCTGCTTATTCATCTCTTCTTGTACTCCAAATCCTGGCAACCACTGATGTGTTTACTGTTTCCATAGTTTTGTCTTTTCCAGTATGTCAGATAGTTGGAATCATACAGTATTTAGCCTTTTGAGACCAGGTTCACTTAATAATGTGTATTTAAGTTTCCTCCATGTCTTCTCATGGCTTGAGAGCTCTTTTCTTTTTAGTATTGAATAATATTCCATTGTTTGACGGGATCATAGTTTATCCATTTGCCTACTGAAGGACACCTTGGTTGCTTCCAAGTTTTGGCAATTGTGAATAAAGCTGCTGTAGACATCCCTGTGCAGGTTTTCCCCCCACTTCTTTTTTAATGTTATGAAATACTCAAAATTTACTATCTTAACCATTTTAGCGTTGAGTTATGTGGTATATTGGCAAGGATGTGGAGAAAAGGGCACCCTCCTACACTGTTGGGAATGTAAACTGGTGCAGCTGCTCTGGAAAACAGTGTGGAGGTTCCTCAAAAAACTAACACTAGAACTCCTCTATGACCCAACAATAGCACTACTAGGAATTTGCCCAAGGGATACAGGAGTACTGATGCATAGGGGCACATATACCCCAATGTTCATAGCAGCACTCTCAACAATAGCCAAAACATGGAAAGAGCCTAAGTGTTCATCAACAGACGGACGGATCAAGAAGATGTGGTTTATCTATACGATGGAATACTACATGGCAATGAGAAGGAATGAAATCTGGCCAGTTGTAGCAACATGGGTGGACCTTGAGGGTTTATGCTAAGTGAAATAAGTCAGGCAGACTTATTTCATCAGACAGATACCATATGTTTCCAGTCATGTGGAACAAGAGAAACAGAGGACCATAGGTCAGGGGAAGTGGAAAAAAACAGTTAAGGAGACGGAGTGAGGGAAACTACAAGAAACTCTTAAATACTGAGAACAAACTGAGGCCTGATATAGGTGGGGGAGAGGGGAAGGGGGTGATGGGTGATGGGCATGGAGGAGGGCACTTGTTGGGATGAGCACTGGGTGTTATATGGAAACCAACTTGACGATAAACTATATTTTTAAAAAAGTTATGCGGTATTAAATACATTCCTTTCACTGTGCAAACACCACCACCATCCATCCCCATAACTCTCTTCATCTTGTAAAACTAAAAGTCTCTATCCATTAAACAATAAATCCCCATTTCCCCAACCCTCAGTGCCTGGCAGTCACCATTGTACTTTCTGTCTTTGGTTTTGACTACTTTTAGTACCTTATTTAAGTGGAATAATACAGTATTGGTCTATTTGTGACTGGTTTATTACACTTGGTTTAATGTCCTCGAGTTTCATACATATTATGGAATATTGCAGGCTTTCCTTCCTACTTAAAGGCAGGTTAATATTCCATTGTATGTATAGACCATATTTTGCTTATCCATTTGCCTGTTTTTGAATTGGGTTTTTTTTGGGCGGGGGGTTGCTTTTGTTTTTATTTTATTTGAGGTTGAGTTTTAGGAGTTCTCTGTATATTCTAGATACTAATTCCAAATCAGATATATGATTTGCAAATAGTTTTTCCCATTCTGTGCATTGCCTTTTTACTCTGCCGGTAGTGTCTTTTGATGCACAAATTTTAAAAATTTTCATGAAGTCCAATTTGTCTTTTTTTTCCTGTTACCTGTGCCTTTGGTGTCATACCTAAGAAATCAATACCAAATCTAATGTCATGAACCTGTGTCCTATATTTTCTTCTAAGAGTTTTATTGTTTTAGGTGTTACTTACATTTAGGTCCATGACTCATTTTCAGTTAATTTTTGTATGTGGTGTTAAGTAAGGGTCGAACTTCATTCTTCAGGATGTGGATAACTAGTTTTCCAGCAACATTTATTGAAAAACTATCCTTTCTCCATTGAATGTTTTGGCACCCTTGTTAAAGATCATTTGACCATATATGTGAGGATTTATTTTTGGGCTTTTTATTCTATTCCATTGGTCTATAAGTAAGTCTTTAGCCAATACCAAACTGTATTGATTAGTATAGCTTGTAAGAAGATTTGAAATCAGGAAATGTGAATCCTCCAGTTTTGTTCTTTTTCAAGATTGTTTTGGCTATTCAGGGTCCCTTAAGATTCTGTATTAACTTTAGGGTGGGTTTTTCCATTCCTGCAAAAAAAAGTAAGGATTTTGATAAGGGATTGCATTGAATCTATAGGTGACTTTGCAAGTATTGACATTTTTTATTAAAAAATTTTTAATGTTTATTTTTGAGAGAGACAGAGACAGAGCATGTGTGGGGGAGGGTCAGAGAGAGAGGGAGACACATAATCTGAAGTAGGCTCTAGGCTCTGAGCTGTCAGGACAGAGCCTGACGCTGGGCTTGAACTATGAACCTTGAGGTCACGACCTGAGCCAAAGCCGGATGCTTTAACTTACTGAGCCATCCAGACACCTCAGGGAAGTATTGACACTTTAACAATTTTAAGTGATCTAATCCATGAACATGGGATGTGTTTCTGTTTATATATGTCCTCATTATTTCTTTTAGCAATATTATGTAGTTTTCATTGTATAAGACTTTCTTGATTAAGTTGATTCCTAGGAAGTTTTTCCTTTTTTTTTTTAGAATTCTTTTTGATGCTATTATAAATGGAACTGTTTTTGTAATTTTCTTTTCAAATCATTCATTGATAGTGTACAGAAATACAACTGATTTTTGTGTGTTGGACTTTGTATCCTCCTGTTTTGTTGAATTCACTTACTCTAGTAGGTTTTCTGGTGGAATCTTTAGGGTATTTTTATGTAGATCATATCATCTGCAGAGATAGTTTAACTTTTTTCAACTTGGATGCCTTTTGCTTCCTTTTTTTATGTTTATTTTTGAGAGGGAGAGAGCAAGCACACCTGCATGCATTCACAAGAAGGGGAGGGGCAGAGAGAGAGGGAGAAAGGATCCCAAGCAGGTCCACACTGTCAGCACAGAGCCTGACATGGGGCTCAATCCCATGAACCATGAGATCATGATCTGAGCCTAAATCAAGAGTCCAGTGCTTATCCAACTGAGCCACCCCAAGGATGCCTTTTAGTTCTTTTTCTTGTTTAATTGTTCCAGCTAGAACTTCCAGTGCTATGATGAATAGTGGTGGTGAAAGTGGGCATCCTTGTCTTGATGCTGAGATTAAGGGAAAGCTTTCAGTCTTTCATCATTATGTATGAGGTTTGCTCTGGGTTTTTCGTATGTGGCTTTTAGTATGTTGAGATAATTTCCTTTTGTTCCTAGTTTGTTGAATGTTTTTACCATGAAAGTGTGTTAAATTTTGTCAAGTTCTTTTTCTGTATTAATTGACATCATTGTGTTTTTATCCATTCTGCCAATCTGTCTTTTGACTGGAGGGTTTAATCCATTGACATGTAAAGTAATTACTGATAAGAAGGGACCTACTTTTATCCTTGTGCTATTTGTTTTCTAAATGCCTTATGGCTTTTTAAATTTCTTAAATTTTTTTTAATGTTTATTTTTGAGAGAGAGAGACAGAGAACGAGTGGGGGAGGAGGAGAGAGAGACACAGAATCAAGCAGGCTCCAGGCTCTGAGCTGTCAGCACAAACTCACAAACCAGGAGATCATGACCTGAGCCAAAATTGGATGCTTAACCAACTGAGCCACCCAGGCACCCCCTTATTTCTCATTTCTGTTATTACATGGTCTATTCTGTTTAGCTGACTTTTTTTGGGGGGGCGAAATGTTTATATTCCTTTCTCATTTCCTTTTGTGTATATTCTGTAACTATCTTCTTTGTGGTTACCATGAGGACTACATTTAACATCTTACAGTTATAACACTCTAACTGGAAATCATTCCAGCTTCACTTCAATACCATACAGAATCTATGCTCCTTTATAGCTCCGTCCCCACGCCTTTTGGTTCATGTCACAAAATTAGATCTTTATACATTTTGTACCCAAAAACATAGAGTAATAATTCTTTTAAATACATTAGACTCTTAAATTATGTAAAAAGCAAAAATTTGGATAACAAACCAAAGTTACAGCAATTTTAGCTTTTACACTAAGACAATTATGCTAGCTTTTGTGATTGCCCATATATTTACCTATATATACTTTTAAATTTACCTCTATTAAGATCTTTATTTCTCTATATGGCTTTGAGCTACTGTGTGGTGTGGTGTCCTTTTATTTTGCCTTGTAGGAATCTCGAGCATTCTTCTAGGGTAGGTCTAGTGGTCCTTTAGCTTTTGTCTGGAAATGTCTTAATTTCTTCTTCACTTTTGAAGGATAATTTGCCACATATAGGATTTATGGTTGACAGGTCTTTTTCTTCTTCCCTCTCCTTCCCTCCCCTCTCCTTCCCCCTCATCTTGTCTGTCTGTCTTTTGTATTTTTGCCAGGCCAAAGTTTCTGATGAGAAGCATGCTGGAATTTTATTGAAGATCAGTAGTATGTGATAATTCCCTTCTCTCTTGCTGTTTTAAGATTCTGTCTCTGAAAGTTTGATTATAATGTGTCATGGTGTGGATCTCTTTGAGGTTTTTGGGTGTATATACTTAACGTTTTTATCAAATTTGGGAAGTTTTCTGTCATTATTTCTTCAAATATTCTGCCTCCTTTTCTCTTTCTTCCTCTTCTGGGACTCCTCCCCACCATGTGTATGTTGGTCTTCTAGGTTGTGTTTCACAGGTCCCTTGGGTTTTGTTCACTCTTCTTCAGTCTTTTTTCTTTCTGTTCCTCAGAGCCAATGATTTCTATTTCCTCCCTTCAAATTTGCTGATTCTTTCTTCTGCCCTCTCAAACCTGCCTTTGAATCCCTCAAATGAATTTTTACTTTCAGTTCTTGTACTTTTTAAGCTCTCGATTTTCTTTTTGGTTTCTTTTTAGGTTGTCTCTATTTTTGTTCATCTTTCCATTCTGTTCACACATTGTTTTCTTGACTTTCTTTGCAGTTATTTTAAAGTCTTTGTCTCATAGATCTGCTGTCAGGTCTTTTCGAGAGACAATTTCTCTTGGTTTTTTCCACCTTTGAATGGACTATACCTTTTTATTTGTATGCCTTGTGGTTTGTTGTTGAACATTGTTGAATTTAATAATGTAGTAACTGGGGATTTTGCTGGGATTGGATAGAATCTATAGATCAAGTTGGGAAGAATTGATATCTTGACGGTATTGAGTTTCTTATCCATGAACATGGAATAACACTTCATTTATTTAGTTCTTTGATTTTTTAAACATTTCTTTAAACATTTATTTATGAGAGTGAGAGAGTCAGAGCATGAGTGTTGGAGGGGCAGAGAGAGGGAGACACACAATCTGGAACAGGCTCCAGGTTCTGAGCTGTCAGCACAGAGCCTGATGTGGGCCTCGAACTCACAAACTGTGAGATCATGACCTGAGCCAAAGTGGGATGCTCAACTGACTGAGCCACCCAGGCATCCCATGGAGTTTTGTTTTTTTTTTAACTTTTTGAAAATGTTTATATATTTTGAGAGACAGGCAGAGAATGAGCAGGGAAGGGCAGAGGGAGAGGAGACAGAGAATTCCAAGTATGCTGGAATACTGAGAGCGCAGAGCTCAATGCAGGGATTGAACTCATGAACTGTGAGATCATGACCTGAGCCAAACCCAAGAGTTGGATGCTCAACCCTGCCCTGCCCTGACTGCCTGGAGGTTTTAACTCTCAGCATTGTCCACACTGAGTCTCCAGTCATTCATCAGTTACAGTTCAGGTTTTCCTACCCTGACAGTGGTTTCTGTTTTGAGTCTCTCCTCCTGGGAAGCCATGACTTCCTGTATTCACTCATTTCTCTTCAGTCTTGGGGGCAGCAGTTTGACATTATCCTCACCTCTCTTACAGATCCTAAAAGAGTTGTTGATTTATCGGTGTGTTTAACTTGAACTTGTTAGGATGCAGCGGCAACTTCCAAGTAGAAATGGGAAAACATAAGCCCAGTCTTAGGTTTTTAGATGCACAGGTTGTTAGAACTTAGTGTAGCCTCTAAATTCTAGTTTCAAATCAGAGATTTTTCCTCAGTTCCCTAAGAGTTTGCAGAAGCTGCATGAGCTGTTTCCACTATTTCCAGAGCCCAAGAGAAGTCTTATATTTACCTGGAATAAGACTGTATGGGCCAGCTTAAAGGTCAAGGGCTTTGTGTTGGTTAGAAATATTAAGTAGTTGGAGTGGTCCTCTCATGCTGATATGGAAATGTAGCTAGTTATGGGCATGGGGTTGACATTGCTGCTTTGTTGACTGCCCAGCATGCCAACTCCCCTTCTTTCTTGAGGGAGTTTCTCAGAAGGATAAAGTGGGGGACCCCATTCCCGCATCATGATTGCTGGGAGGCCCAGGAGTTGAAAACGGAGCAAGCGAGGCCCTCCTCCTGGCCCTGCTTCTCAGGACTCCTCACACTTTGGAGTGTGTTCCTTAAAACTTTCTAGCTCCTCCTTCCTCCTGTGTGTTTATATTTCTAGGGTGTTTCTTTTAAATAACATATACTTGGGTCTTTTCTCCCCAGTGTGAAAATTTCTGTGTTCTTATTGGAGGCTAGCTCATTTATATTTAATGTAACTTTTGATATGTTTAGGTTTAATTCTAACACTTTGGTTAGGTGATATTTTGTTCCTATTTATCCTTTCTACTGTTTGTTTCTCTGTGCCTCTTTTCCTGCCCTCTTTTGGACAACTTAAATATTTTTAAATATACCACTGACTTTTTAGCTAAACATTACCTGTTATTTTTGGTGGTTTTTCTAGAGAATACAAATATCTCTAGTTTTGCACAGTCTACCTTTAAATAACATTATCCTAGTTCTGAAACAATGTATATGACTCTTGTGGCACTATAATTTCACTTACTAAACTCCCATTCTTTGAGCTCTGATTGTCATATATTTTACTTCCATATGCTACATGTTGTACAATATGTCATTATTGTATTGCTTAAACAGCCAAACTTTAAACAATCTTTAAAAAGCATATATATGTCTTTTATATTTAGCTTCATATTTATAGTCTCTGGGACCCTTATTCCTTCCTGCCGATCTACATCTGTATCTGTATCCTTTCCCTGCTTGTAAAGCAGGTTTTAAATCCCCCCCACAGCTTTGTCTGAAAATGTCTTTAGTTTCCCTTCATGTTTGAAGTATACATAGATTTCTAGGTTAACAAGTTTATTTTTTTTATTTAGTTCTTTAAGAGACCTTTTCTATTGTCCTTTGACCTCCACTGTTTCTAGTAAGAAGTCAGCCATCATTCATAATTGTTCTTTTTTCCCTTTGGATGCTTTTAAGAGTTTATTTTTATCTTTGTTTTTTAGTACTTTAACTATGATATGTCTTGGTGTGGCTTTCTTTATATTTATCCTGCTTGGAGTTCACTGAGCTGCTGTGGTCTGTGAATTGATTCCTTTAATCAATTTTGAAAAAATTTGTGTCCATTACATCTTCAAATATTCTGTCTCATTCTTTCTCTTTTCTTTTTTTGGTACTTCAAATACAAATATGTTAGTTCATTTAATATCATCCCAGAATCTTAGATGCTCTGTTTTATTCCCCCCTCCCACCCCTGTTTCTATTTTAGTTTGGCTGATTTCTTTCTTTTTTTTTTTTTTTTTAATATTTTCTTTATTTCTGAGAGAGAGACAGCGTGAGCAGGGGAGGGTCAGAGAGAGAGGGAGACACAGAATCTGAAACAGGCTCCAGGCTCTGAGCTGTCAGCACAGAGCCTGATGCAGGGCTCAAACCCACGAACTGTGAGATCATGACCTGAGCCGAAGTCGAACACCCAACCGACTGAGTCACCCAGGCGCCCCTGGCTGATTTCTATTGGTCTGTCTTTAAGTTTACTGATTCTTTCCTCTGCTGTGCCCATAATTCTGTTAAGACCGTCAAATGACTTCTTCATTTCTGACACCGTATTTATTATTTTTAGCAATTCCTTCCTTCCTTCCTTCCTTCCTTCCTTCCTTCCTTCCTTCCTTCCTTCCTTCCTTCCTTCCTTCCTTTTTTAAAAGTTTGTTTGTTTGTTTATTTATTTAGAGATGATGATGATGATGATGATGAAGAGAGAGGGAGAGAGAGAATCCGAAGCCAAGCTCTGCACTGTCAGAGGGGCTTGAAGTTGTGAACTGTGAGATCATGACCTGAGCTGAAACCAAGACTTGGGATGTTTAAACGACTGAGCTACCCAGACACCTCATCCTTCCTTTTCTCTTTCCTTCCTTCCTCCTCCCTCTCTTTCTCTCTCTCTTCCTTGCTCCCTCCCTCCCACCTTTCTTTCTTTCTTTCTTTCTTTCTTTCTTTCTTTCTTTCTTTCTTTCTTTCTTTCTTTCTTTCTTTCTTTCTCTCATCTTTTTGATAAAATTACTCATTTGTTTATACATGGTGTTTACTTTTTCCAAAAAATTTTTCTTTTAATGTTTCTTTATTTTTGAGAGAGAGAGAGAGAGACAGAGCATGAGTAGGGGAGGGGCAGAGAGAGAGGGGGGGAGACACAGAATCTGAAGCAGGCTCCAGGCTCTGAGCTGTCAGCACAGAGCCTGATGCGGAGCTTGAATTCAGGAACCCAACTGTGAGATCATTACCTGAGCTGAAGTCAGACGGCTAACTGCCTGAGGCACCCAGCACCCCTATGCCTTTGTCATATTTATCAAAGATATCTTAAAGTCCCCATCTGATAACTGCAAAATTTCGGCCTGCTCTGTGCCTGCCATTATTGGCTGTTTCCTCTCTTGATAATGGATCATATTTTCTTTCCTCTTTATATGCCTTATAATTTTAGATTGTATGCTGGACATCATATGTGTAATAGAAAATAAAAACTGAAGTATCATTTATTCTCAACAAAGGACACAACCAATAGGAGGCTGGATTTTTAAGTGGGTCTGGGCATTTTGCTGTTTTCGTTTCCTTTAGATCACCGTTGGCTTCAAATGTTTTGAGGGCAGGATCAGGACTTTCCCTTTAGCAGAGCTTGAGACCTGACACTAGTAAGACCACAGAGATCTCTTTTTGCTTTATATCCAGCCACTGGCTTCACAAACCCTGGAAATCTCGCTCTGTTTGTAGCCCAGCTGCTAAGTGTGTGTTTCTGAGAAGGTCCCTTTGCTTTCGAGGGATGTGACTGGCTTTATGTACCTTAGAAAATTTCTCTCTGCCTTGCTGTTCTGTCCTCAGTCTTTGGAGGACCACTGCAGTACTCTCCCTGAAGGCCAAGGACACTCAGAGGTTTTCCTCTCAGCTCTCTTATGGGCGCAGTTGTGCACTTGGGGAAGACCTGCATACCTGAGGAGACCTCTCGCAGCTCTGCCGTTCTGTCCCCAGCATTTGAGTTATTACCTCTGAGCATTTGGCGAAGGCCATGGGAAAACACGGGTGAGTAGATGCAGATTTGCTCTCTAGTCTGCCTCACAGCCATCAAAAGTCCGTTGAAAGTTCAGCTGCTCTTCCTAATCCCATCTCTTATAAATTTTTTATCCTTCACTACTCTGTCAGAAATGAAAGCTTCTATAGTTCTCTTATTTCCTAGGAAGTCCTTACAACACTGAAATTTAGTTCATTTAGGTTTCTTTGTGTCTTCATATCTCTGATAGATTAAAAAAAAAAAAAACTGTGATCTTGTAGATGAACCCCCTTGTTCTCGTTGTTAGGGTGTGAGTGGGTCACCTGTGACTCTCCACAACCCCATTCAGATTTTTAAAATAATTTTAATTTTGAAACAATTTCAAGTTTATAGAAATGTGGCAAGTATAGCAAGGAATTTGTGGCCCCTAAACCACTTGAGAGAAAGCTGTCAATATGATGTATCATCATCCCTGAGTACTTCAGTTTATATTTCCTACAAACAAGTATATTCACCTATATAACCCAAATGCAGCCATCAAAATTGGGAAGTTAACACTGACACATTGTTACAACTCAATCCTCAGACCCCATTCAAAACTTTAGGCCAGTTATTTTGTAGACTGTTTCTCAATTTAGAATTGAATGTGTTCCTACGATTAGATTTGGGTTATGCACTTTTGACCAAGTATGAGAGAACTGATGCTGTGTTTCTCTTGTGGCAGCCTGTGAGGTGGCTCCTGATTTTGATCTTCTCATTACTGATGTGTTCACTTTGATCATGTGATTATGGTGGTGTCTGTGAGGTTTCTTCACTCTACAGTTACTTTTCACCCCTTTGTAATTAGTAACTTTTATGGAGAGGTTGTTTGTAAACATATAAATACCCCCACTTCATGAAGTTTTCAATTTATTTCCTTATATCAGTATGGATTTATGGCCTCTTGTTTATTTATGCTGAAGCTCAATTTTTCCCGGACTTGGCCAGAGGAGAGCCCCACTTTCAGCTGGCTTCTGTATCCTTTTAATATGTCCCCAACATTCTTTTTTAAAATTTTTAAAAATGTTTTATTTATTTCTGAGAGAGAAAGAGAGAGAGAGAGAGAGCGTGAGCAGGGGAGGGCCAGAGAGAGAGAGAGACACAGAATCCGAAGCAGGCTCCAGGCTCTGAGCTGGCTGTCAGCACAGAGCCCAATGCGGGGCTCGAACCCACGAACCACGAGATCATGACCTGAGCCAAAGTCAGATGCTTATCCAACTGAGCCACCCAGGTGCCCCAGTATATCCCCAACATTCTTTGAGTACTTCTTTATTTCTGGCACCACAAGGCATTCCAGGCAGATTTTATACTTTTCTCTTCAGCAGTTTGGGAAGAGTCATTCAAGGGGCTCTCATTCTTTTTAGTACATAATGGCATTTGGAAACCAACATCTGGGCTCTACGTGTGGCCATTTCTATTCAGGTGTCACCGTTCCTAAGCCCTCTCTGTGGACAGAGTTAGAGAATACATGTTTGTGTACATACATACATATACGTTTAGACATGCGTTCACATTGATCTCTATTCTGTATCTGTCTCTGTATTGGAAAACGTGAGTTCGTACCAACATTTCCAATTCCAATCTAACAGCACAGGGTTTATTCTAGTTTTCTTCCTTTCTATTTGTGTAACTTCCTTCTCCAACTGTGATGGCTCTTGTTAGCCTTCATATTAGTTCCTTTTTTGATCAATCCCTCTGTATATAACTAATATTCCATAACTACAACTAACCCCACTCCTGAGTGGATGACCTCATCACTTCATTTAGGTGCTCACACACCGTGCCAGGTTACCCCCCCTGCTTGGACATCTTAATCTCCCTTCTTGGCTTTGGACTTCTTCCCCAGGCCCAGGCTGCATTCAGGTGTGGATGCCTTCCTGCCTTGCTCAGGCTCCAATACCCTACACCAGGCTACTTCTGTGGGGACATCACCCGCTTAGACTCTGATACACTGCACCAGCTTATCTCATAGCATGGACACATTGGCATGGGCCCCAACATATGCCCTCCTCACCCTGCCCTGGCTCAGACACCTCACACTGTGACATCCTTCTATGGGGAGACACTGTTCGTCTCCTTGGGCTCCAGTTCTTCGTGATCGACCATCTTACCCTTCACCCTTCCTGGCCCCCTAAAGATGTTTTCCTCACCTTTCAGTTTCCAACTTGCTATTCTGGGCAACTATGATGCAGGGACATCTGTTCCTGCTTGGGCTTTAAGACCCAATATCTGGGCTCAGTGATACCCCTCTCACCAAACATGGGCTTTAAAGCCAAATTCCATGCCAGGTTACATGTATATATATATATATGTCATCATTATATATATAATGATATTAGGTACCAATCAGGTATGATATTAGATATTATTGAACTATAGCTAATTGCAAGGCTGGTTTAGCCTAGTCCATGCTACACCTCCTCTAGCCATAGCACCAAGATTTAAGAGAAATCCTGTAGTTCCATATTTCTGGTAAGACGGTCACCCCTGATCCCAAGACACAATTCTGCCTGCGTCACTATCTTGAACCTCCTCAGGGACCTATCTTGGCAAGGAGACTAAATCAGAGCTGATCAACCATTTCTCCTCAGAGATTATAGGATTTATGTCACCATTCCTTATAGTCTTGTTTACCTTAGTCATTGCCTGAAGTCCAAGCAAGGTATAGTACAGAGTGTATAATATTCTATCACTGTCTTAATATATAAAAAATATATATATTTACCTTCACCCTCCTGATATATATTATATAATATATAATAAATATCCCTCAAAGACTATACAAGAAATAGCCAACAGGTAACATTGGTACCTCCAGGAAGGAAACCCAGGTATTTTGGGGGTGATGAGGAAGGGAAAGTCTTCAAACACACACACGCACACACGCGCACACACATGTGCACACACATACCTTATGTAACATTTGAGTTTTGAATACTATGAATTTACCTATTAAAAACAAATAACATGTAACTATAACTTATTGAAAGACTATCCTCAGCTCACTAGGCGCTGTGGAGCATACAAAATCAGTGTCTTACCACCTAGTTGGAGTGAAAGATAGGTATGCAAATTACTATGATGTAATTGATGCAATGATAATTGCATATCAGAGATGAAAATCTGTAGAAGCCAATGTCTCACAAATGGTTTATTATTTAGATATATGACCTATTTCCTAATGGTTTGGGAAATTTAATTGTTGATTAGCAGATTCAGGATTCTAGGATTAGTTTGGCCCTATTCCAGACCCCCCAACCCCCCAGCCCACTCTCCACCTTCCATTCTATCTCACCTTTACTCTTTTTAGTCTGGGAATCATTCAGAATTTTAAAAAAAAATGTATATGTTTATTTATTTTTGAGAGAGACACACACACAGTGTAAGCAGGGGAGGGGCAGAGAGAGAGAGGGAGACACAGAATCTGAAACAGGTTCCCGGCTCTGAACTGTCAGTACAGAGCCCGCTCTAACCCACTAACCATGAGATCATGACCTGAACTAAAGTCAGACGCTTCTCTGACTGAGCCATCCGGGCAGCTCCCCCAGAATTTTTTTTAATTAAAAAATGTTTACTGTTTTATTGTTGTATCATTTATGTAGTAAAAAAAATCACCCACTTGAATTGTATAGTTTGATTTTTAACAAATTTATGTAGCCATTACTGTAATCCAGTTTTAGAACACTTCCATACACCCCCAAAAGTTTTCTCATGCCCCTTTGCTTTCTGTCCCTATTGTTTTGCCCTTTCTTCTTCTTTTAAAGAGGAAAATATTGGGGCACCTGGGTGGCTTAGTCGGTCAAGCATCCAACTTTCGCTTAGGTCATGATCTCGCGGTTCGTGGGTTAGAGCGCCGCGTCGGGCTCTGTGCTGACTGCCAGCTCAGAGCCTGGAGCCTGTTTCAGAGTCTGTGACTCCCTCTCTCTCTGACCCTCCCCTGCTCACGCTGTCTCTCTCTCTCTCTCCTAGAAATAAATAAAAATATTTTTAAAAAAAGAGGAAAATATTAATTCATACTGTTATTTCCAATTCAGTTTGTTCTGTAGGCAGCATTTTTTTTTTTTTTTGGCCACACCTAATAAATCCAAGACAGGTTTGGTTGGTGTTGAACCTGAACTTGGGAGTGCCATCATTTTAAATGGTACGTGACCATCTCACTTTCCTTTAGAAGAGTTACCCAAGTCGTCAGTGCTAACAATACCCACTTATGTTCGCCTCCAGCTCTCTGTCAAGTCACCTAGGAGTGGCTTGGCTTGTTTTCCTTTTCATCCCTGATTTCAGAAAAATAGCAAGGCCTAAAATGAGGAACTCTTCTGTAAGTTAGAAGCCAAAATAAACGCAATGATGCCACCGTAAGGTTTTCTAATTTAACTTTTGTCAGATGCCAAAATGCACAAAGTATTGTACAAAGCACAGCATTAAACCAAGTCACTAGCTACCAGACGTATAGTGGGAGGTTGGAGGCCAGGAAGACCCAGCAGATGTGTGGCACAGAAGCCGGTCTGGCCTCACCTCAACGCTTGAGAGGAGGTTAATATGGAGAACAGCTACAGGTCACTTCTACACCATGAAAGGGTAAATTTCTGATGAAAGTCCCTTCTCTTCATCCCCCCATTTTTCAGATGAGGAGAGAGGAAAGGGAGAATTCAGGTGATTTGCCTTAAGCCTCTAGCGAGGTGGAGCAGAACACAACCCTGCCTGACCTGGGCAGCACACTGCTGCCTGTGGTGCAGGGACACTGCGGAAGAACAGGGACGGCTAAGGGACATCCTGCTCAGACCCGAGGGTGGGGCAGAAACCACAGTCCTCCATCTGACTTCAGTGACATGCCTTTGCTATGTACGTGAGGACTGTGTCACACTGGGTGCTTAAGCCCTCTGCACTGTTTTACTTTCTCTTACTGCAAAATGGGGGTCATGGTAATAACACCACCGTCACAGAGTTGTTGTGAGGATTAAGAGCTAATTCAGTACTAACAGTAGACATTCAGTGAACATTAATTCTGATGATGATGATGATGATATGATGATGATGACGACGACTTCTGTTTTTGGGTCCTGAGGGGTTTCTAAGTGCGCCTTGGCATCTGCTCTTTGGACCACTCAACCCTAGAGATCAATGCCCATGATCAGAACCACATTCCCTTTTCCTGCCTCTTTCACTGGTCCACGTCATTCTCCACCTTCCTATGCTGCCTCCATGATTGAAAATACATGGGAGTAGAAGCAGAGCAAACTCTGAAGATCTAACTGATGAACACGTGTTTAGATCAGCAGCCTATTAGATGACGAGAGAGCTATCAGTTTTTGCCTTTGAGGGGTTTTCAGGCTTAATTGGAAGGTTAAAATTCAGAAGGGCACAATTAAAGGATGACTCAAGAAAATTAAAATGGAGTGCTGATTATATGGCATAAGTAAAGAATAAATCAATAGATAATGCTTAAGATGCAATAATAAAATAACAGCTAAATTTCTGATAGTGTGCTATATATCAGATGCTTTTTTAAGTGCTTTATGTGCCTGATTTAATTTAATTTTCCCAGAAGTTCTCTAAGGTAGCTATCATTAATATCTTCCTCTTCAGAAGAAGAAGCTAAAGCTCAAACAAACTTAAGGTTTCACAGCTGGTAAATCAAGTAAGGGGGATACAAATAATAAAGAATAACTGAGTCTAGAGGAGGCAGACCATGTCAGCCCAAACAGATGTTTGTCACTAATTTCAGTCTCTTTCCAGAGTGAAGCAACCCTTGTTAACCCTCAGGGAGAGAAACCAACAACTAACTCACCTAACCTTCAGTGTCTTTCTATTGCTCTTTGGAGAAAGGATAAAGACAAAGCCACTTAGCAAGGCTCTGCACGGCTCCACTAACTTCTCCAGCAACTCTTTTACTTGTCCCCTCTCCCCCATGGCCTTTTCTTTTTTTTAAAGCTTCGAAGTTCCTTCCTGCCACAGGGCCCTTGCACATGCCATTTTCCTCTACCTGCTCTCCTCTTCTACCCTCTTCACCTATACAGCTTCTACCCATCGTTCAGATCTCAGGTCAAGCATTCCCTTCTTCAGGGAAGCCTTGTAATATCACTGACTAGGTCAAGTCCTCTTATTAGAGACTGATTTCATGCTGCTGCATCTCTACTTTGTAACACTTGTCACAGTATTATATTTAGTTAGATATAGAAATAGATATCTATTTCTCTGACTAGATTATTAACACAATGAAAGGTGGGACTGAATGCATTTTTACGCATCATTAAGCACCAAGCAGTGTGCCTAGCACATAATAGGCACTCGGTGAATATTTGTAGAATGAATTGAAGACTAAATTAAGGCAGACTTCACAGAGGATGGAGGACATGGAGGGTCCTAAAATAGAAAAGAGCTGGGGAGGTGAGAGGAAGCATTTAAGGTAGAGGAGTTGGTGAGACAACTAGTAAGTGATCTTGCAACATAAATGAGCTGAAAACAAAACCTGAAAATGGCAACCCATAGACCCATAAAAATGGTGTCAATGCCTATTGGGTTGGTTAGTTTCTCCCATACTTTTGGAGCTACATTTACTGCTAAAAGTGTATCCACATATAAAAACTATTCATTAAGTTATGCCTTTGTCACTTCTGAAATGTGTGGACCTCAACCAAATATAGAGTTGGTTTTAGAATCCAGAATATTCTAGTTCTTCATCTTTCTGACTTCTCAGCAGTCCTGGTAATTGCTGGATTCATGGTGGAGTCGTTTCTGCACATGTCATATTAATGTATAGAGGAAACAGAAGGATAAGCAGTGCTCTCTATTGGGTAGAATTGTGTCTCCCCCCAAAAAATGTTTTTAAATTCTAATCCCTGGTATGTATGAATGTGACCTTATTTGAAAATAGGGTCTTTGCGACCATAATCAAGTTGATGAGATCATACTAGATAAGGATGGACCTTAGTCCAATGACTGGTGTCTCTATAAGAAGAGAGAAATTTTGGCACAGAGACAGAAGACACACAAGAGAAAGGCCATGTGATGATGGAGGCAGAGATTGGAATATGCATCTAAGAGAACATGAACAGCAGGGATTGCCAGCAACCCCCAGTAGGTGACAAGAGGCAGGAGGAAACATCCCTTAAAATCTTTAGAGAGAGCACAGCCCTGATGGCAGCTTGATTTAGAACTCCTAGCCTCCGGGACTGTGAAAGAATATATTTCTGTTGTTTTGAGCCATCCAAATTTGTGAGGCTTTGTTATGGCAGTCCTAGGAAACTAAGCCAATCCTCTGTGGACACAAAGCAGTCCTCAAAGCTCAGAAAAACAATTAGGATACAAATAAAGAAGATTTGACTCTACCGTGTTTTAGTAAACCAGAGTGATCTGTCTTCAAATTCTAAGTTTGCACTTTCTTACACCATACACAAAAATAAATTCAAAATGGATGCAAGACCTAAATGTAAGACAGGAAACCATCAAAATGCTATAGGAGAAAACAGGAGCAACCTCTTTGACCTTGGCCACAGCAACTTCTTACTTGACATGCCTCTGGAGGCAAGAGAAATAAAAGCAAAAATGAATTGCTGGGACCTCATCAAGATGAAAAGCTTCTGCATAGCAAAGGAAACAGTCAACAAAACTAAAAGGCAACCAAGAGAATGGGAGAGGATATTTGATTAAAAGTTAGTATCTAAAATCTGATTAAAGGGTTAGTATCTAAAATCTCTAAAGAACTTATCAAATGCAACACCTAAAAAACAAATAATCCAGTGAAGAAATGGGCAAAAGACATGAATAGGCACTTTTCCAAAGAAGATATCAGATGGCAAATAGGCACGAAAAGATGCTCAACATTGCACATCATCAGGGAAATACAAATCAAAACCACAATGAGATACCACATCACACCTGTCAGAGTGACTAAAATTAACAACCCAGGAACAATAGATGTGGAGAAAGGGGAGCCCTCTTGCACTGTTGGTGGGAATGCAAACTGGTGCAGCCACTCTGGAGAACAGTATGGAAGTTTCTCAAAAAATTAAAAATAAAACTAACCTATGACCCAGAAATTGCACTACTAGGAATTTATCCAAAGGACACAAAAATGCTGATTTGAAGGGGCACATGCACCGTAATGTTTACAGCAGTGTTATCAACAACAGCTGAATTATGGAAAGAGCCCAAATGTCCATCAACTGATGAATGGATAAAGAAGATGTGGTGTACACACACACACACACACACACACACACACACACACACACTGGAATTCTACTTGGCAATGAAAAATAATGAAATCTTTGCAATTTGCAGCAACGTGGATGGAACTGGTGGTATTATGCTAAATGAAATAAGTCAGCCAGAGAAAGACAGATATCATATGATTTCACTCATATGTGGAATTTGAGAAACTCAACAGATGAACATAGGGGAGGGAAGGAAAAAGAAGATAAAAATGAGAGGGAAGCAAACCGTAAGAGACTCTTAAATACAGAGAACAAACTGAGGATTACTGGAGCGGGGAAAGAGGGTGAGTTAAATGGGTGACGGGCATTAAGGAGGGCACTTGTTGGGATGAGCACTGGGTGTCATGTAAGAGATGAATCACTGGGTTCTGCTCCTGAAGCCAAGACTACACTGTATTAACTCGCTTGAGAATAAATTTAAAAACAAAAAAAACCTCTAACATCATTGCTGTCAGGCAGGGTAAGCTTGCCCATGCCCACTTTTGTGTGCGAGTGTCAGCGACAGAGCCCTGGTACAGCGATCTTACCAAGAATATGCCTCATTGTGGTTTTGTAATAGGACAGAAAGAGCACCTGCTTATTCTCTTTTCCATATGATGTATTAATTTGCTTTCCTTTCCTACATAGGTACTATGTCAGTTATCACTTTATGGCCTCTTAGCTCCAAATATACCTGTCAATACCTGCTCTGTGATGATAGACTAGACTCTAAGTATTTCTTGTACATGCTGAGAATGTTGTTAAATTGTCTCAGTAGAGCGCAAGGGAGGGAATTGGAAGAGGAAACTGTAGGCTTTTCTTCCTACGTCTGGTGTCTTGTAGTTTTCCTTTCTTGCTCTTGCTTAGATGGGTGGTCAGTGGTGTGCGTCTGTGAGGACAGTGGTGCTCTGTCCTAGCTGTGTGCTCAGAATGTGTGGTCTCTTGGAGGTGATGCAGGCCCAGTGAGCACCTTCCTGTTGCCTTCCCGATGTGGTTGGGCGCGGTCCAGGCCCACGCTGCCGCCCCAACTCCCTCTGCACATCTGCCCAGCAGCCTTAGCTTGCATGTGCCCTGAGGAGTTGCTTCCTGTCTGCCCGGCAACTGTGGACCAGCACCGGTCTGGGCCTCCCAGTGAACTTCTCTATCATCCAGTAGTAGGCTGCAACCAAATCTTCTCCAGTGAAATCTGAAGCCCAGCTTTTGGGACAAGGCTTCCCCTTCAAGTCTGTCTTGCCTTGGATATTCGCCCTCAGCCCTAAATTACCCTTTAAATTTCTCTTTACATCTGATAACTATGCTCCTATCACAGTCTCATAAGTCTTTAAACTGAAAATGAAACTTTCCCTGTTTGGAATTACTCTGTGGTTTCTGCCTCCTGACTGGATCCAGACAGACATAAGTACATTCCCTCTTTGGCAGGGAGCTAAAATGCAGAGCCTTCTCTTTTAGTAGAGAGGTTCTTTTTTTTTAATTTTTTTAAAATGTTTTATTTATTTCTGAGAGAGAGAGAGAAAGGCAGCATGAGCAGGGGAGGGTCAGAGAGAGAGGGAGACACAGAATCTGAAGCAGGCTCCAGGCTCTGAGCTGTCAGCACAGAGCCCGACGTGGGGCTCGAACCCACGAACTGTGAAGTCATGACCTGAGCCAAAGTCAGACACTTAACTGACTGAGCCACCCAGGCGCCCCAGTAGAGAGGTTCTTTGTCTCCTGACATCTAGCTTGATCTCCCAGATTGGGATTCCTGGAATACATAAATTGCAAATTCAGTTATGGTCTTGAAGTGATCTACATGCCTGGCCCTCATTCTGCTCTAGTTACTGGGCTTGTGTATCAGGTATGTTGCCTTCACTGGCTTATTTTAGCTTTCGAAGGTTATTCACATAGTTGTGTAATAATTGGAAGATAAGCCCTATGTGACAGTGAGTCTTCTGTAGCCAGTTAAGTCAAGCCACACTTTTGCTTTCTGAAAAAGATCAGCCTCAAGTTTATGGCACAAGTGATATTAAACTACGTGCTGAATGCTGGAGAGCAGTTTCAATCAGAAGTGACTGTATTGCCTATGTCATAGGGTGGTTTTGAGAAGTCAGTGAGGTATTCTAGGTAAAATACTCAGCCTAGTTGTGGCAATTTATATGTGCTCAGTTAGTGGGAGTTCTCTTTTTCATTCATTCAATCATTCATTCAACTCATATTTAGAAAGCAGTTACCATATAGCAGGTGCTATTATCAGCATGGAGTATGAGGAGGAATAAGATTTGCTTCCTGTCCTTTAAGAGTAGCCAATTTAGTCTCTTGTTTAGTGTACACCAAAGTATAAGCCATAATCTCCCTCTTCATTCTCTCCTCAAAATATGGGCTTTCAAGTAAGTGGAATATGATATAATATAATATAATATAATATAATATAATAATATAATTAATGATTTAGTAATAAAGTGACAGTATTGGAGAAAGTTCCATGTGTAGAGGGAATTTTCTGCTGTTAGTTTGACATGAGCTTTGACAGGTCTAGGTTGTTGTTGGAACATATTCTTTTTCAGTAATTAACTATATTTAGTTACATGTGATATATGTTATATATAGCATGTTACCATATAATAGGCTATGTGATAAACATTGCAAATAGTACTTAATTTAACCCTTACTACTATCTTCTAAACTAAGCATTATTATCCCCATTTTATAAATGATGAAGGTGATGCTAGTATAAGGCCAGGATTTGCACGACTCAGAAGCCCATGCCTTTATCAACCATACCATACTGCTTTTTTGGGTCAGTTTTCAGCTAGGTTGTGCTAAGGACTGAACTGTCATTTCCTCTTTCTCCATCACCCAAACTCATCATACCATGTTGTACTTGCCTGTTTGTTTGGCCATCTTTGTTGTTAGACTAAGACTTCCTTGGGGGTAGACATAATCTACTGTTTGCCACTGTATCTACATTGTTTTGCCTATCTATTACTGCTTAACAAAACCACACTAAAGATTAGTGTCTCAAAACAACAAATCACAGGTCAGTGGGTTGATAGGACTTAGTTCCATGGTTCCTTCTTGGAGTCTCTCATATAGTTGCAGTCAGGTGGTGGCAAGGGCTACAGTTATCTGCAGGTTCCACCAAGCTGGACATCCAAGATGGTTTCTTTATATACTATGGCCATCAGTGGCTGAAAGAGCTGAGGACTGGCTGGGCATCTTTCCGGTTCCACATAGTTTTCCATGTGGCTACCTTGGCTTCCTCCCAGCATGAAGCACTTCTTACACAGTGTCTGATTTCCCCCAGAGTGAATGTTCCAAGAGATTTGGGTGGAAGTTGTCAGGTGTTTTATGACTGGGGCTCAGGAGTTACTCAGCATCACATATACCATACTCTGTTGTGAGTCACAGGGTCAGTTAAGATTCAGTATGTGAAGGAACATCATGAGTATCGGGATCTATCATTCATTGGGTGCCATCTTTGGAGACTAAGTACTACTGAGGTGAGAGGGTTGTCTGTGGAGGGAAAACTCAGGGGAGAAGATATATATATGGGGATGCTCAGACGAAGAGTTGGAGTTAGCCAAGCGAAGAAAGTGTGGGGAAGAGAAAGAAAGAGGGAATGACCTACTAGGCAGAGGGGACCCCTTTTTAAAACAAAGACATAGAGATAAGAAGAGGGGATGATAAGCATGGGATATTCAAATTCTACCATTTAATTGCCAGGTGACTTCAGATAATTATTTAACTTTTGTACATCTCGGTTTCCTCATTTGTGACATGGAGATCATCATAACTGCTATCTACTAGAGCCGTAAGATTTAATCAATAACGCATGAAGAGTCCTTTAGAATAATATCTGGTACATAGAAAAACTCAGTAAGTGTTGGTTATTGTTGGTATTACACAGAGAAACATGGACCGCTAAATATGGCTGGAACAAAAGACTCCACATGGGGGAGGGGAGGGCTTGAGTCTAGAAGGTTAAGCAGGGGCCAGAGCATGAATTTGTACATTGTACAGAGGTGTTTGAATTATATATAAAAGTAAATAGAAGAGATGTTGCAGATTTTGGGGACGGGAGAACTGCCAGATTTGGGATTTTACGGAGATCTCTATGGGGGAGACAGAGATGAGTTGGAAGCCGCTGTGGTCCATGAGAGGGACATAGTGGCCTGGCTTGTGGTAATGGGGATGCACAGAGAAGAATCTGTTAAAGGTCACAGTACTGGTTAGTGACAGAGAAGGGACTGGAGTTGCTGACTAATTACACAGGAATTTCCTGCCAGGAGATTAGCCTTTTTTACTTGTTTATATAGGCAGAGGTTTAATATGTGCTATTGGATGGAGCCCGATAAGTCGTAACTGGGCAAGTAACTGGGCAGGGGTGGTTCAGCTGGGAGGTATGGTCTCCAGTTCCATTGCTTATGCCTGAAACTGCTAATAATAGATGTGCTCCCCCAGAAATCACCGTGCCCAAGGGGGAAATCACAAGGAGAATTATTTTCTTTGAAGGAGAGCTTTTTTCCAACTCTATTTGAAGGGTCCCATGCCATTTTCTCGTAACTGCCTCATGTGTTCTCCTTTGGGTTGGACTGGGAGTGTTTGTCAGCTTTTCCTAATTTATTTGCCAAGTGGAACACTGGTAAGATCTGACTGGTTACTCTGTTGGGGCATCTTTACCCTTTTAAGCTGTGTTTCTCAAACATCCTCTGTGGACCCAGGTTGGCCATGGAGTCCACAGTTCGTAGAAGATCTGAGCATAGGTGGGAACAGGTGACCCCAGTGGCTACTACTTGGAGGAGTGGGATCATGAGAAGACACATCTGAGGCAAGGGTAGCTGCTGGGACCGTGGGCAAAGAATGAGCCTGGTGTTTTTATCTGCTGAATTAAGGATCCCTGAAGGTCTAGAATATATTCTAAATGACACCTGAGAGGATTTGCTCTAATCTCTTCTCATGCTTGATCCTGGGTCTGTCCATAGGGGACCTTGACTGATTGAGTCCTCCACATTCTTCAGGGCACAGCTCAGGTCCTGCCTCTGTAGGAGCCTTTTGTTACTATTTCAGTCCTTGCGGGTCACTCCCAGACCCACCCCTGTTCCAGCTGGAAGAGTAGGTGCCATATAACTCCGCGCTGACTCATACCTGCTGGCTATATTGTTCTCCCAGCTTTTACAGGAAGCCCCGTGAGGGTTGACAGTTTTCCCTCCCCTGTCCCCAGAAAACTCTCTCAGAGCTTTCAGGCAACCTCTGTGGATTGACAGATCCAGAAGTTTGGAAGATGCATTAGCCCCATTTATAGATTGGGGAGCCGAGGGAGAAAGTGTTAAGTCACCCACCCCGTGCGGTGAAGGTTGGCATTTATTCAGGAGCCAACCAGGGACAGTCCTCCATTACATATTACACATATATTTGTTGTTTAATTTTTCTAGCAACCCGAAGAGGTAAGTCCTATTATCCACATTTTACTGCTGAGGAAACTGAAGCTTACAGTTTTTAAAGAACTGTTTTTTTAAAGCACTTATGGGCCAAACCCACACAGATCTGCTTCGCATTTTCAGAGCCTCCAACATCACAGCCCCAGCTTACCTACCTATGTCCTCTGCAAATTAGGCCGTTGCCTTTTCTGAGGGTAGGGGCTCGGCCTTTGTTTTTACTTTAATCTTGGTAACCCTGGGCCTGGCACAGAATCTGAGGCCTCGCTGAGGTTCCAGAAACCACTGTTGATGAAATGTTAAATGGACAAAGAGCCAGTGAGAAAGCCTACTTGCAGTTCAGGTCAGTGCTGTCTCCCTGAGGAGACAGGGTTGCTGTGCCCCCTCTCAGAGTAGAGCCCTTTGGAGCCTCTAGTCCCCTCAGAATGATATCATCAGACACGCCGTGTGAGGAGAAACGTGACTTCTTGGTTTCCTTGGGAAGCCCTGTGGGAGGAGGTTGGTGCTGTGGTGAGCACCACTGGGGAGTGCAGGGAGCCTCAGACTGTCGGGGCTGGGACTCCCTTCTGGCTGTCGTCTGTGGCAGAGATGTAGTTTCAATCCACAGAAACCCTTGAAGGGAGCGACCATCAACCTCCACTGACATGGTGACGGAAAGCCCAGTGTCTGGCCAGAGAGACTTGGGATTGGTCTTTGCTCTCCCCCTGGCCAGGTTTGTGGCCTTGGGCTAGTTATTAACCTTATTAAGCTTCAGTTTCCTCCCTGTAAAGTGGGGATACAAGTAATTCCCGCCTCACTGGGTTGTGAGGATTATATGGGAAAGCATGCCCATGGCCCTTGGCCCAGGGCGCAGGGGATGGCAGCCGTGGTTGTTGACCACTTGTAGGTCTAGAGAGGAACGTGGAAGAGTCGTGGTGATAACCCTGGACACTGGTGATTTGCTAGTCACTCTGTGCATACCCTGCCTCGGGCCTCTGGGTTCCTCCTCAAAGGGTCCTCCCAAGGCAACACTGTCAAGCACTGGGAATTTATTTTCCAGGCCCTTCCATCTTCCCTCTCTGGCTTCCTGGTGCAGCGCCTCCTCTGTTTGGAGCTGTAGCTGGGGCTCCTCAAGGAAGTGCTCCCAGGAGGAGATCCGTGGGACAGCTGGACAGGGCGGAGGAGGGAGCCAAGTAAGGAGAAGGCCTGTGGAGGGCAGTCTCCGCCTGGCCTGCCTGAAAGTGGGGCGTGGGGTAAGAAGACCTGACCCAAATAGAGCCAGGGAAGTCAGAGCTTTCACACCCGGCTCCCATACCAGCACCCACCCATCAGTGGTCACCACACTTTGGTTCAGTGCCATGGACAGGCATCAATACTGCATATGGTTGGCTTCTCGCAGGTGCAGGCAAAGCGGGCTCCAAAGCAGGGAGACGTCTAGCAACTATGCAGACAGGAGAATTGCATTATATTTACACACAAGGTATGAGTAGTAATAGCCAGATTAATGTACTAGCCATTTCATGGCATGTGAGCATTTCAAAATAAGACTCCTTAATGCTCAGGTGACATTAAGCAGGGCAGGTGACAGAGCTTGGGCAGGAGATTTGGGGGTTAGACGGGCCTTCCTGACATAGCTCATGTCAAAGGCTGGCTTTCACTTAGCCAGACATGGAAGTAGACTTTAACTTGTCTTATAAACTTCTCACAAACCCCTGCTCAGAAAGTGCCCTCCACCCTAACCAGGATGTTTGCAATGTAAATTACCTTTTTCAAGTCTGGTGAAAGGGGCAGGGGGCACACCCCGGTGGGTGCTTTGACTACACATCATTACCATCACAGAGTTGAAGGCTGGGAAGTTAGTGCATAGCTCCCATAGGTGTTAGACTAGTATCTGTTTTTTTTTTTTAAGGTTTATTTTTATTTATTTTGAGAGAGAGAGTAAGCGGGAGAGGAGCAGAGAGAGAGGGAGAGAGGGAATCCCAAGCAGTCTCCTGCTGTCAGTGCAGATGCCAATGCCGGCCTCGAACTCACAAACCGTGAGATCATGACCTGAGCTTAAATCAAGAGTCCCTCAACAGACTGAGCCACCCAGGTACCCTGGATTAGTATTTGTTGAGTGAATGCATGAAGGACTGAAGAACAGCTCTGTAGAGAGACACATATATTAAGTGTCTTCTTTGTTATGTCTTATCTTTCCTTATTCTTCAGCTCATTTCTACAGTGAAAACTTTCCTGCTTTCTTTATCCCTCCAGGAGAAGTTGTTCTCTTTCTATTAAATTCCCAGTTTATTTACTTCTTTGCATTGTATTGCAATCCTGTATTTCTATGTCTGTTTCTCCTCTTAGATGGTGAGGGCGTTAAACACAGGACTTACTTTACTTATGTCCTTAACTCCAGAGCCTGGTTCCAGGTAGGATAGTAAATACTCATTGAATGCATGAATGAATGAACCAGACAGTAAACCAGATGTCTGTGGTTTTAAATTACAATATGAATGTGTATGTGTGTGTGTGTGTGTGTGTGTGTGTGCATGCACGCACACACACATGTACTTAAAATTGTTTATCTTGACAACCCCTTTCATTCAAGGGAAATCTAGCCAAGGAAACTAAATAGTTGATTTGTAAGGAGTAACAGTAAATGAACACCAAATGGACAAGGCTAAATAAGAGATGGGTCAGTTCCTGAGCCTTCCAGTTCAGCCAAATGCCTTAGGTAGAGTAACTAAGCCACTCTTTTTGTTTGAGGCCAGACTGATGCCACGACACCATCAGAAGAGGGAGTGAAGGTGGCCACAGGGTCCTTCTGTTACACATGGCCATGGCATGCCTCCATGACAGATGGAACAGAGAGAGGGGGCTTCGTTTAGGTATGTGTTTACATCTTAGCTCTGTTTTTATGTCCTTTTTTTTTTTTTTTTTTTTTTTACAAAATATCTTACAATCTGGAGGCTTACCTTATAACTTAACTCTGTAAAGCAGCCGTTCTTATCTTCTGGTGTGTTGAAGAGTCTTGAAAATCTCAGGAAGATACAGAACTTCTCTCCTGAAAATTATAGAGACATTCATGAACTTTCAGTGGTTTTAGGGGTTCGGGAGCCTCCTTTCTGTAGAGATCTTTTTTTTTTTAATTTTTTTTTAATGTTTTTATTTATTTCTAGGAGAGAGAGAAAGAGACAGCGTGAGCAGGGGAGGGTCAGAGAGAGAGGGAGTCACAGACTGAAACAGGCTCCAGGCTCTGAGCTGGCAGTCAGCACAGAGCCCGACGCGGGGCTCGAACCCATGAACCGCGAGATCATTACCTGAGCGAAAGTCGGACGCTCAACCGACTAAGCCACCCAGGCGCCCCTGTAGAGATCTTTATGTTGCAAGCTTAGTACAAGGCCCACACACAGTAGGTACTTCATATGTACCGTTGTGCTGGATCAAACTGAGTAATGATATTTGCTAACAATCTTGCAAAAGAGGAACAGGTGGACCTGATAACATGATTCAAGGTCTTCCAGGAAAGCATCGCCAAGCTACCAAACTAAGCCCAACCATGCATTTTCTTCCTCACCTGGCTTACTAATACTTTCATATTTACAGTGACAGCCTCACACTTTGGTGTAGATCCAGCTTCCACCAAAGTGCCCCAGGGGTAACACATTAAGCCTTATCTGACCCATATCCTTTGCCATGAACGTGTTTATCAGCTTCTTGGAGCGGAAAATGATTGTGATTATGGATATAAAGTAAGTAATGCAGTGCCTGGAATAAGAAGGTGCCCAACAGATGTTAGCTTAGAACAGAACAAGACAAAAGAACAGATTAGAAGTGCGGAGGTGTTCAGAACACAGAGGAGGTATGGAGAAGGATATGAAATTGGTGGGGGTGGGGTGGAGGGCAGGAGACCCTTCCCGGCCTGTGCTAGACTAGCCTGGCCTTGTCCGCCAGAAGCCCTTAACACGACAGGTGAGCTGGAGCCCCAGACATGAGGTGAAGTTCCTCCCTGATACTAAGTAAAGATACCACCATTTGACAGGTCTGTTATGCATCTTAGGATGTGTTAGAAATACAATAATAGCCCCAAATATGAATCATGGAAAACAGGCTGTGAATGGAGACATTTGCTAAGAGATGCCAGCCTGGCCCCAGTGAAGTCAGTTTGTCAGCTATTTTCACTCGGGAAAGGGAAATTAAGGGAGGAGCTGCGGCCCCAGCCAAACCTAAATGTCTAAATGTCTAAAAAGCAGACTGTTCGGGGCCGCAGGGCAACACCAGCTGCAAATGAGCTCAGCAGGGCGGGGCCAGCAGGGAGGCCAGGGCAGAGCTTGCTGGGGACACACGGCAGACAGCACAGACCCCGTGTCCTTGCAAAGTCGGTCATGCGCTGGGCCAAGGGGCCAGGGCAGGGAGGTGCGGAGGAAGAATGGCCTGCCCCTGGGGTTGTGTGGGTGCTGTACCACGTTCTGAAGGCCCAACGATGTGAGGCCCACCTACTCCTCTTTTTCCTCATCTGTAGAATGAGGAAAAGAGCATCTGCTTTGAAGAGTGTCTATAAAGATTCAAAGTGAGACAGAGAAAGCCCGTGTGCTGTGGAAACTGAACACTCTGGATGCCAGCGGTCATTGTCATGAACAAGGAACTAAACTCGTTGTATTGGTCAGCTCAGGCTGCTGTGACCAAACACCACAGACTGGGGGGCTTACTCAGCAGAGTTTATTTTCTCATAACTGGAGACTGAAAGTCTGAGATCAAGGGGCCGGCAGGGTGGTTTCACATGGGGCCTTGTCTCTTGGCGGGCAGACCACTGTCTCACTGTTGCTCACATGAAATCAATTTTGCGCATACACACACACACACACACACACACACACAGCCACAAGCAAATTCTCTGGTGTCTCTTCTTGAAAGAGTACTAATCCCATCAGGAGGGCCCCACTCTTAGGACCTCATTTAACCATAATTACTTCCCAAAGACCCCCAACTCCAAATATTGCCACGTGTGAGAATTAGGATTTCAACATAGGAACTTTGTGGGGGGACACAAACATCCAATTCATAATACTGGCTGAAAAGAAGTTATTCCAGGGGCACCTGGTGGCTCAGTTGATTAGGCGTCCAACTCTTGATTTCAGCTTAGGTCACGATCTCATGGTTCATAAGATGGAACCCCGAATCAGGTTCTGTGCTGATAGCGCAGGGCTGGTTTGGGGTTATCTGTCTCCCTCTCTGCCCCACCCCCCTTGAGCTCATGCTCTCTCTCTCTCTCTCAAAATAAATAAACTTAAAAAAACAGAAACTATTCCATTTTATGAATATTCCCTGATGTATTTTAGAGAGAGAGAAAAATTACTGGTTGTAAGAAAATGTTTCCAATCAAAGTGCCAAAATAGGGAAATGTTAATCCCTTAGGCTGATTCTAGATTTCTCTGCCAGACCTCTGTTGGTCTATCACTGCTGTACCCTTTATGTCACTTGTAGAGATATCTTTTTAAAAGTGAGAGCCAGGGAAAACCTGATCTGCACTGGCAAGTACAGTGTGAGGGGACATAGGTTAAACGTGGTTCTGACCTTTGATCCCTCCATAGCTACCTTTGGGAATGTGACAAAAGCTATGGACATTTTCTCAAGGAAAATACACATACAATTCTGACAATGAAGGGGGGTTTTCAACTTGAAATCCACCTTTGGAGTGTGTGTGTGTGTGTGTGTGTGTGTGTGTGTGTGTGTGTGTGTCTGTGTGATCCATGGACCTCAGTTTATGAGCTTCTGAACTACAGAAAATAGGGGATGCTGGTGATCCTTGAGAATATCAAGGAAGTTTCTTCCAGTTTTTTTGGGGTGGGGTGGGAGTAGAAATGCAGATTTTTAAGAAGGCAGAATGTAAAAGAGTTCACTGAGTTGTTATCCTTCAATAAGTCATGAAGTGGGTTTAGGATAATAAACAGCTGGCTGCCTGGAAGGGGAATCTGGAGACCTGAGTTCTAGTTCTGAGTCCCCACTTAACTAGATTTGGGACATAAACGATGTCCTTTGTCTCTCTGAACTTCAGGCTTTTCATTGGTCAAGCTTATTCCCACGTACAGCTGCTATTTACTGATGTCTATCATGGGCCAGACACATTATGCCAGGTGCTACCCACACCCCCAAATATTATTAACTAATAGTTCAACATTGCGCAGCATAGATATATGTAACACACACACACACACACACACACACACACACACACACACACATTTTATGGGAAGAGAGCCATCTTATTTTGTGGGAAGAGAGCCATATTTCTTTACAATGGGAAAATAAACTTTTCTTAGGTTTCACTTCGGAAGTTCTTTCCCAGGGGGTCTTGGATAAGTCTTGGTTTGGGGAAACTGAGTCTTACCCGGAAACATCTGGGGCCTTCATCTTTAACGAGACGAAAGAGGCTGTGTCTTCCACTTTCCCTTAAAATTGTCTTCTTGTCTCAATACTCACCTTTGTCAGTGCCTATTTACACTGTTCCCTCCCAAGGTCACACCCATCAGTTTCTTGAAAGGGTGTTTCAAGTAGTTGTGGTTTGGGTTAGCACAAGAGAAATAAGGAAATGGCTGGCAGGCAAGTGGTGGGCCCAACGGCATCTCTCGTTCTCTCCACCTGCCAGGGGCTAGGGTGGCTCCGGAGTTGCCACGGCAGTTTGTCCCTGCTGGCGGGCCCCGGGGTGGGCCCTGAGTGCCAGCCCAGAATCTTTCCACAGGAGTTTCACTCTGGTTTGGGTCTGTGTTGTCCTTGGAATTAGTCATTTAATTAGTCTCCTGTGTCCCCTGGAGCCATTGGCCCATCTCTGGGATGAGACCAGCGTGGTCCCAATGTGGCCTGGGGCTGGAGAGCAGACTGGTGCCCCCTCTCATTGCACTCCCCCAGGGGACACTAGTGTTTGGGCGGTGGTTCTTGGGGTCCCCCACCAACACACTGAATCACTTAGCAACTAACGGAACAGGCGGCACAAGGTAATAATCTCCTGATCTTCCAACCCAAGCGAGGAGACTGAGGACATTTTGATGAAAAGGTGATTTATTGATTTGGATAAAGCCCTTTTATTCATTGACTCAGTTTCATCTGAAACACGACACACACCTGGCACATAATAGGTGTTCTGTATGAGTTTATTGAGAGAACGCATGGATCGTTCTCCTCAGTGCTTTTGTGCTGAAAAGGGGCCCCGACACAAAGTAGGCCTTCAATCAGTATTTGGTTCTTACCAGTTTCTTCCCTCAGGTGTTTCATTATTACTTCTGATGACCCAGGAAATCATGATGGGCGCTGTAATAAAGAATATAGATATTTTCAAAACCGCAGACCAGCTTCTTCAGAAAGCCAAATATTTCCCCTGCACTCAGGAGAATGGACTTAATTTACTGACCTTCTTATCTTGGAAGGAATGTTTTTTTCTCAGTTCCACTGTCTCATCGAGGAAATTTTGAGCCAGTCCTTCTTCTTCTATGGCTCTTCGCCCAGTCTACCAAATGGGGATATAGGGAGATTGGGCCATTTGGGACGTTCATTAATTTGAAAACAGTTTTAGAAATAAAGGTCTTCTGTGTCTTGCTAAGTTGAAACTCTGAAGTGGTCCCAATCTATATGAGTAGAAATGTTTTCATTTCTCTCACCTTATTTTATTTGCTGGGAGATTAAATGTTGTGGGTTAAGGGCAGAGGAGAGAATTTGTGGTTCGGTACTGGACTCTAAATGACTCCTCGCTTCTCAACACTTGTGAAGAAAACCCTGATGACCTTAACCTTGTGAAAGATGGCACCAGAGAGGATAAAAACAAGGTGGAAAAAGTTACCACTAAGGCTCCAGCCGTATTTTTCCCCCTTTGGCGAAATGATGACCAACTTATTCTAAACCGCTCTAGGGACTGACACACTTCGTGTGAGTTTCTAAATGTTAATATCTGATGGTGTCACCAAACTTCTGCTTCACCATGAAAGTGTCCCAGTTTACCCGGCTCAGCTGCGATGGTGCGAGTGGCTTGACCAAGAGATAATTTATAATTTCATGATTCTTTTGAGAATCAATGAGAAAGTGCTACGAAAATTCTATTAGGAAAAGTTAGTGGTTTATAACATTTTAAGGGAGCATCCCGGTTTCAAATATTCATCTCACAACTGATCCCATGAGCCTTTAACATGTCTCAAAAATTCTAATATTTAAGTATTTTTATATGTATTTTTAATTTTTATTTATTTGTTAATCTGTTTATTTTTACTGTTTATTTATTTTGAGAGAAAGCACAAGCAGGAGAGGGGCAGAGGAGAGACAGAATGCTGGACGCGGGGCTCGAACTCACAAACCATGAGATCATGACTTGAGCTGAGGTCAAAAGTCGGATGCTTGACCAACTGTGCCACTCAGGCACCCCAGATTTTATTTATTTTTTAAGTAGGCACTACGCCCAACATGGGGCTTGAAGTCACAATCCTGAGATCAAGAGTCACACACTCCCCTGACAGCCAGGCACACCTTAAGTCTTTGTATTTTTGAAACTGCCTCTTCCATCTGTGTGTGTCACAAAGCTGTTTGGTAGCCTACACTCTTTCATTTATTTTGAAAATATGGTCATTTAGTTTAGAGAATAATTTAGTAATAAGGGTCCAAGTTGTTTCTTGAAAACACATGTAACAAAAGGAGTTTCTTTTCAGTTGTAGTTGATCCTCAAACAGCACCAGTTTGAGCCGCACGGTCCACTTCTACGTGGATTTTTTTTCAATAAACATAATACTTTAAATGTATTCTTGATAACATTTTCTCTTCTCTAGCTTACTTTATTATACGAATACAGTATAGAATACACATAACATACAAAATAAGTATTAGTCGACTCTTTATGTTGTTGGTAGAGCTTCTTTTTAAAAAAATTTTTTTCATTTATTTTTTAGAGAGACAAAGAGACAGCATGAGCAGGGGAGGGTCAGAGAGAGAGGGAGATACAGAATCTGAAGCAGGCTCCAGGCTCTGAGCTGTCAGCACAGAGCCCGACACGGGGCTTGAACCCACAAACATGAGATCATAACCTGAGCCGAAGTTGTACGCTTAACTGACTGAGCCACCCAGGTGCCCCAAGAGCTTCTGGTCAACAGTAGGCTAGTAGCAATTAAGTTTTGGGGGAAGCCACAAGTTATGCTTGGTTTTTTGACTGTGCAGGGAGTCGGTGCCCCAACCCCCGCATTGTGCAAGGGTCAACTGTATATCCAAAGCCTCAAACCTTAGAATCATCCTTAACTCTTTTTTTTCCCTTTCATGTCCCACATTTAATTCATTGCGTTCTATTGGATTTATCATCAGAATGTATTCAGAATCTAGTCACTGTTTTTTAAGTTTATTTATTTATTTTGAGAGAGAGAGGGAACCAGCATGGGAGAGGCAGAGAGAGAGGGGGACAGAGGATCGGAAGCAGGCTCTGTGCTGACAGCAGAGAGCCCGATGTGGGGCTGGAACTCACAAGCTGTGAGATCATGACCTGAGCCACCCAGGCGCCCCAGAATCTGGCCACTTCTTACTGTCCCCACTGGCCCACCTGCTCCAAGCAGCCTTCTTCTCTAGCAATGGCCCCTACTGGTGCCCTGCGTCCAGACTTTGCCAGCCCTGTCCCCAGCCGCCGTGTGCACTCTCAACACAGGGAGTGTGAACCTTGTCACCCTTTACCACCCAGGCTTCCTGTCTTAGAGTAAAAGCCAAAGACCTCACAAGAATTCAGCTCCTTCTCACTCCCTTGCACCTTTCTCTCCAGTCACTGGGGCCTCCTTGCTGTTCTGTGAATATGCCAAGTTCAAGGCCTGCTGAGCTGCTTTCCTCTGCTGGGCATGTCTTTCCTAGATAACTACGAGGCTCACGCCCTTACTGTGTCCAAGTCTTTGACTAAATGCAGCCTCACCCAGGGCTTCTGTGGCCCCCGATGTAAAATAGCATCTGTTCTTCCAAGCCCTCCTCCCAGCTGTGCTTAACATACTCTGTTTATCTGATTATTGTTTTACTTATTATTTATTACATTATTATTATTATTTTCACTAAAACATAAACTCCATGAGGACAGATTTGTCTTGTTCACTGTGGAATCCCTACCTTCTGGGAGAGTGCCTGGCATATAGATTTTTAATACATATTTGCTGCATGATTAAATACCCTAGTCTCAAATCAGGGAGTGAAGAACAAACAGGTGGGAGTGCGGGTAATCACAGAGCCCTAAGCTTCAGGTGTCTGAACCACATTTCCAAAATAGCGGATGCTGGAAAGATTTTCGTCAGACCGGAATGTTCTCCTGAAATGCCCTCTGTGGTCTGGCTCTATTACCTCCAGTTTCCCTGGAATTCTACTCTCAGTGATGAATTTTTTAGTGTTAAACATCAACCTCTTTTTTAAAAAATTTAAAAAAATCTTTTGTTTATTTTTGAAAGACAGAGAGAAAGAGAGCAAGCGAAAGCAGGGGTGGGGGTAGGGGGGTATGCAAGATAGAGAGGGAGACACAGAACCCGAAGCAGGCTCTAGGGTCTGAGCTGTCAGCACAGAGCCTGATGGGGGGCTTAAACCCACAGACTGTGAGCTCAAGACCGGAGCCAAAGTCAGACCCTTAATCTAAACCGACTGAGCCACCCAGGTGCCCCCAAGCATTAACCTCTTTAAAACCCTTTTTTTTTCTTTTATAATCATCTTTATGAATGAATAATTTACATATAATAAATGCATCCATTTTTAAGGGCACCCTTTGTTGATTTTGACAAAGGCATGCAGCTATGAAGCAACCCCAGTGAAGGCGATAGAACCCATCCAGTACCTGAAAGACATTCCCTCCTGGAAATCCTCAGCACCCACCCTTGGTCACAAGCAAGCACTGATCTGCTTTCTGTCATCACAGACAAATTCTGCATGTTCTAGAATTAAAAAAAAAAATCTTTTTAACATTTATTTATTTTTGAGGTGGGGAGCGCCAGAGAGAGGGAGACAGAGGATGTGAAGCAGGTAGTGTGCTGTGAGCTGAGAGCCCGACGCGGGCCTCGAACTCAAGGAACCGCAAGATCATGACCTGAGCCGAAATCAAGAGTCCAACGCTTAACCGACTGAGCCACGCGGGCACCTCTAGAATTTTATATAACTGCAAGCACACAGTATGTACCCTTTATTCTCTTGCTTGACATAATGCTTTCGAGATTCACCCATGGTGTTGTGTATATCAATGGTTCATTCCTTTTTACTGCTGGGTGAAAATAGTAGGCCGTTTTATTAAATAGAAAATACTCCCAGGATGCGTGCCTGGCAACCCTGGCAGTCCTGTCACACTTTAGTCTGAATGAATTTTTTTTTGGTTGAGCAACATACGGAAAGTATAAGAACATTTGGGAAACGGGAAGTGAGGGGGAGGCCTGGGTGCTGGAAGGCGGTTTTGCCAGCATCACTAGTTTGCTTGTCTGTCATGAGCGGACTCAGGAGCAGCCTTCCTGCCTTCAGTGCCGGAAATCCAGGAGTGAGAAAATGAGTATTACTGAATCCCTCCCAGTGCTAGATGTCATTCTATTTGATGTTCATGACAACAGCTTAAATTAGATGTTACGGGCTCCCTTCTTTCAAGGTGAGGAAACAGGCTCTTGACCTGCTGGTGGGATTCAAGCCAGGTCTTCTTAACTCCAAAGTTTGATCATTCAAGTTCATTGTATTTATTTTTAATTTTTTAAATGTTTATTTATTTTTGAGAGAGAGAGAGAGAGTGGGGGAGGGGCAGAGACAGAGGGAGACACAAAATCTGAAGCAGCTCCAGGCTCTGAGCTGTCAGCATGGAGCCCAACGTGGGGCTTGAACTCACAAGCCACCAAGATCATGACCTGAGCCGAAGTCGACGCATAACCAACTGAGCCACCCAGGTGCCCCAATCATTCAAATTTATTTTAATATGGACCCTATGGTCACCAACTCTGAGCCCTGGGCTAAGCATGGCTAGGGGTGGGGGTGGGGGGAAGAGAAAGAGTGTGAGAGAAAGAGAGGTAGAGAAAGAGACATAAAGAGAGAAAGAGGGAAGGAGGGAGTGAGAGGGAGAAAGAGTGAGAAAGAGAAATTAGAGAAAGAGATAGGGAGGGAGGGAGAGAGAGAAAGAGAGAGGTAAGGAGAGAGAGAAGAGAGGGGCGGGGAGAGGGAGAGAAGGAGAGAGAGGGAGGAGGGAGAAAGGAATGGGAGGAGAGGGAGTGGTCAGGCCACATCCACCGAGCGCTGGTGGGAGGCGGAGGCTCCCCGAGCTGCATTGGGTTTCAGGGCACCGACCAGTCCAGTCCGGGCACTTAATGGGACGAGAGTCTCTAACCCAGCCTAGGGGTTCCTGGCCGCTCTGGTGTCAGCCCGGCAGCTTTAGCTCATAAACCTTCCTTGGAATTAAGGCCCTGAGGATGAGCACAGTGTTCAAGGCAGTCCCAGCACGGGTGCGGAGGTCCAGGCTGCGACCACGGCATTGCTAATTTTTCCAGCTGCGGATAACTAGAGACGGGAGGCAGGCGGACCGAGACTGCATTCCGGGGCTTCAGGTGTCATCTCTCCGGAGCCACACGTGTTCACCCTCTGCACATTCCACCCCCCTCCCTCTTGCCCGGTGGAGCTGGGAAGGGGAAACCCGGGCCACTTCAGCAGGAGCCCTTGAGGCTCCTGGTAGCGCGTCACACCCCCACGGCAGACACAAAAGGGCCTAGTTGCAGGGGTGGATTGATTTCCCAGCGTTGCCCAGAGTGTCACAAACTGGGTGGCTTAAAACAACAGAAGTGTAGGGGCGCCTGGGTGGCTCAGTCGGTTAACTGTCCGACTTCGGCTCAGGTCATGATCTTACAGTTGGTGGGTTTGCTCAGGTCATGATCTCACAGTTCGTGGGCTCGAGCCCCGCCTCGGGCTCTGTGCTGACAGCTCAGAGCCTGGAGCGGCTTCTGATTCTGTGTCTCCCTCTCTCTCTGCCCCTCCCCACTCTCACTGTCTCTCTCTCTCTCTCTCTCAGAAATAAATAAAAACATGAAAGAAAATTTAAAAAAAAACAGAAGTGTATTTGTATTGTTTCACGTTCTGGAGGCTAAAGGTCTGCAATCCAGGTGCTGGCAGGAAAGGAACCGCTGGCGCTCCCTGGCCTGCGGCCGGGCCCGGGGCCCCCACAGCCTTCTCCTCAGTCTCCTCTGTGCCCCTGTATCTCCGTGTGCTCGTCTTACAAAGACTTAAGTCATTGGATTTAGGGCCACTGGGGTGGCTTGTCCATCTCACACATCTCACGCCGGTCCCCTCCTTCATGTTTCAGTGTCCTCTGCTTCCACGATGAATCTGGGATGGGGCGCCTGGGTGGCTCAGTCCGTTAAGCGCCTGACTTCGGCTCAGGTCGTGATCATGCAGTTAGGGAGTTTGAGCCCCACGGCAGGCTCCGTGCTGACAGTGCGGAGCCTTCGTGGGATTCTGTCTCCCTCTCTCACTGCCCCTGTCCCACGCTCTCTGTCTCTCAAAAGAAATAAACTTTTAAAAAAAGGATGAGCCTGGGACTCCACGCTCAATCTGGCCACTGTCTGCTTGTCCAGCTTCGTCTCCCACTGCCCAGCTTTGTGCTCCCCAGTCTATTAACGGACATGGCTGTCACTCACCTCTGGGCCTTGGCAAATTCTGTTCCGTCCGCCCTGGAATGCCCTCCCCATTCCTCAGCCCTCTTCCCTCTCCATGTGAAAAGCTCTTACCCTTGAGGCCTCTCCCCTGGCTGAGGGCTACCCTGAATGCCGTGGGGGTGCTGACTATGGCCTCTGTGCCCAGGGGTGGTCCTTGGGCGCTTCTCCCACACAACCCCTAACACGATGCATTGCTTTTGTTGCCTAACTGGCTACCTCCCCGCCAAACTGAGCTACTTAAATGCAGTTATCTGAGTCCCCCCCGCCAGTTATACACAAGATCACCCACAGTTGCTAAATGACTGGAGAAACATCGAAATTCCCTTCAGGGGATAGAGACCAAGGAGCCTCTTTCTCATTCTTGTCTTATACTCCCTACAACGCTTGGCGCATAGTTGGCTCTCAAACATCTCCTGTATGGCTTTAGCGATTGACTGGAAAAGCCACTATTCACGGGTTTAGCGGAGCTGTGGGTCACCGACACCAGCAATTCCATCAGTGTAAAATCCCCCGGGCCATTTCTCCTACTGACTGAGGTGCTTCAGTTAAATTAAATGAGATTTAATCGAGGCCACGGAGGGTGGCGGGTGGCACCATCCATCTTGCGAACGAAGAAGTAAAGGGAAAGAAAGGGGAGCTGTGGGCCTGAGCAGGCAGGATGCTGGCTCCTGGTTCACCCCTGCAATCAGGAGTGGGGATCATGGCGATGGTGGGTGGTGGGGTCGGCAAGGGACTGGGCGCTGGGGACTCCCAGACGGAGGCCGACCTGGGCCCATCCCCCGGAAGATGACCCCTTGCCGGCCTTGCAGCTGAATGAAGTTCCTCCCCAGCATCAGACCAGCCTCTCTTTTGGGGGAACAAGGCACCCTTATTGTGAGGCTCGCTCTTCTCATCTCGTTTCCAGTCATGTGAGCTTCCCTTCTGTGTCCCTTAACAATGCTACCTGTCACTTGAAGCCAGGTAACAAAGGAGGCTAACTAGAGTTGGAGTCATACCTCAGTCTCCAGACACCCTTTATACCATTTCTTCTATTGATTTCCAAGGGCCTTCAATCTTGTTCTTAAGACCGAATTAGTAGGACAAGAGACCTAGCAAATGAATTATTTCATCTACTGGCCCCCAGCCTGTCCCCATCAGGGGCATCTCAAAATTACTCAGCTCTTCTACCTTCCTGCCCACTGCGACCCCTGCCCCCAACCAGACCCCAGGGGATTCTGGGGCAGGGCTGAGTCTAGAGGACGGCAAGCAAGGCTTACAGTCTGGGGCTCACAACTTAAGGAGGTACTCACTCTCTGGGCTAAGTGCCTCCTTAAATTTTGTGTTGGGGGGCGTGATCTGGGTGGGCCCTGGGCTGCTGAATTGATAATGGAATGGGAGGAGAAAAAGTAAAAACACGCAGGGTTGGGGGTATAGAAGCCGGAGTGCTCACTGGACAAGGAGGGAAACCTGGAGTCAGCAGCAAAGTGGATAATTGTGGGTGTACTTGGGTAGAACCTTAGCAGTGCAATTGCTGGATCAAAGGGCAGTTCTGTTTTTAACTTTTTGAGGAACCTCCATAGTGTGGAATTTAAGAAGCAAAACAAAGGATCATGGGGGTGGGGGCTGGGGAGGGGAAAACCAAGAAACTGACTGGTAACTATGAAGAATAGACAGATGGTCCCACCCACAGGAGGTGGGTGGGGGATGGGCTGTGGGTGATGGGAATTAAGGAGGGCACTTGTCATGATGAGCACTGGGTGTTGGGTGTAGGTGTTGAATCGCTGAATTGCACACCTGAAACTAATGTTATATTGTGCCTTAACTAGCTGGAATTTAAATGAAAACTTAAAAAAAGTGAAGAATAGTGGGTGCAGGGGATCAAGGGCAGCTTTTCCCCACAAAGCTCTCACACGCAGCCGGCCAGATGTCACTGAGAGAACAAGAAAGCAACAGGAAAAACAAAACACCCTCAGCCCCAGGTCTCATTAGGTTTCCCTGAGTTTCTTGTCTTAGGGAAGCCAAGAAAAGGTGAAGAAATACCCCGAAGTCTTGTTCTCTCTGATTTTACTCCCTCCTTGGACTTGACGGCTTTTTCTGGACATCATGAACCTCACCTGTAGGCGTGGTGATTCAGGGTCCTAAATGCCTGAGCTGCCGCTAGCCACACAGGTCTTCTGAGTACTTGCAATGTGGCTACTCCAAACTCACAGTCCTGAGTGTAATATATACACTGGAGTTTTGAAGACATAGTTTGAAACAAAAGAATGTGAGATAGCTTACTAATGTTTTTTAACAGCTTGATTATACTGAAATGATAATGTTTGGGATCTATTGGGTTAAATAAATTAAGATCAATCCCCCCTTTTAACTTTTCATTTTAGAGAGAGAGAGAGAGAGTGAGCACAAATGGTAGGGGTGGGGGAGAGGGGCAGAGGGAAAGAGAGAATCTTCAGCAGGCTCCACAGTCCACAGGGGCTTAATCTCACTACCTACTGTGAGATCAGGACCAGAGCTGAAATTAAAAGTTAGTTACTGAACCGACTGAGCCACCCAGGTGTTCCCCCTCTTTACTTATTTTAATAGGACTGCTAGAAATTTTATTATTATTATTATTATTATTATTATTATTATTTTTACAAACCCTTGTGTGGAGGGCTGACTTCCAATAGAGCGCATCAATGAAGCTTCTCTGCATCTGAAACCTTGACCCAGAAGAAGGTCACCCAGGAATGGATTAGCACTAGATTCTTCACGAATATAGGACGGGGCAGCCCCCTTTCCGGCTGAGCCCCATTTCCCTGGACTAGGGGCTCACCACACCTTGGCTGCTAGAAAATTGTTTTCAATGTTTTATTTCTGAGAGAGAGAGAGACAGAGTGAGCAGGGGAGGGTCAGAGAGAGGGAGATACAGAATCTGAAACTGGCTCCAGGCTCTGAGCTGGCTGTCAGCACGGAGCCCAACACGGGGCTGGGAACCCACGAACTGTGAGATCATGACCTGAGCTGAGGTCGGATGCTTAACCGACTGAGCCACCCAGGCGCCCCTAGAAAATTTAACTTTATGTATGTGGTTTGCATTTGTCACTTGAATGGTAGAGCTGTTGGATACGGCTGGTCTAGTCCAACTTCCTCCTTAAACACAAGAAAACTGAGGTCCAGAGAGAAGGCCTCACTTAGCAGATGGTACACACTAAAACACTCGGTCATGGTTTTTGGTCCCCCCCCCCCCCCCCGTGAGTGTGGGGGAGAGGAGTGGGCAGCCCTGCAGGTCTCTGGGCTGCAGGCCTCAAGGGAATGTTCCAGGACTCAAGACATTGGCTATGGATTCTTAGGAGTGAAATTAAATCGAATAAAGTCACATTTAAAAAGCCCATTAGACTCTGGAAACTTGGGGTGTGAGGACAAAGCTGGGGAGCCCTAGGCCCTCCTCTGTTAATTCACATGCATAGTAACACAGGTGAGTTTACCAGGTGTGCCAATGGGCACCTTAAGAGCGCAGAGCTCCCCCCTCCCCCAAGGCTGTTGGGGTAGAGCCTTGCCAGAGCCTTGACACCGAGGGGCAGCCACTCAAGGATTGTTTGACAAGTAAACAAAGGCAAGTTTCAGTAGGATTGGCTTGATAACGGCAGAGGAGTGGGCAGCGAGGGAGGGGGAACCAGGCACCAAAGGCAAATTCCTTTATTTCATAATTTTATCTGGCATCCCCATTCTCATCAACCTGCATTGTCAAGGCTTTTAGAGAGGTCGTTAGGGAAGTACGGAGATAGTGAGGTCTCCACCCCGGGACGGCGGGAATGGTGCTCTTTGAGGGACAGTTCGACAGACGGGAGTTTGCGGAGCTGGCTCTGGGTCCCCAAGGAAGCTTCCCTGGTTTCGACCCGTCACCTCTTGCCCTCGCCTGGCTTCCCATCCTGCACTGCTGGGGGAGAGTGACAGGCTGAGCCACGGAGAAAGGTGAGGAAATCGGACTTCTCCCGCAGCAGGAGAGGAAGGGCCACCTGCAGGTAGCTCTCCTTCCTATTTACGAGCGCGCGCGCGCACGCGGCGGCCGTGGGACCCAGGATCTAACACAGGCGCCACGACCCGCCCCGGGTCCTCGGCCGAGGGGAGCGCCCCGCGGGGAGGGCGGGTGTGGCTGTCCCCCACCCCCGTCCCGGACGTCACGGCTTGCGGGACGTTACCGAGCGGTCCCCTCTGGCCACTTTCCCCCCTGGCCTTGGGACCCGCCTGTGCGCGCGTCCCGCAGCAGTTTGGATGCGTTAGGCGGGGTCCGGGTGGTTCCTTCTGTCCATCTCCCCGCCCCCCCCCCCCTTCAAGGGTGACTGTGCCGCTGACGTCAGGCGGCGTTTGGTTCATTCCCTGGCACGGGGACTTTATTTTCATAACAGCATGCAGCGCCGCGGAACTGGAATAGGCGTGTCCTCTCCCCTGACCCTCTCCCGCCCCGAGTCCCTCTGCTCACCCCCTCGCTTGTCCCCTCCCTCCGGCGACCGTTGCCTTTATAACAGCCCCGCGCTGCGAGGGCGGGATCGCCGCCTGCGGGCTTCCCGGCTGCTCGGGACTCCGGGGCCGCCTCCGACGCGCGAAGCCAACAGCCCAGGTTCGCGCGCCGCAGCCGCGGAACGGTGAGTGAAGCGCGCGCAGCCCGGGGCGCGCTCTGCCTCCGGATTCAAATCCTCGGGGCAGTGCGGCGTCGGGAGGGGTGGGATACAAGAAGAGAGAACTCCTGGTAATGGACTACAGCTGGCTGCGAGAAAAACATCCCGAGAAAGGAATTTCTCTAGTTTAGTTAACTGAACCCAGAAGTCCCCCCCCGCGCTTGAGCTCAGGCTAGGAAAGAGGTGGAGAGCAAAAATAGAGTCAGGATAATATTTGTGCTCAGACACGTTTACAAACTCTTAGCAGGTGGAATCCTGGCTGGGCACGTGAGCAGTTTGGGGATCACACTTGGGAAGAGAAAAGGAGGCCGATTTTGGGGGAAGGGATTGGGGGTGGATAGGGGTGGGGATTGGGGGTGGGGGGATGTGGGGGGAGGGAGATGGTGACAGCTGCTTCACTCAGGTGCTGAAAAGTTTTGATTTGTGTTGTCCTTACGCAACAAGCGTGCCCTTCCGAATTTTGGGAAGTAGATCGGAGAAGCCACCCCTTCTCTTGATGAGAGTGTCAGGCTGTCATCCCCACAGCTCTCCTTCCCTGGCTGTCCTTTGAGTTGCTCAGGGATCTTGGGGTGATAGAAGTTGAATATCCAATATCCAACTAGATAGAACCCAGGTATGGCCGTAAAGCTGTCCAGGATACTCCCTTAAACATCCACGGGGGGAACGAAGGGCTAGTAATAGAGAAGGCCTGCTCGGGACCAAAGAATTGGAAGGATTTTCTGTTCCTGGCTTCTTTGCAGGCTGATTTTTCTCCTTGAGCATTTGTAAAGGCCATACCTGTTGAAGGGTTCAGTTGAATCAGCCACCAATGTGGGCCCATTTCTGAAGGGCAGTACTTGAACCACCTCAGATACATTGGGCTGGGACCCATGCGGAGAGTGAAGATGGGGGTCAGATCTCCCCCTTCCAGGTCTGTGTGCTGGCTATCCCTAGGAGAGGGAAGGAATGACTGAGAAAGGAAGAGTCAGCAGGGGCGTTACCTGGGAAATAGAAAGGCTCCTCTGAGGATATGGTGAGATGTGTGCGAAGAGGGCAGATAGGAATGAGCACGACATTCCTGGGAAGTGCAGGACTCAGTCTTGAGTCAGAAGACTGGTTTCTTCTCATCCTGGCTCTGCGGGGACCCTGCTGCTGTGAGAAGGCCAGGGCCTGGGCCTTGAGTTCCTCCTAAGGGGTCTGGGGAAGGCCCCCAGCTCCTTCCCAGGGCTGAGATTCTAGCCCCTCTGTGTCTGCATGTGTCCCTTTGGGAATCCTCTTCGGCGTCTGCTTCTTAGTATTCCACTACTTAGTGAACATTGAAGATGAATTTTGACTGTGATTTCTTTTTTTTTTTTAAATTATTTATTTCTAGGAGAGAGAGAGAGAGACAGCGTGAGCAGGGGAGGGTCAGAGAGAGAGGGAGTCACAGACTGAAACAGGCTCCAGGCTCTGAGCTGGCAGTCAGCACAGAGCCCGACGCGGGGCTCGAACCCACGAACCGCGAGATCATGACCTAAGCGAAAGTCGGACGCTTAACCGACTAAGCCACCCAGGCGCCCCTTTTGACTGTGATTTCATTCTTCCCATTTTGGAAGTTTGTCTTCAGGTCTGCTTCTGTTTAAAACCCAGACTGAGCTGAGGAAATGGGCAGGAAATGATGTGCTGGTATATTAGGACCTTAAAAAACAATGAATTGAATAGGATTTTCCCTCGAGGGGTCTCAGATTTTCAGAGCAGTTTGGTGTGTTTCTACTTTTACTTCTGTGTTTATTGTTTTGTGACCAGAATATATAACCTGTATACTTCTTATTTTAGAATTTCAGATTTTTTTGTGTGGCTTAAAACATGCTGTTTTTGTAAATATTTCATAATTATTTAAATAGAAGCAACCATATAGAGCAGGGATTGGTAAACTAGTTCTATGGCCAAACACAGCTCACTGCCTCTTTTTGTAAATAAAGTTTTATTGGAACACAGCCATGCTCATTTTTTTTTACACATTATCTATGGCTGCTTTCAGCCCTGCAAACCCTAAACTACTTATTATTTGGATCTTTACAAAACATGTTTGCAGATCACTGATACAGAAGATCTGAATTATATGATTAACAATGGAGATTTAATAAGATAAGAACATAGAGCATATTTCAATTAAAGTATCCATAGAACATTTAAAAAAAGTTACCATATTATTACTCTTCTATTTCATCTGCTGAAGACTGATAAAGAATATTAAAGTCTCCTAGAAGTATTAAAATCTATAACGATAGTGTTTCTTTTGATTTCTCCTTGTATTTCCAGTAGTTTTTGTTTTATGTATTTTGGTGCTATGTTATTTAGTGCATAAAAGTTTATGATAGTTGTATCTTCAATGTGGAGTATCCCTAAGTATTATCAATTTTTTTAATTAAAAAAAGCTTTTTGGTCCCTATAATAGCTTTTTGTCTTAACTAAACTTTGTGTGATATGAATACTTCAGCTTTACTTACTTTTCTTACCTTCAGCAAGCTATTTAATTTTGTACTTGATACATAATACCTGCTAAATAAACACTTTCTTTTTGCTTATTTTTGTGTTTATTTACATGCTTCCTTTGGTTTCATTTCTGAGTCCGTGGTTTTGGGTGATGTTTTTATAGGTATAGTATAGCTTAATTTAGTCTTTTTTCAAAATGAAAAAGTTACCATTTACACTTATTGTAATACTTTTGCTTGATATTGCCATATAATTTTGGGCCACATGGTCTGCTCTATCTTTTCCCATATTAGGTAGTCTATATTGTATCTTTAGATAGAGTAGGGTGCTTAGTGAATGGTCGTGCTATTCTCAGGGCTTAGAAATACAGGCTTGTAAGAAAAGATGATAAGTTTCACTTGGGACTTGTTGGATTGAACATGAGTATGTTATTTTTGTATATAAAATATTTAAAAGAAGGCATCTTGAGAGCTGTGAGCTGGTATACCAGTATGGACTTTACTTTATTCCCTTATTTTCTGGAAATTTTATTTCTTTTTTTAAAAATTTTTTTAATGTTTTATTTATTTCTGAGAGAGAGAGAGACAGACAGAGTGAGCAGGGGAAGGTCAGAGAAAGAGGGAGATACAGAATCTGAAACAGGCTCCAGGCTCTGAGCTGGCTGTCAACAGAGAGCCCGACGTGGGGCTCGAACCCATGACCGCGAGATCATGACCTGAGCTGAAGTCGTCTGCTTAACCAACTGAGCCACCCAGGTGCCGCTGGAAATTTTATTTCTTAAAATCCTGGGTCTAAAATATTTGGAAGTTTCACTCAAAATCTTATTTTCTTTTAAGGATTTCTAGTACATTATATTACAACAATTTATTTCACAATAATCTAAAGATCATATGCTTTGTTTAGAGTGGAGGAAGATGGTATGTAATGCCCCCAGGGAACTACCGGAAAGTAAAGAAACTGGGATATACACTGTAGTTATACTTGTTTAGATCTGCTTAAGGTGGTAACTTATTTTCTCTCAGTTACGACCAAAGAAACTCAATTCAGTGATGTTATTCAGAGGTTATTCATAAGCTGATGCCATAATCACTTTTATGTCATCACAATTAGGATAACTTCCCAGAACAGGAGATCCTGGATGTTTCCCTGCAGACACTTTCCATTTATAATGAATCCATCATCAAAGACAGAGAAATTCCTGCAGGACTCCACCCTTGTCTTAGAACTCAGTCTAGATAAAAATATGAGGATAAGCATCAGCCCATGTTCATCTTCAAAAATTTTTCTTCCCCATTACTCACACTTGCTAATAAATAACTCACTTTGAGTAAATATTCAGCGGCCAGTCTGAGTCCAAAACATTTGCTCAGCAACCACTGTGAAAAGCATATAGGGAGGAGGATACCAACAGATAGAAAGTTTGCTCTGTTTCTTTTTAGAAGCTCATTTTCTCATAGTTGAGTCAGCATTGATATTAATGTATAGTATAAAACATATATTTGGAAAGACTTGAGTACCAAGAAATACTTAATCTTAAAAACTACGAAGAGACCCATACATTCAGAATGAGATGGGACTAATGATTTTTCAAAGCCTTGAGATCGAGATAAGTTTTGAGTTACATTTCAAAGCGGTATGGTCAAGGGGATGTGAAGAGGAGGGGAAGGGTCTTTCTGGTTGGGAGAACAATGCACGTGCTGAGGCAAAAAACATGATTTTGTCACAATTCCCCTTGGGATAGAAATACTCTTGGAAGATTGGCTTGCCTTGCATGGAGGGGGGGAGGGGAGTCAGGCAGTGTTGGGAGGATCAGTTGGAGAAAAGCCATGATGCTCTGGAATCTGTTATAACAGACAAAAAGGAGCTAATATGTTAATCCAAAGATCCCTTCCCAGGACTTCCCTTCTGTGTTCCCCTTACACACCACCTACCTACCTTCCTTCCTTCCTTCCTTCCTTCCTTCCTTCCTTCCTTCCTTCCTTCCTTCCTTCTTTCTTTCTTTCTTTCTTTCTTTCTTTCTTTCTTCCTTTCTTTCTTTCTTTCTTTTCTTTCTTTCTTTCTCCTTTCCCTTCCCTTCCCTTCCCTTCCTTTCCCTCCCCTTCCCTTCCCTTCCCTTCCCTTCCCACTGCTCCTTGGCTTCTGGGAAACCAGTCCACTAAGGCTTATTATGATGATTATTTTTTACCAACCTCTGATCGCTAACAAAAATTTTGTTTTTAATTTTAGAGAGAGAATGAGCAGGGGAGAGGGGCAGATGGAGAGAGAATCTTAAGCAGGCTCCACACTTGGCATGGAGCCCAACACAGGGCTTGATCCCACAACCCTGGGATTGTGACCTGAGCGGAAATCAGGAGTTAGATGCTCAACCAACTGAGCCACCCAGGCACCCCAATCCCTGATCAAGTTTTGAACCATCTTTTGTCCACTCCTGCGCTGAAGAGATGGTATTCCCATGGTTCTGTCCTTGGCCCCCTACCCACCATACTTGTTCACTGTGTGATCTGGTTTTCCTTCCAAGGCTTCAGATACCTCCTCTAGGCCCACTCTTGCTTACAGCCTAAACCTCTCCAGAGCATCAAACTCACATGTCTGAGTGCAGAGGGGGTCGGCACAACCTGGTGTCCTGGAGCCTGGCTTGTAAGTGCCATGAGATCTTGGGCATTTTAATTTCTCTGTGCCTTAGAAAGGGGACAAATTAATAGGGTTGTTGTGGGAACGAAGCAGTGTGTGGCCCAGAGTAAACCCTCAGGAGGACTCTGTGTTGTCCTTTCTGGATGCCTCCAGCTGTATGTCCCGTAGTCATCTTAGATTCCCCACAGCCACGCTTGGCATCGGTCCTCAACTGCCTGCTTTTCTAGGCTCCATTCAGTTGCCTAAGCCAGAAATCTGGGAATTAGCCTGGACCCCTTCATTCCCCAAGCCCTCTGTCTTCTATCTTCCTAAAAGTCTCCCACTATTCGCTGCTCATTTTTGATGCCTCACCTCCCTCATCTCTGTAGCATTAAAAAAAAATCCCATTAGGTAGAATGGGCCACTGTTTTCTGTGTGCACGTAGCATTCTCTGTGCACCCTGTAACTCCTTTTTTGTATGTCAGTGTGACTCAGTTGGCCCTTCCGGGGCAGCAGACATACTTTTGGTCTGTGTGACTCGTACACTTAGCACAGTACCTAATACATTTATTTTTAGGCATTTAAAATTTTTTAATGTTTATTTTTGAGAGTGAGAGAGACACAGAATCTGAAGCAGGCTCCAGGCTCTGAGCTGCTAGCACAGAGTCTGATGCGGGACTTGAACCCATGAACTGTAAGATTATGATCTGAGCCAAAGTGGGACACTTAACCGACTGAGCCACCCAGGAGCCCCACAGGGCAGGCATTTAAATGTGTGTTGATCAAGTGTTAGTATTGCTCACTGTGGAGACTTCTCAGAGCCGATTTAAGTGGAGAATGGTAGGAGTTGGGGGCAAAGCTTCAGAGTTCCTAACAATGATTTCAAGAGGAAATGAAAAATTACATTATGATTAAGGCCACTCATGAAGGGATAGTCTTCACATCTATGTGATACTGAACATGTAACTTCTAAGAGTCTGTCTTGTCACCTATAAAATGGGTTGTAGGAATAGTCAATGAAGCGATAGATGTAAAAACACGTAAAAGAGAGAATACATACAAAAACGTAAACACTCAGCATGGTGCCAGGCTCTCCGGGGGACTCAGGATGCGGAAGTAGCCATCATTATTTTCATTCATAATTATATTGTGACTCTTACAATATATTGAATGAGGCAGTTCAAGAAAAAGAGAGAAAATTAAAATGCTACAAAATCACACATTTTCCTGGCTCAGGTATGCGGAGCCTCAGCTTCAACAAACACTTAAGTTATTTGGTATCACTCCCGAGGCAGTGCTAAGAGGTAGGTATTGTCTTCTTCATTTTCAGATGACAGAATGAGATATGCCTCATAAGGAGGAAGATGATAAGATCGGCTTTGGCGAGCTCTGGGCCCCAGGTTATTCATGTTCAGATACTGTGGGGCAGGGCGGAGAGGGGCGTGGCGCCGGCCACCAGCTTGGGCAACCTTCCAGGTCTGGGCATCAAGAGCTCTAGACCCTCCCTGGCCCCCCTGGGAAGAGAGGAGAGGAGTGTCGGGGAAGCTGGGGGACTCACCCGTGCTGGCATTTGTCCTTGGGTACCAGTTGGGGCTTTAGGTCTGTCAAGAGCAGACCCAGGTCTAAGGTCAGTATTGCTCCACTACCTGGTGGAGCCTCTGTTGTCCTACAAGTGGCCTCTGCCTGGTGGCCCTCTCCTTGCTTGGCCTGTGCTCTGACCCTTAGTCACCTCCAGTCCTGTTTTGGGGTTCGGCTAGGAGTTGGGAGGGCATGTTCTTTTAACGACAGGAGGTGGGGCAAGGAGAAGAATGAGGGGGAGGGAGAAAGAGATTTGGCAATGGTCTAAAAGGAGCTTTCTAGAGGGATGAACAGTGAAGTTGGATGAACTCACACCATCAAGTTCAGCACCCCACCCTCATTTTACAGAGGAGGGGAGGGAGGTTCCTGGAGATAGTGTCCACACAGGAAGCAGCTGAAAGCCCTTCTCTCTAAAGGGGCGAGGTGAAGACAGGGCTTGGACTTGAGCCCAGAAAGTGACTCCTTGCCTCCCCCTTCCTCCCTTCTCTCCTTCCCTCCTTTCTTCCCTAGCACCTCTTCCTCTTCTTCCTTTCTTTCTCCCTTTCCCCTCTCTTTTTTCTTTTTAACTTTTTTTTTTTCCTTTCACACCCTGACTCATTCCAGAAGGGTTTAGGGCAGCGTTGTTGGATTATTGGACCATGAGTGGTTAGCTTAGTTAGCAGCTGTAATAAGTGAAGGGGGTCTCACCCTTATGACTCAAAGCCCTTCCCTGTGTCCCAGGTCAGAGGCTACACACACCAAAACTGTACCATGTGGCTGCAAAGTACAGGGTTTAGTCATCAGGGAGTTGGGTGGGAACGTAGGACTGGAATCTAGTAAATCCTCTCTGCTTCCTGGGGAATCTCAGAATTCATGCTTTCCTGGGAGACAACTGGAGTCACTTAGAAAGGAGCATGGTTCCAGACAGGGCCCAGAGCCCCTAGCCTGGGACCCGAAGTGTGTTTTACACAGCCCACATGAGGAGGAGGATGGGAGAAAGGGAGACTGGGACTCAGGACAGTGAACAGGGAGCTAGCAAGGAAGCTAGGTACGACTCACCCAACCCACCCCATCCCCGAGCAGCCCCTCCTTTCCCACCGGACTCCACTTCTATCCCTGCGCACTCTCATCCATCCTAGTTAGGCAATTACCATGTATCAGGTTAGAGACTGGGGAGAAACATTTACCAACTCAGTCCCGGCCATCAAAGAGCCTTTCAATCTAGAAGAATACACGGACTTACCAATAGGTATTGCAGGGCCGCGTGCAAAGGGCTATGGTACGAAGCACAAGCCGGGGCTGAGGATGCAGAGCCTTACACTTTTTATGCAGGATGATGGCTCCCCCTCTGCCCCCCCCCATGCCAATAGAGTGGCTCAGAGAGGGCAGGCCTGGGGAGTGAGGGGAGGTGGGTCTTCTGAAGTGGTCCAGGTGAAGGGGACAGCCTTAGGGCTCAGAGGAGTGGAATATTCAAGAGACACTGAAGAGCTGTAATCGCAGGACACAAATGTTGGGTTTGCTAATATAGGGATTTCTCAGGCCATCTCCCAGCTCTGAGATGGACCTCAAGTTGGCTTTTGGTGCCTCTGCCTTGGGTTCACCAACGGGAGCCCCCCTGTGCTACCTCCTGCCCTCTCTCTTCTCTCCCACGGCCTTCTCTCTTGCCCTGCCTGCTGCAGATTTCACCCGTGCTCAAAGCTAACGCGTTGCCTGAGTGCTGATGGAGTCACCCCCCCCCCCACATTTCCAATGGCAGGTGCCCCCTGGCTTTAAAATTCTTACCAGACATAGGGCGCTATGGGTATAACACTGGAGTTAGAATTCTGGTTTGAATTCAGAATTGGATTCACTTGGCCCTGCCACGTCCTAGCTGTGTGACTTTGGGGACTCAGCTGGCTTGTGTCTCAGTGGCAGCAGTTGGAGGACGGGATAACGAGGGTATGAGCTATAGCGGAAGGTGGCTGTGAGGGGTAAATGGGCAGAGCGCCTAAGAGCATGCCTCACCCATGCCGAGAATGAGTTAGCGGTGAGACTTTCTCTCCCCGTTCAGAGCTGTCCAAGAGGAATGACTTCCTGCAGCCCCCATTTGGTCTTTGTAGGAGGTAGTCTTTTCTTGACGGGACCCCAAATCTCTCCTGACTTGGGTTACAAACGATGGCCGGGTAACCCCTGGTCTCATTTCATTTTCTCCTTTCTTGCTCCAGCCCTGAGTTTCCTCTCCAAGGCTAGTTTCTCTAGCTCCTTAGCACTTTATATTCCCAAATGCTTATTGTTCCCCTTGTCCCCTCAAGCCTTGCTTTCTAGAAGTCTTCTATAGCTTCTCAGAACCCTGTCCTTTCCCCCAGTCGCCTTCCTGGTGTCTTTTCCTCATCTGAGCCACTCCCTGGGTGACACGGCGCCTTCTCCGTACAGAGCTGCTTGTTAATGGGTCCAGTGAGTTTTATTTTCCTCTGACCAAATTCAAAGTACTTAGGACACTTTAGACCCATTGTGCAGCGCCTGTCGTGCGGGGGAAGAGGTGGGGGAGGGCTCACAGAGGTGAAGTGAGGATAATTCCAAAAAACTTAGTCACTCAGATAAATGCGTATTTACTAAGAAAAATTTTAAAAAGACAGTTGTGACAGAGTTGGGAAATATGAACCCTAACTGGATAGTTGATATCAAAGGGTTATTGTTAATTTTTAAAACGTGGTTAAGTTAAAAAGGAGTTTCATCTTTTTGAGATACGTGAAGTGTTTAAGTATAAAAGGATATGATGTCTGCGGTTTGCTTAAAACTAATCTAGCGAGGGGTGCCTGGCTGGCTCAGGTCAGTAGATCATGGGACTCTTGTTCTCAGGGTTGGGGGTTCAAGCCCCATGCTGGATGTAGAGCCTACCTTAAAATAAATGGATAGATAAAAATTTTACAAATCTAGTGAGGGGCACCTGGGTGAGTCAGTTGGTTAAGTGTCTGACTCTTGATTTCAGCTCGGGTCATGACCTCAGGGTTTGTGTGTTCGAGCCCCACGTTGGGCTCTGAGCTCACAGCAAAGAGCCTATCTGGAGTTCTCTCTCTCCCTCTGTCTCTCTGCCCCTACTCTCCCCGCTCCTCCAAAGTAAATAATTAAACTTAAGAAAAAATCTAGTGAGTGAGGTGGGGATGTAGACGAAGCGAACTTGGCCATATATTGGTAATTTGTGAAACCAAGTGATGAGTCCAAGGGGCCTCCACCATATTATTCTTTATTTGTGAGTATGCTTGACAATTTCAACATTTCTTTAAAAGCAGTGTTTTAAAGGCGCTCCAGGGACTGTTTCTCCATCTCCCATGCATGATTGGGGGTGGGAGGTAGAGGTGAAGTTGAGGGACATTGGGTTTCCTGCCCTCTCCACACCCATGGCCCATTGCTCTTGTAGGACCCTGGTCTGTGGAGGCCAGGAGACCCCCATACAACACCTCCCTACCCACCCTCCCTCACCCCCCTCAGCTGCCACCAGAAAGGAAGGGCCTGGGGCTCCAAGCTGGGGGCAGGAGGTTTCCGCCTCACTGCTCCTCTGTCCAGCACCACAGGCGCCCTTCAGGCAAACGCCTCGTCGGGTCTCTGACAAGACCTCATCAGGCCCAAAGTCCTTTATAGTTTTTCTGTGATTATGATGACTCCTCTTGAAAGGTGGGGAAGGGACAGTTGCAGGGCAGGGTGGGGAGGGTGAGGTACCTTTCTTGCTGGACACCGCCCTTCTGACTGATCCAGAGGAGGGGAGAAGGTGAGGGAGGATGAGATGCGCCCGGCCTGGGTCCCTTCCCTTGTGCGCACCGTGTTTGAACTCAACGGGGGTACTTCCTCTTCCGTATTCACGGTGTGGACCAGCAAGCGCTGTCTGCACGCCTACCCCCTACCACCGCGGAGTGGACATTCGTACGCAAGGCAGATCAGACTTCAGGTCCTTGTATTTCAGTAGTTGCCTGTATCTAAGCTCAGTCGCCTTCCTTCTTGCTCCTGTTTCTCATTCTGCACTGCCCTGAAGAGGTAGAACGTGACCCACGCTTTGCTCTGTGCTCTGCGCAGTAGGGGTGACTGCGGTGTAATTTCCGTGGGGCAGAGTGCAGTGTCAGACCCCTGGTGAGGAAAGGCCACGGGAAGCCTGTGGCAGTAGTGGCAGGTTACGTCTGTCTGTCTCTTCTGCTTCCCCCTTTACCACTGACTGCCTGGAATAGCGATTGGTGCTTGGTGGTGCTCAGGAAATACTACTCGAGTGTACAATACAAAGTTAGGCTTGGTGAGCCAGATTTCATGAAAAAGTTAGGAAGATAGATTTAAGCTGTAACTTACTTAGGTGAATTACTTACGTTATTTTATTCTAACACACCACACCTATATTATTCTAACATATACATAATATTCACATACATAAATATGTTATATTGCATATATATATACACACATATATATATATAATACACACACACACACACACACACACACACACATATATACACACACATACAATTTTTCCCCCCAACTGCTATGTGAATAAAACAATGCTAGGGCGAGTCCTGTCTCATCTAATTGAAATGCAGATTTTATATCTTTTTAAAATATTATTTTATTTTTTCATTTTTATTTATTTTTAGAGAGAGAAAAAATGCAAGTGGAAGAGAGGGCTGAGAGAGAGAGAGAGAGAGAGAGAGAGAGAGAGAGACTCTCAAGCAGGCTCCACAATCAGTATGGAGCCTGATGTGGGGCTTGATCCTATGACCCTGGGATCATGACCTGAGCTGAAATCAAGAGTCAGATGCTCAACCGGCTGAGCTACCCAGGCACCCCCAGATTTTGTTATCTTTAAGGGGAGCAGGTGTTTGAATTCTGTCTACACTGAGTAAGATGCTCATTTGCCCTGGACAGTCAGTGAAGAGTGGCCTGCTCTGTATCCCGCTGTGCTGTTCTCTGACTTGTGGTTTGATCATGAAGACATATGATGGAAGAAGGGAGGGTGGTGGTTTTCTGCTGGGTTGATCACAACATCCCATAGACCCATGAAGGGCCAGAGAAGTCTTGTCTATAAGCGTGTATGGGCATGTGGTGATGAAATTCTGAGCTGTTTCTTCTGCTACAAGGAAAGAAGCAGGATCTGGCAGATATTTTATACCGTTTCCTGCTTCCTGATCCCAGTGGTTTTGTTTCTTTCAATTCCTTTCTTCACAGTCTCTCCCTATTTGGCATTACAGGAAACTGAGATCTTTCACTGGTGATTTTCTGTGGAGGGGTTCTCAGTGAGCTTTCCCTTCCCCTACCTCTTTCCCTTGCTCGCTGCCCCCTGCCCTAACCATATTTCTCTTCTAGTCAGTTCAGGACTCTTCACTGTTGAGTGAGCAATCCTATCAGGAAAAGAAAAACTAAACCCAAAACAACAACAACAACAAATCATGCACAGATAGCATACAACAAAACAAAAGTAACGGTGTCTTAGAAACTAATAAACAGCCAGGTAATTCAGAAAAAAAGCTTGTTGATAAACTTTAAAGCCTTAGCACTTTTGAATTTCAACATCTTACCTGACATTGACTTTGGAGTTTGAGAGCCATACATTTTGGGGAAATGTACAAACTCCTTCTCTCTTCCGATTTCCCAATTTATCTTCCCAGAGTGCCCCGAATTCTTAGGAATTAGATTTCATGGGGTTTGGAGAATCCGCTGGGTCTGAAATTGACATGAAGGTTGTGGGAGCAGAGAAGGAAGCAGACCTGGGAGATCAAGGAGAGATACATAGGAAGTAATCTGCTATATAGCCAGTCAACTCTGATTGTCCTTGAGTCCAAAGCAGATTACCTGCTTTGTGGATCATCTTTCCCCCAGGAGCGCCTAGCCTGTGTGGGGCTGAACTAAGTGGAATCAAGACCATAAACAGAGCTGGTTTATGGGGCATCTAATGAGGAAGAAAAAGGGGAGGATGTAAGAGAGAGACAGAGAAAATGAGAATATGTCAGATTGCATTGAAGGCCAACTAGAACTCACTTGAGAGGTGGTACCTGCAGTAGTTGGGAGCATGGATCCTAGAATTTGAATTTGACCTATATTCAAATTCTGCTTCTGCCATTTCTTCCCTGTATGATGTTGGGCAAGTAACTTGACCTGTCTCTGACTCAGTTTTCTCATCGGTGATATAGGGCTAATTTTTTTTTTTTTATTTTTTTTTTTTAGCTCATAGAACTGCTTTGAAATTGAACTAGTATATATGAAAGGTGATTAGAAGAGTTTCTGATCCACAGTGAAAATGAGCATTCGTAATATTTTTCATCGGATTATCCACTGTGTTTTTGTGTCCTCCAAGACTTCTCTCCTTCGAGATAGTTACTAAAGAACTCTTTCTGACAGAGAAGACTCTTTCTGTCACCTTTTGGAATGAGTAGAGCCGTCCTTATAAACCTTGAGGCGGGGGAAAACCCTTCTAATATGTGACAGCAGAGCTGAAATTGAGGATCTGGTTGTAGTGAAGTCCATCTTCTCTTTCTGTAGAGAAATCTGCAGTTCAGATAACGCCTCTTCACCGTGAAAGAATGAGATGCTTACAAATGTCTGGAACAGAGGCAAAGGTGGAGAAGACCTTGAGACTGATAAATTACGATTAAACCTTTAAGCTCAGAGATTTCCATGTTCAATAATTCCTGAGAAAATACTAGCCACAAGTATCAGGAAGCTTGGCAAGGTATTTGTGACATATTTTTCGAAATGAGACCCTGAAATTCCTCAGCGGGGCACCGATCCCCTGCCTTCAGGGTACATATTAGTAGAGTTTAATTGTAGGGAGGCTTGGTTTTTTCCTCCATCAGTTTTTAGAATTTGCCACGAGAGGTGGAGAAAAGTTAGTAGCTTCATCTAATGTAGCAAGTTCAGAGGCAAAACCCTGGCCAAATATACAAAAGGTTTTCCTAATCTTTCGGGTCCCCTGTGGCCGCCCATTAGGAGACTCACCTCCCTTCCCTCCAACTTTGCTTTTATGCAGGACCAGAATGGCCACAGCATCCCCTAAGGGTTGCCGCTCAAGCCTGGAGGCCAAGTACCACAGACTTTGTGACACCACTCAAATCTGGGGCATCGTCCTAGAAGCGGTGGCTGCAGTGGGGGCCGTGACTTCGGTGGCCTTCATGCTCGGTCTCCTGACCCTCGTCTGCAGGGTGCAGGACTCCAACAGGCGGAAAGCGCTCCCGACCCAGTTTCTCTTCCTGCTGGGCGTGCTGGGTGTCTTCGGCCTCACCTTTGCTTTCATCATCCAACTTGATGGCAGCACGGGGCCCACCCGCTTCTTCCTCTTCGGCGTCCTCTTCTCCCTCTGCTTCTCCTGCCTCCTGGCTCACGCTTTCAACCTGATGAAGCTGGTGCGTGGGTGGAAGCCCCTGTCCTTGCTGGTGATGCTGGGCCTGGCCGTGGGCTGCAGCCTGGTGCAGGACGTCATTGCTATTGAGTACCTCGTCCTCACCATGAACAGGACCAATGTTGCCATCTTCTCTGAGCTTTCTGCCTCTCGGCGCAACGAAGACTTTGTCCTCTTGCTCATCTACGTTCTCTTCTTGATGGCATTGACCTTCCTCACGTCCTGCTTCATCTTCTGTGGATCCTTCACCGGCTGGAAGAGACACGGGGTCCACATCTTCCTCACCATGGTTCTCTCCATTGCCATCTGGGTGACTTGGATCACTTTGCTCCTGATTTCTGCCGTTGGCCCCGAGTGGGACGATACCATCCTGAGCTCAGCCTTGGTTGCCAATGGCTGGGTCTTCCTGTTGGCTTATGTTGCGCCCGAGTTTCAGCAGCTCACGAAGCAACGGAACCCCATGGATTACCCTGTTGAGGATGCATTTTGTAAACCTCAGCTCATGAAGCAGAGCTATGGTGTGGAGAACAGAGCCTACTCTCAAGAGGAGATCACTCAAGGTACACAGCATGGCTGGGTGAGAACCTCTTGTAGAATGACTAGGGAGAATCCTAGGATATTGTAACCTTAAGGAACAGTCAAGATTATCCAGGTCGTACCCCTGACAGAATAGACAGGGTCCCCAAGACAGGCTCAGATCTTGCTTAAGGTCATCCAGCCGGTTAGAGTTCTAGTAGAACTAGAAGCTGGCCTCCGGAGTCTTAATCTAGTACTTTCTACACGATACCCCGTGGGTTTCTCTGAGTCAAAATAAGATGGAGCAAAGGAATGATTAGAAAAATCCCTGGAGACTAGTAGGCGAGATTGTGTTCTTTATGGAAGATAGCTAGGCATTCCTTCTGGAAATATGAAGCCTTTATCGATTTGAATGCAGAAAGCCAAGCCATGATTCCTTGCGGGAGCGAGAAAGCCCTTTCACCCCAAACCAGCAGGAATCTCCATAAAGTTACTGACAGTTCTGATTTATCCTGCACAGGCACATCTTACTGTGTGTCTCTGGGCCCATGGGAGGGAAGATTGTACCTGACATAAAAGAATCAAATGGTTTTGCTCTTGCCTGAAGTCATGAGTCACCAGGTGTTCTGTTGTTCTCACAACCAAAAGAGGCTACGCTGATAGCTAGAGGCTGCCCTTGTCCTAGGGATCGATTCACACACTGATCTCTGGGGGGCATGGGTTTGGGGCAGGAGCGAGGGGCCTCTAAGGCTTGGTTCTTAGGTGCAGCGAACAGTTTTCTCTGCTTTCGAAGCCCAAGGTGCAAAGCCTCCTGGTGCTTCTCACAGTACTGTGATTCCTCTCCTGGGCACTTGGAAGACCAAAGGGGAACAGGGATGACTGGGAGGGACATTTTAGCACCCATCCACCCCTGTCCATTCTCATGGTGTCACTCTGTCACCGCGCTCCTCGACTCCCTGTTATCATCCCCTAGCTACGAGTCCTCCCTTTCCTCCTCCTTTCCATTCATTTTATAGGCCACCGTCCACTTCCTCTCCCCTAAAATACTTCCCTGGCTACCACATCTCCTGCTCGCATACGTCGCTGGCTCTCTCGGGTCAGCATTTACTCGGGGAGGCTTTTCCCAGCGAGACCCCCACAACCACGGAAGCTGTGCCCTCAGTCCAAACAAACCAAGTCGCCCAGTGCCGTTCCCTGCCTGTGTGTCCAGGCGCCAGGCATGTCCTTCTGCCCTGCTCTTGACCTTTTCCAGAGCACACGTTGCCCAGTCTCATTATCCACCCCTCCTACCCGCTGTAGAACTTTGAAATGCTCTTATCAGAGTCTGTCTCATTTCATAGCTATTTGTGTAGCCGTCATCTATCCTTTGCTCTCCAGTGCCAGCCTCCGGCCAGGAGTCCGTCTGCTTAATCCTCATATTCTCCGCAGTAACGCAGAGAACGTGTTTGAGGTGTTCATGGAGTAAACTGAATGGGTAAATTAGGTGGGAAATTTCAGTAAGCTGAAACAGGCGAATGGGTTGCTTTAAATTGTATTCACGACAATTGTGTGCATTTACTCTTCTTTTCCAGAGTTTACATCCCTCTCGTGTTCCCCAAATACCTAGAAAACAATTGCTCATCAGTTCTGCCCCCTCCCAAAGAAAGTAATAAAAATGGTTTTTCTTGGGTAAATCCGTAGTGAGCTTCACTCTAGGTAACAGACACCCCGGGACAGCTCTGTATCTGAAAAGACTTGTTTCAAGTGTGCTTTTGAAGAGGTCCGGGATTGAGGTGCACCGCCAGGGAAGGTTTTTGGAAAGGCGCTTCCCTAGTGACCCTGTGTTGGTGGTTATTCATTTATTCAACCAATATTGTGCTTGCTTTGTGTCCGGCCCTGGGCTTGGGACAGACTCTCCCCCCATACAACTCGCGGTCTACTGGGGGGATGGCTGCTTGGATACATGACTGTACTGAGGTGAGCACGGTGCAGGCGGTGGTGGGGTAATGCTGTAACCCCCCCTCCCTCTCTTCCAGGCCTTGAAGAGCTAGGCGATACGCTCTATGCTCCTTACGCCACCCATTTTCAGCTGCAGGTAAATGGTTTCTTTCTCCTTTTACATCAGCAGCGTTACCTGCCCCCCCCCCCCCCCCCCCCCCCCCCCCCGGAATGTCTGACCTTTGGGAACACAGGCCGTAGCCATTGTCATGGCCCCTGGAAGGCCACCTTGAAAGGGTAACATGTCTCCTCTCCCCATGATCTGCCTCACGGGTTAGCGCAGGACTCGGGAATGCAGGGCCTCAGGGGGAGGGTTAGATTCCCGCCCAGATTGGAGCTCTGTGGAAATACCTGGGAATTGGAGTGGGTTTAACCATCCGGTTGCTTCCTTTTCAGAATCGGACCTCCCCGAAGGATTTCTCCATTCCGCGGGCCCAGACTCGAACTAGCCCTTACAATGGCTATGAAGGAAGGACAGGCGGCAGTTAGCTGTTCGGAAGAGCGGGGCGAACACAGCAAGTCAGCCAACCAGGGGGGAGGTCAAAGGGCGGGGGGCTACACCCGGAGCCGCCTAAGGAAACTGTACCGAACCCTTTGGGAAGAGCTTCCCTTCGCTTCTGGAGTTGCTGGGGGCTAACAGGACGGCGGGTCCCAGCGCTCCAGGGTTTTCCTGTGTCCCATACTTAGGACCCGACTTCTGAGTGGGAGGGAGTCGCAGGCAAACTCAGGGTGTGCCCCTCGCTGTGCCCAGTCACTTCCCAAGTGGTGAGAGCTCTGGTCGTCTGACCGCTTACTGGCTGGAGGAGACCAGTTCTTCTAACTCAAGGCTGGTTTTGCGAGGACCGCTTGGCCCGGAGCAGGACAGCAAATCTGAGCAAACACAGCCAAGGCCTGTCCCTGCCGAAATCCACCCTGGAAGCCAACTTGCTGGCACCCTCCCTCCTTGCCTGGGGGGGAGAGGCTGAAGGTCACACTAAACGTTCTCGTCTCTCTGGTGCTACCACAGGGCCCCTGTGGGTCCCCAGCACCAGTTCACAGGTCACCACTCCCAAACATGCTGTCCACCCCCAGACTGAAGCTCCCCTTTACCAGAGGTCCCTCTTCTGTATCTCACTAGCAGGGAGGACCCCGATTTCTCTTTGCCGGGAGAATCATCCCTTCCCTCAGCCCCTTGCTCCTCAGCTTCTGTAAATAGCTTCGCGCTGCGGTCACCACCTGTGTTCCGTAAGTGGGCGTTGTCCTCAAAAGGAGAGAGTTCCTTGTATAATAAGTTATTCACTGTTCCTCACTTGGAGATGCAATAAAGATGCGGTGGCAACTCTTTCATGGCGGCTGGACCTGAAGGGGACGTGGTAGGCTCTTGTCTTCTTCACATGGAGCTGAAGACACGGAGCCGAAGTTCAAGGTTCGGTTCCAGGGGGTGAGAGGCAAGGGTGAGAGGGGGAGCCAAGAGGGGTCACGGACCCTGAGGTTTTGCCCCAAGAGGGCAGAAGAGTGATAACCTCGGGATGGGCTTTGGTGGTCCTGATAGGACAGGGAGGGGACCTCAAGGCCAGCGTCACGATCACAGGAGGTTTAATTGTAGGAGGGGATAAATTCAGATCCCTTTTTGACACAACCGGTTCATGACAGCCCTTGGAAAAGGCATAGTGACTAACAATTATCATTTAGTTAATCCTAGAAACAGCTCTGTGGGACGGGGCAATAGGAAACACTCTTTGGTGGAGGAGAACGTAAATCCCCATGTACAGAAATGGAATGGCTTAGACATTCATAGCTGAGTTTGGGAGGCACCTCCTAAGAGCCTGATGCTGTTTTCCATCAAAAGGAACAACCCCGTGTGGGAAGAGGTGAGGTTAGGTTGGAGAATTAATGACACTATGAATTAAGGATGCTTACATTCCACAAAGATTTGGTTTCCCACATGGCTTTGTACTCACATTAGCCTAGTTTTATATTGAAAAGGGAGAATTACAAATAATGAGGAGGATCCTTCTAGACCATTCTAATCTTTCTTGAGAGGCCCTGACTCAGCGAGGCTGTTGTCAGGCGAAGACAATATAATTTCACGTGTGTTACCTGCCATGGTGTGTAGGTACTCAAGAAATACATATTCCCTTCCGTCTTCTCTTTCCTCCTCTGGTTGTTAGCCCGTCAACCAAGCAAAGGGGGTGGCGTGAAAGGCAAAGCCACAGAATCTGCTTTTTCGTTGGGGACCAGGATCTGCCAGGCTCTTGGTACCCCCATGACCGCACTCCTCAAGTCAACCTCTTCAAAAACAGGAGAAAACACGGAAATGGCGCCCATTGCTGGCTTCTCTCCCAAGAAGTACAGACTTTGGGCAAGGAGAGCATCACCTCACTGAATTCTTGTTTCCTGCCGGGAGGTAGATAAATGCTCCCCCTTCGAACAGCCTTTGTCAGACCCCGTCTGTGGCTGCTACCCTGTCTTCAGGTCTCACGTGTTCAGGACATAATTAAACTCTTCTGTTAAAATAGGGACGTCACAGGAACCGGAAGCTGGGGTACCTGACAACTACTACGGTATTGAATACGAGGGTTTCAAAGACTTCCCGTAGGTCTCCATCTCCCCGGGGCTGAAATAGAATGTGCAAATTTAGCCCAGCCTAGTCCTCCCGTGATGCCAGTTGATGGATGGCTGGGAACCAAAATGGCATCTCCTTTGAACTAAATGGGTGACAATGAAATGAAGCTCAACAACCTTCCTCTCATCTTTCACCGTCAGATGAGAAATAGAGCCAGTCTCTGCCTCTGGCTTCAGGCGGAGGCTGTTCCGCTGCTGCCATACTCCGTGTTTCCACTTGGTGGCGGTAAAACCTCGGGGATCAGCCTCAGGGAGCGAGGGGCGCGGAGGCAGAGCCCGAGGCGTTCTGTGGGCTTGAGGCAAATGCCCCATTTTAAGGGGCTTGCATGTCTGTGCCGTTCGTGTCCTCCCTCCCATCGTCGCTAAATGACCCATGTCCTCTGCCGGACGTTCATTGCCCGGCGCCTTATTTTTGTGACACTCTCCAAGGTATTTGCAGCCCATTTGCATGCGATCTGGCATCTTTACAGATAACAGTCTCAGATGCTGTTGTTATTAATGTCGACGAGTATTTATGTGGTGAGAACATTGGCTTTTTGTCAGGGAACGGGTGCCAAAACAAAGAGTACAGCCTGGCCCTGGAAATGCAGCAGTAAAGCACAGCCCTCCGCGCCCCGCCCCCATGCGTTCTGGGGTTCCTTCCTTCGTTTCTCTCCTTGTCGTTATTGCTGAGAACCGAGCTGTGCGCAGCTGATCTTTTCCTTCCTGGCCCACTTCCTCCGGTTGCTATCGGGGCTTTGCAGGTTTGCCACCGTCCCAGCGTGGAATTATTTTGGAACCGGTGAGCGAGACACGTCTTTCCCAAGTGTGGACTGCTGACACCCGGGTCTGGGAGAGCTTTGCCCGTGCGACGGTCCCGCCTGGGGCCATCTCCTGGAATCCCTTCCGAGCAGGGCGGACAACGCTTTGTCCCGCCTCCCCCTCCCCGTGGCTTCAGGACCTTCCAGGTATGCAGAGGGGTCTGTGCGGCTGGGTGTCGGTGCCCGACCCTCACTTCCGCCACCTGCACACGGCTGGCACTCTCTGAACCCTTCAGAAGGAAACACTCCAGAGCCTATAATGTTGGCGTTCGAGGTCACAGAACTTCTTCAGTGGGTGCTGCATGGCCTTCGTCTTACAGAGGAGAGAACTTGGGCCTAATGGAGTCAATATGACCGGGGCCAGATTTCGGGTTCTGCGTTCTGTCTACTGCCAGCACTTGCGTGGTCAGTTTTAGACCCTCCCCTGCCCGCTCTCCGCACCCCCCCCCCCAAAGTGCGTGTTTGAATAAAGAAGCCAGTAAAACGGCCAAGTCACCCTCTATTTGAAGCTTCCATCTCATTTTCCTTTGCCTCCCGAATTGCCTTTTCTTCCCCTGACTTCCCTGCTAGTGTCTCCTCTTCCCTCCTTGTGCAAGCTGTAGAGAGAAGGAGGGGCTGAACATGGGCGTGTGTGGCTAACCCCAGGTCACTCCCTGCCAAGGCCCAGGCCAAAGGGACAGTTGCCTCTTGGGAAAGTAGCCTGTAAGAGGAGGATTTGTAAGACAAGGCAGAGCTCATCATCTGCCCTGGCGGCGTGGCCATCCTTCCTCTTCCCGGACTCCCATATTGAGTCAAAACCCGTCCCCAGCGCCTCCGATGCTCCTGGTTGTGTGGCGGTATCTGTCCCCTCAGCCCGCAGGGGGTTTGTCCCAGCACTCTGGAGTCTTTCACTCCCGTGTGGGTCCTGAGGGCACATTTCTGAGGCAGCACTTGAGAAACCTCTGAAAGCAATAGTTCTAGTCATGACCTGACCCACGTGTCTCGAGCACCAGATGCAAACACGATGATTGATCTTCAACAGGAAAGAAGGTGAGGGCGCCTGGGTGGGTCAACTGGTTAATAAGCGTCCGATTCCGGCTCAGGTCATGACCTCGCGGTTTGTGAGTTGGAGCCCCGCGTCAGGCTCTGTGCTGACAGCTCAGAGCCTGGAGCCCACTTTGGATTATGTATCTCCCTCTCTCTCTGCCCGTCCCCTGCTCTCACTCTGTCTCTCTCTCAAAAAATAAATAGACGTTAAAAAAAATTAGAAAAGAAAAGAAGGTGAAACTTTGATGGGATTTGGTTACCACGTGTGTACCAGCTGCTTCTAGGTCAGGCTCCCTTCCATATTACTGTCTAACAGTCCTGCGGGATTATTATCAACTCAAAAAGAAACGAACAAACAAAACTCTGACAAGCCCATGTAGCTCCTCCGCCCCTGAGCTCTGGGGCATGGTGGGAGGGGCTAGCACCGAATCCCGTGATTATGTAAGACTGCTTTCTCTCTCTCTCTCTAAGAAGGAATAATTCCAGATCAAGTACTTTTTACCCACAAGAGATTGAAGCAGAAAAAGCACATATTGATTTTGGCACAGCGTCTTTATGAACAAGATGGAAAAAGACAGGTGTAATGGTAATAGAGTTAAGTGCAATCGTTAAGTCAAACACTCAAGAAGAGATCAGTGAAGAGATGGAGGTCTCTAGCGGTTTCCCGTAGGGCTCTGTCTTTCGATCTGTTTGGGTAACACTCTTATCAACCACTTAGTTAAGAACAAAGCATGGATTTATCACATTTTGCACACGATGCAACACTAGGAAAGACTGCATAATAAAACGAGAATACAAATGTAGTGCCGAAGACTGCAGTGAAGATCCCAAACCAAGAATTTAGTTTAATGCATGTGAATGTATTCATCTCGCCCTCCCCATCCCCCAGCCTTGCACCCTATAAATTACGTAAATATTGTTTGGAAAGGCTTGGTTTGACAGTAGGTTTTAGGAAGAAGACCTGGTGGGTTTAGGCATCTCTAAGACTGATGCCGACCGGCGATGTGGTTCAGCAGGTAAAAAGCCAAGGAGATCGCAGACAGCACTGATAAAATTCTCTGGGTTGGGGCAGCTGCTGTTCCCGGTGAACTGGGCGCATGTTATCCCACCTCAGAATATTAAATCCATGTCTGTGCATCTCGCTGTAATTGGGCAGCTTCTAACAGGGGAGCTGTTTCTAGAATTGCGTGATATACGGCACGGTTGATGGAAATGGAGATAACTTCCCCTGGAGAGGGTACAGTCTCCTCAACGCAGGTCACATTTATTGGGTGCTTGCTCTGTGCCAGGTTCCATTTTAAGGGCTCTATTTGAATAATATCATTGAATACTTACAAAAACCGTATGAGTTATTATGACTATTTATCTCCCTTTTGCTTAGTAGCTGCAGAAATGGAAACCCTAAGGTAACCTAGCGACCAAGTGGTAGGGGTGGGGTGTCAAAGCCCGGTGGGCTGCCTCGGGATCCCTTACACAAAACCCTGCACTGCCTCTCCGCTGTCTTTGATAATAACAGCATAACAGGTGGCCCGATGGTTAGAAATTTCAGGGATGCAGCTCCCAGAAGAGCTTCCTGCAAAGTGGTGGGTTGTCTCCTGCTGGATGTATTCGAGATCAAGGACGCTCTGTTGAGGATGATCAGAGGCATCTCGTGTTCGGAGTAGGCTAGACCAAGAGGCTCAAGGAGTCTCAGAACTCTTGGGGTTTTGGAGTTTTACTTGCTGTGTTGTTCTTGGCGTTAGATGCTAAAGACGCTAAAAAAAATATCAGTTTTACTATGCGGTTTTCTTCTCCCACACCTGCCACCCCAAACACTCCCTTAGCCCCCCGGGGAAAAGGAAATGTTCTTCTTTGTTTGGACACACCCTCATCTGTTAGTAAGTGTGTTATTTTTGGCTGTCATAATCCATCCTCTGGCTGGTAGTTTTATTTTACAGAACAATTCCTCGGAGCCTTGCTTTGGAATGGAAGTTACCATGCGAATACTTGGCATGCTGTATTTAATCACACTGCATTGTGATATGATGATCACATGGACTCCTTTGCAAAGATACTTGAACTTAGTATAAACTAGCGTGCTCCCCCTGCCCGAAATATAGCCCGATGGAGTTCTTTACACAAAAGCTATCATTTTTAAAGTACAAAAAAACAGGTCCATGCTGTTCTTTGAGGGCGATTAATTGCATAAGAAAGACACTCATGGTTTGTATTGCTCAGCAAAATCAAAAAGGTTTGTGGGTTGTGCTTGTATAGCCTGAGCTTAGTCATCTGAGTCATACGCCCGTGAACTCTGTGAACACTTTGGGAACGAGGGAGCGGGTCAGAGGGAGCATCTGAGTGTACTTAGGTAGCTGCGAGAGAGGGAAGCAGACAAAGCTGAATTGGGGGGATAGAGTGGGAGTGAGGGAGGGCGTGGAGAGAGAAAGCCCCTAGGTAGGAGGAAGGGTTAGAAAATCAGGCACCTGCCAAGATAACGAAGAAAAAGGTATCGTGAGGTGAAATGAAAGTTAAGGCCTTAACAATCAGAAATTCAGGAAAACACGAAGGTACAATTCCCCAAGTGTCCTGAGCGGTCCGTGCAACTGGGCACCCGCATCACGGAACCGCTTAGTAAGGGAGGTCATTTTTGTCTCAAAGTTCCCAGCAGGCCTCGCTTCAGGAATGAGGGGGATGGATGATGTGAGGAGAAACAGCCTCCAAAAGGCGCGGCCCCTGGCCTGTGCACAAGGTGGGTCGTTTCATGACATTGACCCTCCCACAGCCCCGTCCCTTCCTTTTCCTGGCACACCTGGTGGCTGTGACATACCGAACTGGAACCTGAAAACTGTGCCCACCCAGGTAGCTGGTGCGTGTGTGTGTATGTGTGTGTGTGTGTGTGTGTGTGTGTGTGTGTGTGTGCAGGCACACATGCACGTGTGTGTTACATTTTATTTTAAGAGGAAATACGAGGATAGGAAGAAAGATAATTCTTTTTTTTTTTTTTTTTGGTTAGAATAATTGAAAAAAAATTTTATTTTAGAGAGAGAGAGAGAGAGCTCAAGTGGGGAAGAGGGGCAGATGGGGACAGGGAGAGAGAGAGTCTCAAGCAGGCTTTATGCTCAGCGGAGCCCAACTCGGGATTTGGTCCCACGACCCTGGGATCATGATCCGAGCCGAAATCAAGAATCGGATGCTCAACCGACTGAGCCACCCAGGTGCCCCAAGAAAGATAGTTTTTTGAATCAATTCTGCACGAAGGATAAAAGGAGAAGTTTTTAGGTTCTCCAAGTGTCTTTTCCAGCAGTCTGTGGGAGTCTCTGAGATCCCTAGTATGGGCGTGGGTGTCTGCTGGGGTGTATGCATGTGTGCACACTCAGCCACACAGCACATCTATGTGTGTAGCCAGAGATCACATGTAACTGTAAGGCACAGAGTCATTTCCAACAGTGAGGTGAGACCCTTATACTTAATCCCATTCACTCTGTGTACGCGAACATATTATCATGGCAGTAAAAACATCTTTCCATTCGAATCAGTAACAAAACAGAGGTTGATTGTGAACTGGAGACGGGATGATGCCGCCAGCTGTTGCGACCTAGGACTCACGACTCACCCTGTGCCCTGGCTTTCCACGACCTTTCTCATACACCCTTAGGGCGGTGTCACAGTCAGATAGCTTTACCTTGCTTCTTATAGCTCCCCAGATCCCTGCTTTTCTCAATATCTTTTCTGACAGAAATGCAGTCTGGTCTGAAAAACCTTCCTCCATATCGTAAAGAAATTTGAGGACATAACTTATACACCTGACTGAGGTTAATCCCAGGTAGGTTTTCACGAGGCCATTAGGTTTGGCCTAAACCCTTAGGCAGGACCTCTCATTCATATTCACCTATGGGGACACTTAGAAAGTGACAGGGATATTTTAAGGCACACGGGGGTCAAGGGGGCTGCTGCTCACTGCCAAGACATAGCCAGTCTGGGGCTCTGGTCACCTCAAACCCTGCCCGGCACCCCCCTCCCCCACCGCCCCCCGTGTCTGGGGAACCAGCATTTCACCGTCTTCCTGGGATTCCTCGCCTCCCTCCTGTCTGGTTTGCTAGTCCTTCTTGGGTCTGACCCTGCAAGTTAGAGTTCTCAATGGCGCCAATAATTCCCTTCGGAGATGAGTTTTTCTGTAAATACTTCTCTTGAAGGGTCCCGCCTCTACCTGCCTCCCACTTGGGTCTTGCCCCCACTCTTCCCAAATCTCCCCAAACTCTTCTTCACAGTGTTTCCACCTCAGTCCGCTGAGGCCTCCTACCAGTCGGGGTCATGCTGGTCTCCCACAGCATCCGGTCTTCAGAGGACCAGCCTGTTTGCGCCAAGTACTCGAAATTTGCAATTATACTTATTTGCTGGTTTACCTGTTTTTTTCCTACTCTTCTGCGCGCTTCAGGAAGACGCGAACTCATTTTGTTTCCTTCCGTATTTCCCAGGGCCCGGCACAGTGTCTGCACACATGGGAGCATTAGTTGCATGAACGAATACAATTTTGGGGTGAGAGGTGTCTTTTTAGTTTGTCACAGGCTGATTGGGTTTAGAGCATCTCATTTAGAGAACGCCCGTGTCCGATTCCCTCCGGTCTGTTCTGGTGTCTACAATGCCATTTCTCCTGAAATAATTTTGATTGATTTCCACTGATCAACCATGAGGTTTTTATTTTTGTTTCTTATTTTTCATTCAAGAACACTTAAGTCCAATGTGATAAAAGCTACTTACAAGCCGGAGGCTGGGAGGAAAGAAAGGAAATTCTTTTTAGATTTTGGACTGAGTGCATTTCATCGCATCCAAGTTTTATTTCCCTGAGGCTTTTCCTTGGCAAGCTTGGGAAAGTGCTGTTTCCTAGGAGAACCACACAAGAGCAAACCTCACATATAAGAGAGAAAAGCATCCCCCAAAGCAAAAATCAGAAAAGCATTTTAGATTGTTCCCCCCAAAGATCAATTGCAATCTTCTTCTTTTTTTTTTTTCAAGCACATTACTTTTCTAAACTGACTCGAACCAAATGGATGCACAAGGGCCTTTCAGCCTGTATAAACCAAACTGGAAATAGCCGAGTATGCCAGCAAATGGGCTCAGAAAGGATTTATCTTCCTAAATTTCAAGGCAGTAAGCTGCTTCTGGCAAGCAGTGTTTTCTCTTAGGAGAACTGGGGGAGTGTGTCCTGGGCTGAACGTGACACTGGGCAGGAGGGAAGGTGCAGATTGGAAGCTGAATGTTTCCAGTGACAGGACTGACTCATAACGCCTTTCCATTGGTTGTGCCATTTCTTCCTTCCTGGGCCAGGCTGGGAAAGCCCGGACGGTCTCAGCTACAAACCAGAGCAAGGAGGGAGACTTTCCTCATCAACAGAGCAGGGCTTCCCAAACTCACAATATCTTTTTTTTTTTTTAAGTTTATTTATTTATTTTTGAGAGAGAGCTGGGGAGGAGCAGAGAGAGAGGGAGGCAGACAATCCCAAGCAGGCTCTGCGCTGTCAGTGCGGAGCCCGACGTGGGGCTCGAACTCATGGATGGTGAGATCATGACCTGAGCTGAAATCGAGTCTGATGTTTAACCGACTGAGCCACTCAGGTGGCCCTCACACTGTCTTCCGAGTCCCATGGGAACTTGTTAAAAATGCAGTGTCCCAGGGCCCTCTCCTCGAGGTTCTGATATAGTAGCTCTGGGTCCACCTAGGAGCATTTATATTTGGAACAACTATCCCAGCGGACTCGTCTGATTCGGCAGGTTTGAGGAAAGGCGTTGGGTAGTGAGCCACATTTGTTCTTCTTTGGCAGACCCACCAGTTTTCCAGGCAAATCCTAGTCCCTGCCTCCCCAACCTTTGAACTCCAAGCCAGAAGAAGACGCTCAGTGTTCATTCAGCATGTAATGTGGTTCTGTGAACAGTACTTAGGCTCCCTCTCTCTGGAGGGGCCGTGGTAGAGACGCCCCAGCGGTGGGACTGGATATCAGGAGACAATCCCTTTAGGGATGGAATGGCCCTTTCCAGCACTGGGACCTCACTGGGGGTCCCCTCCTTATACTCCTGGTGTAACCACACCTCCCCCCAATGGCCACCTTTGCCTCCAAGCTCCTTTCTGAGTGTCTGTCTCTGCTGGAACCCCACGGCCTCCTGTGCTTCTGCGTATTTCCATTTCAAACCCAGGTGGTTTGTTTGTACTCATTTGCTCTTCTCTCCACCCCCGATGTGTTCTTCTCTGGAACCCGCCTTCTCCTGGGTTACCTCTGCTACAAAATAGAATCCTTATTCACCTAGGTACCCAGGCCAGGATCCTGACTTCTCCCCCGTTCCCCATTCCTTACATTGAATCCCATGTATCTGTTTAAGGCCATGGTTTGCAATCCTGGCTGCAAAACACAATCATGTGGAAAGATTTTGAAACATACCCATGCCTGGGCTCCGCTCCCAGAAATTCTGATTTAATTGATCTGCGGTGAGGTCAAGCCATGGAAAGTTTTTTGTTTTTAATGTTTACTTATTTAGCCTGAGAGATAGAGAGCAAAGTGGGAAAGGGAGAGGGGTGGGGGAGAGAGAGAAGAATCCCAAGCAGGCTCTATGCTGCCAACACAGAGCCTGATGTGGGGCTCGAACTCATGAACTGTGAGATCATGACCTGAGCTAAAATCAAGAGTGGGACGCTCAAATGGCTGAGCCACCCAGGCGCCCCAAGCCGTGGAGAGCTTTTAAAACTTCCCAGGTGATTCTAATGTGCAGCCAGGGCTCTCTCTCCCCCCGTTACACCCTTCCTTCCACAGGAGGCAAATCTGGTTAGCTGGGTGGGGGCCAGGGCTAGGAGCGTAAAGCACTTAACCTTGGGCACAAAATTCAAGGAAGCACCAAGGCCCGGAGTAATCAAGATACATAATATGTTTAAAAATCAAAATGAATGCAAAAAGGGCCACGATAAACAACACACCGACATTTTATAAAAACAGGCTGTTGCGGTTTGTCTGTTTTACAAGCCTGCATTATTTCACAACGGGAGAAATTGTTTCTGATCGGTCCGCGGTTCCCAGGCTTATGTGGCTGTCGTGTCCCTCCTGTGGGTTTGTGAGGGTTGCCAAAGGCGCGGAAACAGATTAGGCAATCGACTTAGATTTTCTTTTTCATTGGAGAGTTTCCATCTGGTTCAAAGCTTGGGAGATATTCTGATAAGTGTAAACAGGAGCGCACATTGTGCCTCTTGCCTGAGATGCAAACGCGGCTCAACACAACATGGGCTTCTCCCTTCGCCACTCCTCGTTCCCAGGGCTACATCCCTGCCTTTGCGATACACGCTCTGCGTGAGCGGACCAAGCCCAGCTCTCCAGCCGCATCTCCTGTGGTGCATTTGCGCTCCAGCAATAACAAATGCCTTGCGGTTCCCTGGATGTGCCTTGGTTTTCCCTGCGGCTACACCTTTCCACGGGCATTTTTTTCTGCCCTGCAAACCTGGGCCATGGCAGCCGAGTAGTTTGCTGTTGTTGTTGACTGTTGTACTGCACAGAGGCTGAGAAGGTGAGTGGGGTTGGAATTTAGCCTCGCTCCACTTACCAAGCCTTGCGTCCTTGCGGTTGGAGGTTGGGGGGTGGGGGGCACCTTTTCTAATTCATCCACTTTTAGGGGCACATTTTTCTGGTTTGCACAAAGTCTCCTTGTTGGTGGCCGCTCTGCGTAGCATTCCCTATATCATCTGCCCCATGAGTTCCTGCCTACCATTTGAGACAGAGCGCAAGCTTTGGGCTGTGAAGTCTTCCTTGCCCTCAGTCTCTCAGGCAGAGTGACTCTGTGTTCTAAGTTACTGCCTCACCTTTTGCATGACTTTTATGATGGCAGCTTTCTCAGCGAATTGTAATTATCTGAATAACTGTGGAGCCACATGGCTGGCAGATCAGTCTGGCATATATCAGTCAGGAACAGGGTGGTTTTTTAATCTAAGGATGTCTTTGAAGAGTACTAGAACAATCAGTGGTAAAGGCAAATATTCAGACAAGTACCTCCTTTTCCTTCAGGACACCAAACAACTGGTTCATGACTAAGTTAGTCGGAATGTGCTGGGCTAGCTAAGGTAACAAGTCTGACTCTGGGTGACTTAATACCAAAGTTTTATTTCTTGCTTATGCTACGTCTTCATCGTGGAATTCAGATGCATAGAGCTGCCACTGTCTGAGACAGTGCTTGCCACCACGGAAGAAAAAGAATCAAACTCCTCACGGTCCCGCGCCAACAATTAATTGCCTCTGCCTGGCTTTGACTTTGCAAGTGGCATCATCTCTGCTCTAAGTTACTGGCCTGAATTAGTGCCATGGTCACCCAGCCTCCAAAGGGCAATCCTGTCATATGCCTGGAAGGCAGGAGAGTTTGAAATTTTTGGCAAACAGCCTGTATGACTACCAGAGTTGAGACTTTCCATAAAATGGACTGATTTTCCTTATTTCCTAAACACTCCTACCATTTGTTTCGGCATTTAGAAAAATGAGTTATCGACATCAGAATGTGGCGATGACAACTGTGGCTATACACCAAAAGCACGGTCTTTTCTGGAAATCTTTCAGTGACATCTTTGCCCATAAGTAAGGGTTCTCATAGGGTATGTGTGTTTCATTTTCAGATTAGACTGAAAGTAGTTCAGGTTAGACTGTAAAAAACAGCAGAGTGGTAGTGGCCCAAATGCAATTTTAGAAGAGATTCTTAGTATCTTAGAAAGATTTATATATATATATACATTTATATATATAATATGTAATATATACACATATATGTAATATGTGTACATATATATGATACATATTATATAAATATATAAAGTTAAAAATATATAACTATTACGTGAATATATACAAAGTAAACATATAAACATATACATATATGTAGAAATAGAAATCCATTGCATCATTCATCCAATTGATCAAATGAGATAGTGAATGTGACAACCATTTGTAAATTGTAAAGTGCTAAAATGTGAAGTGCTATTTAAAAACAAATTATTATTAGCCTAAAGGACCCCAAAGTGTAGTCATCCCAAAGATCTGTATATCCTAAGATCTCATCCTGCTATAGGCATTTCCTTGTTTCTTTTCCGTGGATTTTCATTTGCTTTTAACACAATCCCCTAATAATAACAGATCTAGCAAACATTTTTAAAACTGTGAATCAGCTGTAAATTCCAATAAAAAAACCCCCAAAAGCTCAGTTTTTCCAGACAGAAAGTGCCCTGGGAATAATACCATTGAAATTGACATTAAGGAACTTAAAAATGAATTCCAGAAGTCTACACAAAGTTCTTTTACATACAAATAAAGTCCACGGGGGAGCTACAGTGAAATGTTCCCTTTGTAGAATATATTTTTAAAAGTCCAGCCCTGTTAGTATATTCAGGTGGGCTCTATTTTAGGAAGATGAGCAAATTTATAGAGTCTTAAACACAGAAAAATTAAGCAGTAAATTTCACATTTAAGAGGAATTTTATTAATTTTTTTTTGTTGTTGTATGGGTTTTTTTTTTTAAAAGGTTAATTTATTTTGAGAGCGAGAGAGAGCGCGAGAGCATGCACGGGAGTGCTTGTGTGGGGGAGGGGTAGAGAGAGAGAGAAGCAGAGAGAGATTCTCAAGCAGACTCCACGCTGTCAGTGCAGAACCTGATGCAGGGCTCAATCTCAGGAATCGTGAGATCATGACCTGAGCCAAAATCAGGAGTCAGATGCTTAACTGACTGAGCCACCCAGGCGCCCCTAAAAAGAATTTTATTTTATTTAAAAAATTTTTTTTAATTTCTGAGAGAGAGAGAGACAGCGTGAGCAGGGGAGGGGCAGAGAGAGAGGGAGACACAGACTCTGAAGCAGGCTCCAGGCTCTGAGCTGGCAGTCAGCACAGAGCCCGACGCGGGGCTCGAACCCACCGAACCGTGAGATCATGACCTGAGCCTAAGTCGGGCACTTAACTGACTGAGCCACCCAGGGGCCCCAAGGAATTTTAAAAGCACACTCCCTGGGTACATTTATATCACATAAAAGAACATGTTATGAGTTAAAAATGTCAGTTTCATCAAGAAAAATATACATGCAATACTATAATTTGTTTATTTCCTTTCCCTGTGTTTTCCACCTTTTTTATGAATAGCTTCCTCTGTATCTGCTTTACAACGTATACTCCATTATCCTACAATAATTGGGCAATAACACCTACTACTGAAATCCCTACCAGTTTAGTTTATCTTGAGCCCTATGGTGACACACAGTTATCTCAAAAGCTTGTGACTATAATCATGTGAAAGTCCTATTGAAATGAAAAATTATGTCTGATCTCAAATAAAAGATCTTGTATAAAACAACGTGTGAATATATCTCATATCAAATGTCAAACTTGTACCTGAGAATGGTTTTCTCCAAGGACATATAAAAGTCAATAAAATCCTCTTACTTTTCACATTAGAAAATAGTCTGCCTGGAGGATTCCTCCTGCTGGAGATCTGGTGCAACTTTTCCAAACCCAGACTTGATTTATCTACTTATTAAACGTGGTTCGAGTTCTAATAGTTCTGCTATCTTTAGAAAAATCCAGAAAGATATCCCACGGCATTTCCAAAGTGTAGTTGGTAGTTCTCTGAGTGATGGATGAGATCAGTATTGGAAATTCATCACTCAACTCACCTCTCCGATCTGACAGCTGGACTATCACAGCCATCCAATCACGCCGATTTTCTTGAAAGCTGTCCCAGGAAAAGCATTCTAATAATGTTGTCAGCAGTGGAGGATACTCATGTTTCCTGAATCCTCTGCTTTGAAGCCCTTTGAATAAATAAGTTCTGATACATGTTAAAATGCAAACTGAATTTTAACTCTTCTGTCTGTAAAGAGCAGCAAGTATGATCTCTCACTGAAGACCAGCAGCTTTAAAACTGTCTTGAACCCTCAGGACATTTTAAGCGACTCCAAGGAGACATCTGAGATGTCAAGTGTGTCTTCTTAGAAGTCAAGGTCTTCACGACTGCCCCTGTTGAATGTTAATTGAGAAGCACCTTTTTCTTATGAAAAATACAGAGGCTTTTGTACCAAGGAAGCACAAATAGGTTTTCTAGTTTATTGCTCGTTGATCGTGTGCTTATAAAAGAGATGAGGAGGCTTGACCCAAGGAGTAGCATCTTTACCATCTGAGCTGGAGGCAAAAAGAGAACCTCATTCTGCCCTAACTTATGGGCTTGGTATGTGACAACCCTGGGTCTTTATGTCATCAGAGAAAGCTTCTGGGAAAAGGTAGATTTGGAACTGATTGTGGAAAGAGAAAAAGAGGATAACAAGGCATGAATGTGGCCCATATGAAGTAGGTAGAATCCTAGAAAAGGGGATCATCTGTCTAAAAGAAGAGAGAAGAAGGGGCGCCTGGGTGGCTCCGTCTGTTGAGCATCAGACTCTTGGTTTCGGCTCAGGTCGTGATCCCAGGGTCATGAAATTGAGCCCTGCATTAGGCTCTGTGCTTAAGATTCTCTCTCTCTCTCCCTCTACCCCTTTTCCCCACTTGTGCTCTCTCTCTCTAAAAAATAAATAAAAGTAATAATAAAAAAGGAAGTAAGAAAAGAAGAAGGAATAATGTAGAGAGAGTGAGAGAACTATAGCCTCATCAGACCACAGTTTGAAATAAGGCATGCTAACTAGAAGGCCTTTTAAGCTTATAGGGAGAGCATGAAATTTAATGGGGAGGGGAACAAATCTTTGATGGTCTTTAGGTCAGGAAAACATCAAGATAAAGGATGTATTAACTCTCCTAGACAGGTGTTTTATTAGCATCATAGTCTCACTCAGCTAACCAGCCTCATTACACCAGGGAGGTATTTTATAACAAAGTTTTTCGCCGATACCTTTCTTCTGGGTAAATAAAGTCAGAGGAGGATTATCTAAAATGCTTAAGAGAATAAGCAGCTTTCAAATTATACAACCTGGTACATATAACTAAATTAAGTTTAAATCTTCATATAATACTTGTTGAGTTGAGCAATTGAGTACAATATGCTAATCATAAATAGTTTTAAGAGGTTCCTCATGGATCTTGACTTGGAAGGCTGTGGGTTTTTAGCTTTGTGTGAATTGCTGCATTAACTTCAAAGAAATGAAATTGTACTTTCATTAAAATATCTTTAACTTCAAAAAATCATATTTTTCTGGATGAATCTCTCCTGTGTTGGCCAGTCATGGTGTATGCTGTGCCTTGCTGCCTGGAGGAGAATTTCCTGCCCACAGCTTCTCGCTGAGGGGGCAGACACATGTGGCCAAGTCTGAACCACATGACAAAGGCAGGCACAGCTGATGGACCGAGGATGGGTACCAGACCCACGGGCTGTCAGTCCAGAAGCTGATTGTAAATTAAGAGGAGGGCCATTTCTAAAGAGCTCCCAGTCGGAAGCAATGATGATTAGCTGGACGGTTCCGACTCCCTTTCAGGAATCTGAATATGATACGTGGGGAGAGAACCAGTCAGCCCACAGTGGGTGGATACATAAAAACACCTCAAAAGGAGACAGTGGGGAAATTGTCAAAATGGCTGAGGAGGATTTTCAGGGCCGGGGTGGGGACATCAAGCTCCCACCAATGCCTCACAATATTCCATCTCCACAAAGCTGGCCGAGTGACTGTATCTGTTTTCGGAGAGTTTTGTCTCCCTGCTTCCATATGTAACCTTACAATACGTCTCCATTCCTGAAACAGCCTGAATGAGACACTTGCCCCCCCAAGCCCCAACCCCCCAAATCTAACTAACAGATAGTCCAAAATTCGGTACAAAGAGGTTCAATTTTACTTCTAATAATTTTAAGAAAAACATCTTGGGAAACAATATTAGCCACCATCTATGGTTTTAATGGGCTTATTATTAAAATGGGTTTCTAACTCAACAGAAACATCTGCCAAACCAAACCAAACCAAACAACAAAACAAGACAGAATTATGTCGAAGACGTCACTGTCATCACTTTGGGGATAATGAGGATAGGGTAGGTGATGATGGTTTTCTTCCAGAGCAGATGTAAGGTTGTGGCTTGTTTTCCCCTTTGAGTTGGGCTCTTTATGTGGTTTGTTAAGTAGCACGCCACCTAATCAATAGGTCAGAGTCTTCATGTTTAAACATTTTCCCTCAATTTTTTATTACCAATAAAGGCAGAAGGTCACACTCTCTGGTCGTTCACCTACATCCTGGTTTGTTCTGAGAACATTGCTCAGGGCACAGATTTCAAGAAGGACCAGCTATATGCGTGCGGCAGAAAAAATACATGAAATGTTGGAACATTGCATAGAGAATGAGCGAGCACTTGAACAGGAGCCGGGGAATCTGGATTCTAGTCAGTTCTGCCACTGGCAAGCCATATAATTCTGGCCAAGTCCCTTTCCTTGTCTGTGAAAGGAGGGAGCTGTGATCCTCAAATTCTCTGTGTTGTGTCATCTCCCTTACTAGAACCATAAGCTCCACCAAAGCAGAGCCTTATCTGCTTAGGGCTCAATTCAAGAACAGGTGCTCAGGAAACACTTGGTGATACTGAGTAATTCACGTTGTACATTGCTCATTAAAAAGGCTCTTTTTCATGTATGGAGTCCTAGCTGTTTTTCAGATTGCTTTCACACGGGAGGCCCTCAACCACTCACTGGTCTGGGATATCACACTGGGTTCTCAGGGGGTCCATGCCTTACCTGTTCATACACAAACACTGGCATGGAGAAGCCGTATAGAATGGGAAGAGGAATGGCCTGTGAGTCGGAAGACCTGGCCCACCACCAACTACTGTGTGACTGTTGGCAAGTCTTTCTGTTTCTCTAAGGTTCTGTTTTCTGGTGGCACACCTCTGACTCTGGTCTTGTTATGTACAACAAATGGGTATTAAGAATAGAAGTATCCAGGGGCGCCTGGGTAGCTTAGTCGGTTAAGCGTCCGACTTTCACTTAGGTCATGATCTCGTGGTTCGTGGGTTCAAGCCTCGCATCGGGCTCTGTGCTGACTGCCAGCTCAGAGCCTGGAGCCTATTTCAGAGTCTGTATCTCCTTCTCTCTCTGCCCCTCCCCTGCTCACGCTGTCTCTCTCTCTCTCTCCTAGAAAGAAAAAAAAAAAAAAAAGAATAGAAGTATCCATTGGGAAGGATGTGGGGCTGCAGGAGGAATGAAGTCAAAGTAATTAATGCAGAGGCATCAGTTCACTAGAAACATCAAGGCAGGCAGACTCTGTTTTTTATATGCACCACCTAAAAATCCTTTATGAGCATCAACTAGGGTGGCTCTTCCTTTGCTCTTAGTGGTTCATCAAAGCGGGTCACTGACCTCAGCCACATCTGCCGCCACACTCGCTGTCATGGGATGCCAAAACCATGGGAGAAAGCCTGCCAGCTCGCAAGCCCATGAAATGTCTGTGTTATTTAATATGCCCAGTTGTGGGGATCCTGAGGATTTTGCTATAATTTTTGTTGCAAATTCTGGGTTAATCATATTTAGGGGACCTTTATAAAAAATGACTAGAGGAGAAATCCAGTAGTAAGTTGCTACTGACCTCTCTCTCTCCCTCAGAGAGAAGGTTGGGGAGGAGCAGAGAAAGAGGGAGAGGGAGAATCCTAAGTAGGTCCCTGGCTGTCAGTGCAGAGCCTGATTCTGGGGCTCCATCTCATGAACCGCAAGATCCTGGTCTGAGCTGAAATCAAGAGCCAGACGCTTAACCAACCGAGCCACCCAGGCGTCCCTGGACCTCTATATTTTGCCACATTTATATGGTCCTAATTTTTTCAGACTAAGGTCTTCTGGCCCCATTTAGTAAGAGGTGCCAATTTGTTCTTGCATTGCTAAGGAAGGGAATCTTTCAATTGCACAAAGGAAGAAAGAGACACGTAATCAAGGTAGGGTGGCCAGCAAGATTGTAATTGCTTGAGGGTGGTCTTCTGATGATGTGTCCATGATGGATGGAATGGGCTAGGAAACAGGGAAGGAAGGATGAGGCCACACTTTGTTGGTAGCGTGCCTCTGGGCTCCCCAGCAACCCATCAAGTCTCTATTGGGATGATCTTCTGGGTTTTCACTATGCATGTTTCCTATGGACTTTATATTTCTGCATCTTGCTGGGGGCTTGATTTAGGCAGTGGGATGAGACACTCTTGTACGGGATCAACAGTCTGGAAAAGAAGAAATGTCATTGTCAACTTTTTGAGCCGACACAAGGGATGTCACTCTCCAGAGCTATGTTCGAAATACCATCTCAGCTTCATTCAGTCCTTTGTTAATAAAGAAAAAAATATTGAGGCTACCCACATCAGAACTTTGTTTTACCATCTTCCCTTTTAGCCTGTCACAAGAATCTTCTTGCAAGATTCTTGAATAGTTGACCACTGGACATTGAAGTGGTCCACGAAATTCTTGGAGAGGGTAATAAAGATCTTCTAATCATGTAAATGCCCTCTAGAGGGTTAATGACATCAAACGATATAGCTATATGGTCTGTGTGCCATTCCAGGAAAAGCCAAAGTCTCAGATAACAGCCCTGAAGGATTAGGATTAGCTAGTTACAACTGCCTTGTATGGTTCATCGAACAAACAATCTGAGCATGACTTTCATCCTCAGATTTTAGTTGTGGGGATCGGAATACAAGAACTGTGTCCAGTATGGTATTTTTGGCTGCCTGCGTTTGTGTGCCCTCAAGCCATCAATGACACAAATGCAAGTTGCCTCCAATTCTACTCAGTAGTGTTCCCTCTGCTTTTGTCTGAAAGGATTAAAGTTGGGTTACACCCATCCGGTGATGATGTTGACAGGCCTAACCCAGTTCTTGGGGGGCAGCCTGGGCTGCAGGAGCCAGACAGTGACTCAGAGAGACAGCCAGCGGGGCTCGGGGGAACAACTGATAGATACTAAAAGCAGATCTGACCTCATTCATATTTACAATCCCCTATTGTCCCCAAGGCAAAAGTCCGTGGCCTTACCCCTCTTCACCCTCACACGAACCCTTCAAGCTGCCTTTTCTTTCCAGCGACCTTCACCTGTATCGGAGTACGTTGTTAGTGGTGGGGCACTGGGGATTTGGAGGGGGCTCGGGCAGAGACAAAGGCATGATTTGCCTTTATTACACTGTCCTGGTACGGATTATATCCGGATGACTCAAGTGCCACATGCTTGTAGGGAGGAGCCTGCCCTGCCTCTCCTCTCTCAGGTTAGGAAAGACATCGGAAATGAAGCCTGACAGCTCTCCTGAGGAAGGTGTGCTTGCTATGTCCCTCCTCGGTGATTTTAGACGAGCACATTTACCTGCGGCTGAATGGGGGTACCATATGAAGTTAATGCTACATCCTCCTCAGCTCCATCACTGTCTCGGGCTGAAAGCCAAAGGAGGGAAGGGCTGGGTTAGTGTCAGAGATTCACGTGGAAACCACACATGAGGGCTATGAAGAGACTCAAGGGCTTGCAAAGAGGCTCTTGACCGTTTAGAAAGGAATTCTCAGTTGAGGCTTTTTTTTTTTTTTTTTAATCTATGATTTTAAAAAAGAGTGCTTTAAAGCTTAAGAGGAAAGTTGGCTCTGGATAGCATATGTGTGTTCAGGAGAGGAACGTTCTGTGTTTAATAATTGAAGAGGGTGCAGATTGGTCATCTCTTTCTAGAGAAAGAGCACTCTGCTGGTGGTGGATCAAGGTCTTTGCTCCCTGAGTATTGACTGAGTATTGTGTACCTCATGGTCTTCAACAGTAAGATAAAAGGCCTTACCTAGATCATCTCTGAAGTCCCTTCTGGCTCAACATTCTACGAGCTTTGGTTCAGCTTAAAAATCTAGACACAATAAAAAAGATCCCTGAAGACAATTTCATGCTTCCATAGAACAATCCCATGCATGGTTATTTGTTTAATGTCAGTTTCCTCAACAAGACTTTTGAGCTGTGTTTATCAGGCCCTTGCAGGATGCATATCTGTTGTTTGATGGCCACAGACGTAGCTGTGTGTCCAGTGTTCACACTTAGGGGCTCTCTCGCTTGCTGGCTGTGTGACCTAGGGCCAAGTTTCTTAACGTTTTAAAGTTGCCTTTGTTTCCCGATGGGAATAAAAGGAGAATAATGATGATCATAATAGCAAATCTCCCTCATAAGGTTATCTTAAAGATTAAGTCATTCAATATGTGTAAGACCCTTGGAATAGGACATGATTATAGAAGACACCATATTGCTGTACTCTGCATATTATTACCCACGGTGGTGCTGGTGGTGTGGTCATAACTGGTGCTCTGACGTTGTCTTCCCACTGGCATTGTTTTAGAGGGTTGGACCCTGTGAAATACGAAATGCTCTTCTTTCCTCCATGGCAGAATGAACTGACTTCTTGGTTTAACTTTCTCCCTTGAGGCATACTGAGACTCCTTTCACACTCAGCTCCTTGGTGACCAGCATTCATCCAACATTCTCATCAGACTAGACTAGAAATTAGAGAAGCCTCCTTCTCCAGAATTCTCCAGCACTAGTTGTCATTCATGGATTTACCGAAGGAGCTTCTAGACGTTGAGGAACTTGGTTTGGTCTCAAAGTTGTCAGGAAGCTGAGCTGAGCCTCAAAGCTAGGAGACTCAGATTCTGCATTCTTCCTGCTGCCCAATTATCTCACACTCCCTAGATCTTTAGGAATGTCAGACCTGTGCCTTATCTGTCCTCATGCCAGACAAATTCTGCCCAGATTCACTGTCTTTTTCCCTACTTTATACCACTACTTTCTCTGTAACCTATAGCTCTTGAGGGCAATAAAATAGCAGTTCTGAGAGTTGTTCCTGGGAAAGAGCAAACAAAATTACACTGCTTGGGACCACTGAAATTGGGTTTCTCCTATGAAGAGGGGGTGCCTTGAAGAAAAAAAACGTGTTGAGAATTGTCAAAAAGGGCTGTCTAGCAAAAGCGGGTATTTACCATAAGGCAAACAACCCAATGAATGGGCTTATGTTTGCAGGAACATTCTCTTGGTTCACATCGTTGCATAGTCATTGAACCACTTTTACACTGCATAGACTCATTGTTTTTATCTTAAGACCGTCAAAAAGAATCATACTAGCTTTGTCTGTATACCCTCAAACAGCGAACAGAAAAAAAGGCCCACAATAACGTAATACTTTAAAATATACATGAGTCTTGGGGCACCTGGGTGGCTCAGTTGGTTAGGCATCTGACTTTTGAGTTTGGCTCAGGTCATAATTTCAGTTTCGTTTGTGAGATGGAGTCTTGAGTCAGGCTCTGTGCTGACAGTGTGGAGCCTGCTTGGGATTTTCTCTCTCCTTCTCTCTGCCTCTCCCCTGCTTGTACTCGTGCACATGTGTGCACGCTCTCTCTCTCTCTCTCCCTTTCTCTCTAAGTAAATAAATATTTAAAAAAAAAAAAAATATATATATATATATATATATACATGAGCCTTGCTTATAGAAAACTTGATATAACAATACCCTAAGTAAACTAAAGTGGATGAAGTACGCAATAATTATAACAGGAGCTTTTCCTTCATAAAAAAAATTTTGGTGGTTGATATTCTACATTTAAGATCCTCACAAATTATGTTGCATTTAAAATTCTCAGTTAAAAGGACAGTTGGTTTTTAAAAATATAATCAATATACAGCTTTCTAGGAATGCATTTATAATAGAGGGCAAAGACTATTTATAACCATTTGTTTGGTGTCCTGTGCTAACATGCCTGAATGCCTTTTTATTCTCCACCCGGATGTTTTTAGATCTTGGAATTAAGTTCATAAGCCACTCAGAGAGAGAAAGCCTAATCTTCTTTTGAAAGGCTCCCAGGGAGAGAGTCCTTAATCCCCTTTGCTGATCTATTTCAGTGTTTACCAACTCTTATTTTCACATTTAATCTAAACCCTTCGAGCTTTGGTTTGAGTTCATTTCTACAGACCGTCTTTCGTTGGAGACAGAAAACAACAAGACAACAGCCTCGTGGACAGAGGTCTTCATACTTGTGAAATTCCCTGCTAATCTCCTCTTGTCTCACTCTTCTTTCAGATGCATTGCTCTGGTCCCACAACCCAGTGGTAAATCAAATAATTATGTGATTGGAGTCACAGCTACAGGCGGTATTAATCAAGAGAGTCTCGTGACAAATGCATGCCTCATGGACTCGCACAAAATGTCATGTTTTGGTATACGGATTTAGAGAGAGAACTTGCATGGTCTGTGAGGAAGGCACATTAAGAACAACTCTCTGTTCCATTGTCTTAACCTTTCCACATTGATCTGATGTTATATCGCTTTAATTATCTTTTTGGTTTTCACGTAGCCTCCCCAAGCCCTCCACACTTCTCATTGGTGGATCTCAGAACTGGAATGGGTATTCTTGTTGGCGACTGACTGACAAGTCTCTCTCTCTTCTCTCTCTCTCTCTCTCTCTCTCTCTTCCTCTTTCCCTCTGCCTCTCTCCCCCACTCATGCTCTCTCTTTGTCTACAATAAAAATAAACAAACAAAACACCAAACTGCTTTGACAGTGACTGTCACTGGCAGGCATTTCCTGCTCAGAAATGGATTTTCTAACCATGCTCTAGTAACAAGGATAGTACCAAGCCCTTCCTCTTCCACCAAATGCTCCTTCGAACACTGGAAACACTTAGATTTTGGAGTATGGGCTCTTGATCATGACAAGCCCCAGTATGGTTGGGTAGGATACAACTCTAAGAACTCCTCTCTCTCTTTCTCTTGATGTTTGTTTCCTGGAAATATACAACAACAATAAAACAACGCAAGAAGTTCTATCTTATCTTCTGGTGAGAACTATAAGAAGTAGTTTCAGGGATTGACTCTGCCATTCTGCCATAAACCTTAGTGATCTGATGATGCACCATCAACAAGCAAGGAAAAACTGTTATAGGAAGGATGTATAGCATCAATTTCCGACTCTCGGTCAACTGAACTGAAAAGAATTAATGACTGCATCTATCTGAACTGGATTTAATTTGAATGTGTAATTAGCCATAGACGACAGCTCAAAAAAGTGTGTGCACTTAAAGGGAAGGCTTCTATTAATTTTTTTGAACCTGGTAAACATTATGTGTGCCGTACAATGTATAAAATCACATAATTTTGCACATTAGAAATAAATTGTGAGGAATCAGATGCCTATTAAGACACAAAAATGGATATAAAACTATGGTATTGGGTAGTAAATAATGGGCCAGATGTTTCAGAAGGGAATGAATGAGTTTTGACATATTTCTAGATAACCAAAATTAGCCTCTAGCCATCAGGTTGCTAGGGTCCAAGCATATTTGTTGTCGTGGTTAATATATTTTATTCATTAACCAAGTATAGACAGGGGGCTTGGCCTTACATAAAGATAAAAACAAAATATGACCAGACATTTTTAATGAAAATGTCACATAAGCAAGTTGCTTTATTTTTATTAACAATTACACATTGGAGCCTTTATTAGAATTCTGATTCAGTGGCTCTTCTGGTAGCTTTTTGTAAACTTTGAAGGCTTTCAAGCAGGGAATGGTTTGAAAGGCAGAGATTTAGAAGTTGTTGGGCTTTATGATGTTAATGAGGTGATGAGTCCTATGAATCAGTTTATGATGATGTTTGGGCCAATTAGCTTCAAGACTTAAATTTAAAAAAAAAATGTCAATCACTGTTGCCAGGATTGACTTTTGCACTTGCGGCCCAAACATCTGGACTTAGCATCATATGTCATGCAACTGCATGGTCCAAGCCTAATTTGGGGCTAGTTAACTCACTTTATAGTGGGTGCCTTTCTTTGCCCAGCGTGAGCAGTCAGAGCCACACCCTCTTTCCTTAGGGCCTTTGATTCATTTCTGTCTTGGCCTCTCCCTCATAAATCTCTGTATTTTGGAAGAACTGATTCTTCATAAGAGCTTCACCTTGATTCTAGGTATCTTTACCTCCATTTTGGAAGTAGTAAGTCACCCATCTGAACTGTGGCCATTCTCTTATTGTTCCCTCTTGGTTCCTCCTATGTCTCGATGTCTCTCCTGTTTCTCCCCCGGGACACCTCCCTGCTCCCTGAATCCCCTGGGAAAGTACCTCGTGAGGGTTCCTGGTTCTCCACTCTGAAGCTGCATTGGTAGGCTGGGGCTGGGCAGGCATTGGCTGGTAAAGGGCAATTCTGCCTGCTCGATCTGTAGAGAATGCAGAGCTCGGGTATGATGTACAGCAGCAGGAAAACCCACGCGTTGGTGACCAGGGCAATGCAGATGACGGGGTCATCCCACTGGGGCTGCCGCTGGAGCTGTGGGTTGCCTCTCAGGAGCATGGAGATCCACACCACCCAGATAATGATGGAGATGAGCACAGTGACGAAGATGAGCCTTCCATGTTGCTTCCAGTTCTCACAGGGGCCGCAGAAAGTGGCTTTGGAGACGAAGAATGTGAGGGCCATCAGGAAGAGGACATAGACCAGGAGCACAACAAAGTCCACGTTGAGCTGACAGGGTGTCATATGCACAAACATCATACCCCTGGTCATCATGAGAGTCACGTACTCAATGGCAATGATCACCTGCAACAAGCTGACACCAACAGCAATGCACAGAATTGTCGTCCAAGAGAAGGAGACTCTGCCCCGGACCAGCTTCACCAGGTTGGAGGCATGAGCCAAGAGGCACGAGAAACAGAGAGCGAAGAGAACCCCAAAGAGAAAGTAGCGTACGGGGGCAGTTTGCTGATTGAAATGAGTGATGAAGGCAAAAGTGAGGCTAAAGAGGCCCAGCACACCCAGGAGGAAGAGGACCTGAGTGGGGAGGACATTCCACTGGCTGCAGTCTTGAACCCTTCGCATGAGGAAAAGAAATGCCAAGAGTAGTATAATTGTAACTACTATGCCAATTATTGCCAGGGACTCTAGAACAATGCTCCATGCCCCCTCGTTGTCACAGACGAAATAATAGTCCTCAGTGGACTTGACGCAGTCCTCATACATGGTGACTTGTAGGTGGACCTCACGAGAATGGACTCCTGTTTCCCTGCAGAAGAAAGATGAGACAAATTTCTGACTATATCCACCCATAAAGAACGCCTGTCGGGTAGTTCTATTTGGGCACTAGAATGTCTCTCCTTCCCAACAGAAGACACCTGGAAGGACCAGATGGAACATCCCCAAACTCAAACCCCGAAATCTCGCCTAGCTCCATCCTGCTGGGAAGAGCAGAACAGTCTCTACTTCCAGAGACTTCATCCCTTTTCATGTCTGTTTACACCGAGGCTTTCTGAAACCTGAGGCAGAATATTTTTCATAAAATGGGGCGTGTGGCAACGTTTGCATGGTTAATGAGATTCCAGTTATTTGGGCTCCAGAACAAGCACTGTCAACATTAATGGATCATCGGATCGTTCAAGACATTGATGCACCGCCTGAGGGAGACGGACAGATAATTTTTCCTAGTAATTCTCATGGCCGTTCCTTCTTTCAACTCGAGTCAATCCAACACAACATGTTATTGCTAAATACCTACTAGTCGTTCATCAAAGAATTATGCAGAGTGGTCCCTGCTTCATCTAACCTTTTGGACCCTTGAGCACCAAAATCTAGGTCTTTGCTAAGGCTGTCTAGGAAAAAAATTCCACACATTCTTCAGGAAAAAAGAACTTTGCAACTGGATACTTCTAGTTCTATTCCCCTCCAGTTATTCCCGAGCCAGATGGCTGGAGCAATCCGGGTTTATAGCTGAGGGCATGGCCCTTTCTTTCCCACTTACCTTCTCTGTGTCCACGCTGGAAGCTGAGGTGGTGGTGGCTGCGAGGTTGTAACTGCCAATGAGTAAGAAGGAGACAATCGCAGCTTCTTTAATCTCTCCCCAAATGGGCGGAAGGACCAGAGGCCCTCACTCAGGTCCCTGCAGTGCCTATAAAAAGAACCGGAAGGTCAGAAAGACACACCTATTCCAGTTTCACGGCAACCTATCTACAGAGGTTTCTTTGGTGAGAACAATTATTTTCAATTCTATTGCTAACTTGAGGCACCTTGGCCCTAGGGGGTCCTGAAGGTGACCTGAGGCAAGACTGCTTCCTCTCCATATACTCCACTGTGTTTAGGAAGCCACAAGAAGCCCTCAGTTGGTTTATGTGAGTGCGCTTCATTCTCCTTCTGACCTCCTCCCTAAAGAGCCATGTGGAGTCTTCCCCACATCTTGATTTTGGTAGTGAGATCCAAAAGAACATCCGTTTAATGAAGGGATAAGAGTTGTACTGGGCCATAAAGAAGGGTTATGTGCATTAAAAGGGTCAGCAGTTGGCAAAATTGTGAATTAGGGGAAATTTGTCTTCTCTGCTATTTCTCCCTCTCCATTGGAAGTCTTTCCTCAGGCTGTGGCTGTCCATCAGGTGTGGCCCCTACCTGGACCAGCTCTTCCTGGTAATGCTGAAGCCTTCGGTGTAATTTCCCTCTGTCCTCCCTCTCCTCAGGCCCATCAGGATACACTTGGTCTGGGTTTTGTTCCATCGGGGCATCCCAGAGCGCAAGATGGAACCCACAGTTGAGTTTACCAGCCAGTATTGGTATCATAAATCCCTTTTCTCCTGTGACAGTGTATAATGGAACGCTGTCCAGCCTCTACTGACCGCACCTCCACACCCCTCAATTTACTCCTTGGTTCTTTTATTGGATATTTGCATTTTGATAGAGGACTTCCAAAGACCCCAAGTCAGTCCTTGGGAGTCTGGTTTCAAGTAGCTCTGTGACCTGGCCCTATCTTCCTCGTCCAACCATATTTCTTTCTGGTCTCCTGCCCTATGGTTTACCAGACTGGTTTTCCCACCATGTCATAAAGAAACAAGCTCCAGTCTGATTGCCTTCTCTTAGGTGTTGCCCATGGCCTGAACTGCCTTTTACTATAGGTCCACTGATTCTGTTTCCAAGCCAAACACTTGCCCTACCTCTCAGATTTATCTCTTATCTTCTCTGTGAGCTTCTCTGACCCCCTTCATCCCTGGAGCCCTCACCGATCACTTCCTACCATGAACTCCATGGCATTTTGGGTCTGTGCTCTTCCTAATTAGGGAAACCATATTTTCTGCCCATTTTATTTGTGTCAATTAATTTTCAATAAATAATCAATGAACTAAAAATAGTAATACATAATAAATGTACTGATTTATTTTCTTTGTATTGGCCTCACCCCCTTGATTATATTCATAGCTGCTTGGGGGGTCAGGTTCTGCCTTTAATGCCCCCAGAGCACCTGGCAACCCCGGGCGATGGGTGGATTATTCAGCTGGAAGAGTCTAATGATAGAATTTGGGGCCTTGTGAAGGTAGGTTGTGGCAGTGTGGTTTTCCAACAGACGCTTTTTAATGGAAACCACCTGCAAACAAGTCCAGACCTTAACAAACTCCAGATAAATCCATTCTGAAGTGGTGCTCTATCTTCAGGGACTCTCCAACTTTAAAGAGTCATTTTCTCCCCCCTTTGAGAGTAGAATATTCCAGGGGGGAGAGTCCTCTCCTTTACTTGCTTCAGGCCTCATTGTGGTTTATCGGAAGCTGTAAAAGCTAATCTAAAGTTTACTTGAAGGGTAAAGAGATTTTCCAGATGATGAAACATGACATCCAGGAGAATTCACTCAGAGGGCCTTGTGAGTGGTTAAACTGCTGTCTGCAGAAGAGCAGAGGATTTCTCGTGAAATTCTTCCAAGAGAACTGTCTGGCTGACCCTTCCCCCTTCCCCCCCTTCCAGCGAGTTACTCATGGCCACTCCTCACTGCGCTGGTGTCTCCATTTCTGGCATGCCTGCCTTCTAAGGACATTCATCCTGAGCTCCTGATGGCTTGAGGCAGGTGAATTAATGGGTTAATGACCACAGAGCCCTTTGAGCACCTTCGATAAAAGAGCTTGTCTCAGGTACTAATTACTGCTATTCTAAAGTCTTGGGGTCATGGAATTAACCCATCTGCTGCTAGGCTTTAAGGAAATGAGGCCCTCCTTTGCCTACACACATCCACATTACTCACATCTCCTTTCTTTTGGCTTTTTACGCAGCAGCAACATCGCACCAAACAGCTCAACTATGGCTTTGATGAATCAAAGTATATTGATTATAACAAGTCCAATAAAAATGAAGACAACACAGTCAAGAGGCCAAACGCCTTTTGCCAAACCCCGATTTGTGTTGTCTCCTTCTTCTGGAAACAGAGCTGGAGGAAATGTTAGAGGTCACCTAGTCTAACCCTCTCGTTAATAATTAATAAGAAGGAAGCCAATAGTATAACATGAGGAATTTCATAATAAGGAGGCAGAGGCCCAGAGAGATGAAGGGAGGTACCGAAGGCATGGAATGTTAGAGGGGATGGCCAAGGCCGTCTGATTGCTGGCACATTCCTGCTGCCGTACTAGGCTGCCTCCCTGACACTTCCACCTTGGGAGGACAAGCCTTGAAAGAGAGGAGCACTCAGCCATGACACACGGGTCATGACCGAAAAGAAAGATAAAAAACAGATTACGAGAGCACATCAGATATTCTGCATCCCGAGGCAAAGCCCGCAGCTGGGTGAGGACTGGCCGTGTGGTGCGGGGTCCCGGCCAGGAATGGGTTATCTGCCCATTTGGCTCACCAGCATCACCAGGACCAGCTTCATGGTGGTGCGACCAGTGCAGCTGTTCAGGGAATCCCACTCTGAAGGATCCCACGCTTCAGATTTAACGCTTTGTGGGCACTGTCCTGAAATCCTTAGTTTCATCTTTGAATTTGTGTTTTGAACGTGAAGTCAGAGGAGACAGTGGAGCAGGCACTGGGGGCTTGGAGCCTGGGCTCAGGCGTGATCCTACTTCGCTGCTTCCCTGAGATGGGCTCTCTGTCGCCCACTCCCCACCACCACTTGGTGCCCTGATCACTTGGCTTCCCCATTTCTGCCCCTGCCCCATGACTGCTGCCACACGCACGCCACCGGGGGTCACCTCCCCTCATGGATTGAGGTGGGTAGGCTCTTAGAAAGGGGCAACTGAACTACCCATGGCCAGGTAGGGTGCCACCTTTTCATTTTACACTGGGCCTTGCAAATTATGTAGCTGGCTTTGGGCATCTCATTAAACTTTCTGATAAATGGTTAATTTGATCCGCATTATATCGGGATGTTAACATTGTTCAGTTTAATTGTATATTAATAGGATGTGCAGTCAGTTGTGAGGCACTGTGATGTTTTATCTGGGTCAGCAAATTGTCAAGACTTAACCGAGTCTCATTTATGAACGAGCAGGGTATTTTTTGGAAAGGAAATTACCTGACATTTTCCCCCCAGTTTGTAACTACTACAGCATTTTAATTGAACTACAATACATTGCTTTCATTCATATTGGGTTGTTTTATCATCATTAGAAGAAAACAGATGATGTGAAAAATATAGAGGTATGTCAAGTTTGACGGCTGGATCCAGAAGGGTAAACACAAGGATATCGAGAAAAATATTGACTCGTAAAAACTTTGATTCTATTTGAGCTGCATTATAAAAAAGGAAAAAGTAGATGCAGGACCTTAAATATGAAGATTTTTTTAAACGTGATTTAATTAAATATGCAAAGCTTAGCAGAAACAGCAGACTTGACACGAAATTTATAATGAAATTTATGGTCTCCTGACTTACCATGGTTCAACTTCCATTTTTTTTTTACTATGGTGGTGCCAAAGGGACACGCATTCAGTAGAAACTGAGCTTCAAATTTGAATTTGATCTTTTCCCAGGCTAACGACGTGCTCAACGGTCCTCTCTCCTGATGTTTGCCAGCAGAGTAGCTAACAGCCCCAGTCAGCCACAAGATCAGGACAAAAAACTCCATTCACTTATAACCACTCTGTACCCGTACGCACATTCTGTTTTTCACTTTCAGTACAGCATTCAATAAGTTACATGAGGCACTCAGCACTCTATTACAAAATAGGCTTTGTGTTAGACGATTTTGCCCAACTTTACACTAATGGAAGTGTTCTGAGCAGATTAACATTTATTTATTTATTTTACCTTTTAATCTTAATTTATTTATTTTTAATTTTAAAAAATTCATATGAAGATTACTTAAATGCGATTTAATTAAATATGCAAAGCTCAGCAAAAATGGCAGACTTGACACGTAATTTATAATGAGATTTATGGTCTACTGACTTACCATGGTTCAATTTCAATTTTTTTTTTTACTATAGTGGTGCCAAAAAGACATGCATTCAGTAGAAACTGAGATTCAAATTTGAATTTTATCTTTTAAATTTGATCTTAAAAAATTAAAAAAAATTTTTTAATGCCCATCTATTTTTGAGAGCGAGACACAGAATGTGAGCAGGAGGGGCAGAGAGAGAGAGGGAGACACAGAATCTGAAGCAGGCTCCAGGCTCTGAATTGTTGGCACAGATCCCAACACGGGGCTCAAACCCATGGACTGTGAGATCATGATATATGCTGAAGTCAGACGCTTAACTAACTGAGCCACCCAGGTGCCCCTGAGCACATTTAAGGCAGAGTAGGCTAAGTTATAGTACTCGGTAGGTTAGGTGTATTGAACGCATTTTCAACTTACTCTATGTTCAACTTAAGATGGATTTATCAGGATGTAACCCCATTGTAAATCCAGCAAGATCTGTAAACCATAATATCTCATCATATCTGTCTTTTTTTTTTTTTTAAATGTTTTATTTATTTCTAGGAGAGAGAGAGACAGCGTGAGCAGGGGAGGATCACAGAGAGAGGGCGTCACAGAATCCGAAACAGGCTCCAGGCTCTGAGCCGGCAGTCAGCACAGAGCCCGACGCGGGGCTCGAACCCACGAACCGCGAGATCATGACCTAAGCGAAAGTCGGACGCGTAACCGACTAAGCCACCCAGGCGCCCCTCATCATATGTGTCTTATTGCAAAGCATAGAGAAGCTATGTTTTAACATAATTATAGTCTGCTATAAATTTTGTGATTTAACTTGATAACATCGCTGATCTAAGTTGCCAACACTTTTAGTTATATCAGATATTAGTGACAAGACAATTTTTATGGAGGACTTTTTAAGTTGTTTGCACTTAATTTGAATTACAACTAGATTAGATATAACCTCTGGGTTGGAACAATATGTTGTTGATTCAATGTTACTTAATCTGGAAACGTTGGAAAGAAATTATGAGTTTGGGCAACAAATATGAGCAGAAATGATGTCAGAGTTATTAAAAGCTGATCAACAATCATGATTCATTCATCATGAATCTTTGGCACCTAAAGAAATTTTTCTTGAACCTCATGGATTTATTGGAATCAAATGAGATGCCAGTGAGCAAAGCCTATAGAAATATTGTGTTGAGATATTGGAGCTGACCACATCTACTTACTATGCACGGTAGGATTATTCCTGGTTGCCATAAGATAAAATATTAAGTAAAACATGATACAAACTCAGAAATGAAATTTATATTTCTTGAACTGGGAGAATATCTCATTTGGCAAATATTTTTGGACACGATACTTGGATAGTAAAAGTGCGTATTTAGCTGATTCTGGGACATTCTTAATTACAATTTTGGAAGAAAATTATACTTTAACCTGTCAAACACATTCAAGGATTCCAAAAAACGTGGAAGTTAAAAAAAATTTTTTTTTACTGTTTTTTATTTTTGAGAGAGAGACACAGAGTGTGAGGAGGAGAAGGGCAGAGAGAGGGAGACAGAATGTGAAGCAGGCTCCAGGCTCTGAGCTGTCAGCACAGAGCTGGACGGCGAGGCTCAAACTCACCGAGGGTGAGATCATGACCTGAGCTGAAGTCGGACGCTTAACCGACTGAGCCACCCAGGCGCCCCAAGACATGGAAGTTTTTTGAAAGGTGGCTGTCATTATTGGACATTCTTGTGGCCAAGAAATGGGGTCAAATTCCCCTCCACTTGAATCTTGGTTGACTCTCTTGTGACCAATAAAATATGGTGGAAGTGATGATGCGTGAATTCTGAGACTCGGTCAAAATGACACTTGTAGCTTCTGCTTTGGTCTCTTGGATTACTTGACCTCTGGATGATTTCTCCTGAGACACAGCTGCACAGCTATGATGCTCCGAGAATCCCAGGCCACTAAGAGACCACAGGTAGGTTCGCTGGTCAACAGCAGCAGCTGAGTTCAGTCTTGCCGCCATCCGCACCAGAGCACCAGACATGGCAACGGAAGGGCCACCTGGGAGATGGGTCCTCTTGTCCCAGGTGTTGTACTGAAACGTCACTGAACAGAATTTATGTACATGTCTATATGCAAGAATTGTGTGCGTCGCTATGAATTGTCTACAATGTAACGTTTATCTCTACACAGTTCTTTTTTTAAAAATATTTTTATTTATTTCTAGGAGAGAGAGAGAGACAGCGTGAGCAGGGGAGGGTCAGAGAGAGAGGGCGTCACAGACTGAAACAGGCTCCAGGCTCTGAGCCGGCAGTCAGCACAGAGCCCGACGCGGGGCTCGAACCCACGAACCGCGAGATCATGACCCTAGCGAAAGTCGGACGCTTAACTGACTAAGCCACCCAGGCGCCCCTATCCCTACACAGTTCTAACAGAGCCAAGTCAGTACTGGGTGAGGGAAGCCACTTTGAAGGCAAAGGTAACATTGGCAACTACCGCTGAGCAGATTTGCAGAATCAAGTCTGAGTTAACAAGTTGAGAGAGATCTACTAAAAGAGTTGGGTTGGTTTTTTTTCTTTTCTTTTCTTTTTTTTTTTTTTTTACTGCTTGCTAATGTGCTACTCTCCTGTTCTTCATTTCCAGAAGTGAATACCTACCTAATTACCCATTGAGTGGTCAAATGACCAAAAAATTAGCATCTGGAAGACTGCATGGTACTTAGCAAGATAGCAAATGTTGGCTTTGCTAATATTAGAAATAATCAATTTCTAATTGAAAATTTGTGGACAATACCAATGCCTGCCCGCACAAGAAGTGTAACTTTAATAGACTGTTGGATTCTAATAGAAGGCTCTGTATAACCCATTGATAAAGATATCCCAGGGACAGATCAGCTATTTGTGTAGTAGGAGTGCAGATAGTATTTTTCAAGGTTGTAGTTGCCCTAGTCTCCAATACATGCCAATTTCACATCTAACCTCTAAATCTTTGTTCCTGTCATCAAGCTTTGAAGCACCCTGAAACTTCATTCAGTGCTCCAAATGAAAACGGACATGGTAAGTGGGAGTGTAGTCTCGTTATGGCCATAGGCACACATCTACATGCGATCAGAGCGAGCAGCACTCCGTTGAAAGGATGTTCATTCCAGTCTTCAAATTTTCCTAAAATGTAATAATTCTAGCTGCTGTATGTTTCTGACATTATTGCAACACATAGAAGGGAACTGTATAAAATCAGCTTGAATGAAATAAAATGAAAGATTCTGCTACACTTCATTTTTCTCTCAAAGTCCCAATCATTCCTTTGTAGATGAAAATCTGGAGCTTGCAGGGAAGATATTGAATAAAAGATACATTTGCTTTTCACTGGATCTGAGCCAATAACTCTGAATCAATAATTGAATTAACCTTGGTGAACAGAAAAGAGAATAAATAATTGCGTTGACTTCTGATACTGAAGAATGATTAAGAGATCTTATGTTTGTTATTTAGATTGAGATTTGAATAAATCTCCAGTGCTACATAGAGAGTAGTACTATACTACCAATCACAACAACACATCTGGGTAAATTTTTAGGGTTTTTGACTTTGATTGGATTTAAAAGGGCAAAGAACCAGGTTTAACAGCGTACCAGATGTATGCATGGCTTTGTCCTTAGATATTTTACTGGAATGAATTTACAAACAGGTAAGTACATCTGTTCACTAAATAAAAATCATGTCTAGATTTTTGTTTCTGTATTTTTAATTTTGGATTTTATATTCTATATAAATATCAATAAAACAGTATGCAATGTTAACTCTGCTATCTTTTTATTTACCATTGGTAGTAAAGGGAAATATCGGTTCATGAAACATTTGTTTCATCTTTGTGTGTGGGCACACGTGTGCTGTTACTGGGTTGAAATGTAAAATGTATTTCTGACTGTGGGTTGGGGTTGAAAAAAGTTTGAAAATTACTAGTTCCATCAAATGGGCACTGGCCCGGAATCCGACGTGAATCTGGATATCACCTATGAACTAGCTCTCTGACCTTGGACAAATTTCTTGATTTTTCTGAACTCACATAAATGTTTCTTCTTCCCTGTGGGCATATTTACATAAAGAAAAAAATCAATGATTTTTGTATAATTTGCTGTGGGCTGGGTTGAAGAGTTTTGAAAGCAAAATGATGATATAAACTATATGAAAGTTTAAATAAGACTGTTGAACCTAGGAATACTCTTAATTTTAAAGGAATTTCATAACTTAATTATCAACATGCAGACTATTATGTTAAGTTCAAATGTTAGGTCTGTAGAGTCAGGTAGCCCATTTATTTACTTCTAGAGCCGCTTTCTAGAAATGTATTATCAGCATTAATTCATTCATTTGCTCATTTGCTCTTTTTTTTTTTTTTAAAGATTATTTATTTTATTTTTGAGAGGGGAGAGAGAGAGAGGGCATGTGAGGGGGAGGGGCAGAGAGAGAGAGAGAGAGAGAGAGAGAGAGAGAGAGAGAGAGAAAGAATCCCAAGCAGGCTCTAGTCTATCAGTGCAGAGCTCCAGGTGGGGCTTGAGCCCAAGAACCACAAGATCATGACCTGAGCTGAAACCAAGAGTCAGACGTTCAACAGACTGTGGCACCTAGGCGTCCACTCATTCGTTCTTCTAATGACTGCTTTTGAGCATCTGTTCGTGCCAGCTACCGTGTTTGTGCTTGAGCTGTCCCAGCTAATGAGACCTAGGGCCCGTTGCTGTATTCAAGTTGCTTATCAACTGAGGTGGGTGGAGAGTGAGCGGATAATGGAAACATCAGGCATTCAGGAAATAATCTGTGGGGACACCAGAGGGGGGAATCGGAAAGGACCTTTCGGAGGAAGAGCTGTGTACGCCAAGCTCAGCTGTGTGAAATGAGGAGCCGGAGTGCTCCAGATGGAGGAAGCAGCCGGCATGCACAGCGGCTGAGGCCAGGAATGACAAGTAGGTGCGTGGGGGGTGGGGCACGAACAGGGGAGGAGGAGGAGAGGCCCAGAGCCTTGTGTTTAAAGAATATAGATGTTATTCTGAGGGTAATTTTATTTATTGCATTTAAGCTTTATAGTCCCCTAGCTTAATATGATTCACCTGTTCCCTTAGCAACACATGTTATGGAATATCTGTAACTATTTCTTGTGTCAAATGCTGTGGATATAGTGATGAAGACAGACATGTTTCTGGCCTCAATGAGCCTACAGTTTGGTGGGAGAACAGGCAGTAAAACATATATATATTTACTGATGGTGGAAAGTACTATAAAAGACGCTGTAATAGAGAAAAAAGAAGTGGAGTGCCTCTTTTAGGGCGGGTTAGGAGGTTCTTTCAGAGAAGGCGACATTGAAGCAGAGATGGGACAGGACGGGAAGGAGTCAGCCACGGCCATGCAGAGTGAGAGGAGGAGCAATCCAGGCAGAGAGGAGGGATGAGCAGGACCATGAGGGTGCCAAAGAGTGTGGAGTGTTTTGAGAAATTGAAAGAAGGCCGCTGCGTCTGCAGCGATGGGTGAGGGTGGGACAGGAGGCGAGCACCCGATGGTGCAGGTGCCCGGGACCCAGGAAATGGAGTCGGGTGCAACAGAAACCGCTAAAGGGTTAGCAGGTTAGTGATGCGATCCAGCTTGGGTATCAGAGATCAGTCTGGCTGCAGACTGTCTGACCTGCTGAGGAACTGGGGGCATGAGAGTGGATCGGAGAGATCTGGGTAGGAAGCAGGAGGCCGTCTCCAGGCCAGGCGAGATGTGACGGTGGCTGTCAGTTTCCTAGGGCTGGTGGGGGAGGTAGGTGGGAGCCAGCGGGGTGCAAGGGGCACTTGGGGAGAGGAATCTCTGGCTTGCTGGTGGTTGAGAGACAGAGAATGAAGGAAAACTGGGCCCCTGAAGCCCCCAACCTGTTTCGCCAGCCTTCCATATCTCAGTTTGTAGCAAACCCATCTTTCTAGTCACTCGGATCAAAAGCGTTGGCATCATCTTGATTCTTCCTTTCGCACCTCATACACGATTCCGTGGGAAACCTTATTGGTTCTGCCTCGAAACTACACACAGACTCTGATCACTTGTCATCGCTTTGGTGTCACCCGTTGGCCCATGTCACCACCACCCCTTGTCTGCTTGGCTGAAGGAAGGTGCCTAGCTGGCCACCCACCTCTGCTCTTGTCCCCACCCCAGGCCCGAACTGGTGCCTCTTACGGTGCGTAATCAGTACAGCAGCAGAGGGATCCTTTCAAAGGACGGCTTTGATTCTGTTTCTCCTCTGCTCCAAATACTGAATGGGCTTCTCCCTTTTATGCAGAGGGAATCCCAAAGCTTTAAAGTGGCCTCTAAGGCCTGAAATGACCTGCCCTTCTCATTACCTCTCTGACCTCACCCTCTGTGCTCTGGCCTTTGCTGTTTCAGCCCCGTTGACCTGTCAGCTGGGCCTCAGCCACACAGACTTACCTTGTCCTAGGGCTTCGCACTGGCTCTTTCCTCTGCCTAGAATGTGCTCCTCGCCGCCGCCCCCACCCCGACATCCATATGGCCCGCTCACTCACTTCCTCGAATCTTTGTTCTCTATGGGGTCTTTCCACACTGGTACAAATTTCACACGATCCTCTAACATTGCCTATTTTCTTATCCAGTTCTACCTTCTAATTTTGCCATAGTGTTTATTACTTTCTAAAATGTAAGGTAGTAAATGATTTGTTATGTCTATTGTTTACTACCTATATACCCAAGTCCACAAGGGCAAGGATCTTTGTTTTGTTCACTGATGAATCTTTAAATTTTTTTAAAATATTTATTTTTGAGAGAGAGAGAGAGAGAGCACATGAGCAGGGAGGGGCAGAAAGAGATGGAGACACAGAATCTGAAACAGGCTCCAGGCTCTGAGCTGTCAGCACAGAGCCCAACATGGGGCTTGAACTCCCAAACCACGAGATCATGACCTGAGTCAAAGTTGGACGCTTAACCGACTGAGCCACCCAGGCACCGCTTCACTGATGAATCTGATTGCCCACAACAGTGGGCATATAGAATGTAGTGGGGGCTCCATAAATATTTGTGAAATGAATGAGCAATGAGAATGAATCAGGAATGTGTTAAGCCAGAGAGTAGAGCCTAACACCACAAACTATAAACATAGGCTAAAGCATGGTTAATATGGAAGACTCAACAGCAGAGGCTCAGCAAAATGTATGTGTTCCCCTAGACTGTCACGTTGGCCAGGCTTGGCTGGAGGCACTGTGGGAATCGTGCTCCGGGAGAGGGCCCCCACTCTTCCCCGCCCACCCCTCGATTCTCTGTAAGAGAAGTTGGGAAGAGACCAGAAACGACTGGCTAACTGATCAAGTTAAAATGGGGGCTTTCCAAGGAGAATGGCTTTGCTGCCAAGAGGAATATTCGGAACTCGGATGATAGCCGCACAGGAGAGGGAGGAGCTAGCTGCTTGAGGGCTACCCAGCAACTAAGAATTTGTCTCTTACCAGGAGGATTTCCAGGTTTTTGCCTCAAGCTAGTAGGGCAGATGCTGTGCTACTTAGAGACACAAGGAAGACTGAGAGAGGAAAAGGTTTTGGTGGCTGGGAGAGTCTGAACCAGAGAGTTCAGTTTCGGACATGTCATATCCGGGGTACCTGTGAATTGTGTGTGTGAATATGCCAAGTAGTTTGTTGGATAAATGCAATCTGGAGCTTATAGATTTATTTTTGCTTTTCTTGTTCTTTTCTTTATGTGTCAGGTTCCTGTTAGTATGAAGCTGGATGACAGGCAGACGGGGCACCCTCCGCCCTCACTTTCCAGCTGTCTCTCAGCAGCTCCACAATTGGGAAGCATTCTGTCATTTATTCATCCCACAATCAGACACTGAGTCTTTCCTAGGAAGCGGTATGTTGCTGGGAGCTAAGAACACAAAAACAAATAAGCCTAACTGTCAGCACTCAAGAAATCACATCTAATCAGTGAACTATACTGACAAAGACGGAGACTGATGCACTCGAAGGTGTAACTTGAAAACTAAATGAGTACATCCACCTCCCTTCCTACTGGAAAGAGACCCCAGAAGAGAGTGGGCCTCATCAAGTACCTATTAACCCCCACAAGTGATTACTTCAAAGGTCTTATGTTTTTGCACCACCGAGAGGGGGCTGTTCAGTGTCTGTCTTAGCAATGGACCCATTTCTTAGTCCCACATGCCTGCAGGCCACCTTTTGAAAGATGGAATGCACACAAAAGTTAAGTCTGGGCTGGAATCGAATACTCGGGAGTCGGCAGCATGTGGATGTCCACAGAACCTGGGCGCAGGATCTGTGACATCATGGGTGGGCTCACCTTGGGAGGGTGTGCAGAGCAACGTGCTACGGCAAGAAGAGGGTTCTCCCTCTACCCCCAGGGGAACCACAGCAACCTAAGGACAGGGAGGGCAGGGAGGAACCATGAAGGCAGTAAGGAGTAGTCTGGGGTAGGTGCACCTCGAGAATGACAGCTCACAGGCGTCAAAGGAGGAACACAAGGGAGAAGGGGGTGTCTCTGTTAAATGGTACAGAGGAGCCATCTGCCCTGATAAAGACCAAAATGTGTCTGCTGGATTTGTGAATGAGGGTCACTTTCAGAGAAGGTAAATGTCAATCAATAGAGTGAACAAGAGGGAAGGAAATGAACGTTCTGTGTGTAATTTGTTTTTATTTATTTGTTTATTTATTTTCACTTATTTACTTATTTATTTTCATAGAGAGACAGAGAGTGTGAATGGAGGAAGGACAGAGAGAGAGACAGAGGGAGACACAGAATCCAAAGCAGGCTCCAGCCTCTGAGCCATCAGCACAGAGCCTGACGCGGGGCTCACACTCACAAACTGCGAGACTGTGACGGGAGCTGGAGTTGGACGCGCAACCGAGTCACCCAGGTGCCCGTGTGTGTAAAGTAATTTGTAAGGCAACCTGTGGAGGAAATGAGATGGTATCTGGAAAACAAGACAGGACCCGGGGAAGTTTCTCTGTTTTAACTGGAGGGTGTGAGATGTTCATATGCTGAGAGAGAGCCAGGGGAGAAGGAAAGATAGAAATCATAAGGTGGAGTAAGATAGTCCAGAATTCTTACGGAGGGACACCTGGCCTCGGCAGAGGTGACGGGATCGGCCCGGATGGACGGCGGGACACCTCATCCTCTGCGAGAGGGAAGGACTCAAGGACGGTATTGTCCAACGACCACCAAGCCCTTCTAAGAATTACACAGACTCCCATAAACCCTGCTTCCTCCATGGGGCCTTCGTGGGCACCACCGAGTGCTGAAGGTTCCTCTTGGTTTCTTGAGTCGTTGAGGCTTGACTGGGTTCTGCCTCTGGTCGAGGCCTCTCCGTTCATGACACACACTCTGCTCACCCTGCAAACACCCTGCGTGAATGCCCCTGTTGGGTGGCTCATAAGAAAGGACTCTAAATCAGAGTGGAGACAACATGATTACAGACACCCATGATATATTCAAAAGTATGTTGGGGCGCCTGGGTGGCTCAGTCGGTTAAGGGTCCGACTTTGGCTCAGGTCATGATCTCGCGGTTGGTGGGTTTGAGCCCCGCGTCGGGCTCTGTGCTGACAACTAGCTCAGAGCCTGGAGCCTGCTTCAGATTCTGTGTCTCCCTCTCTCTCTGACCTTCCCCTGCTCACGCTGTCTCTCTTTCTCAGGAATACATAAAACATTAAAAAAAAAAATAAACAAAAGTATGTTGTAGACATTGTTTAAGGAGGGCAAGAGTCCTGTGTTTGCGTTGGTCATATGAGAACTTCATTCAGCTGCATTTTAATCTGTAGGGGCGGGGGGGGGGGGAGACGGGACAGACAGGGAGAGGTGGCAAATAGGTTGCTGCTCAGTGTCTGTGTTATTTCTGGAGTTTTAAGTTTCTCGAGTTTGTTCACCTAAATTTCAGGCAGTGCCACGTACCCTAAGGATATAGGGATTATATCACTGCCACTTTGGCTCAGCCTCAGAATAAATCATACAGGGAGGAGGGGGCGTCCATCCAGTATATTCCCTCTTGGCCTCCTTTCCTTCTTGCCAGACGTTGAACTCAGCGTTTAGGAGGATTCGGCCCTGGAGCCAGACTTCCTGAGCTCCCATTCTAGCTCTGTCATGTACCATCTGTGCAGCCTGGTGCGTGTTAATGAACCTCCTGAGCTGCCCCAGTTCATCTGTAAATGGGGTAGAAATGGCAGTGCCTGTGACTCCTGCACAGGGTTGTTTTGTAGAATAAATAAGGTAATTCATGTAATGGGTTTGCCCAGTGCCTGGGACGTGACGAACGCTCCCTAAATGTTAGCTACCAATAGCTCTCATTTAAAACTTCAAAACGATCCACATTAGTAAGACAGAGCACACTATGCACACATCCTTATATTCTGGCGGTGATGTGGGCAAGAGGGGTGTAACTGCGGGAATCAGAGAAGAATTCGAAGTCTCTTCAGCTGGGACTTGAGGGACAGGCGGAGGATGGGTAGGGAGGCATGGGGAGGTCCTAGGTGTGGGAGCAGTGTGAGCAGAGGCATGGGGTGGGGAAAGTGAGGGGTACCTTCAGGGCGCCAGCATGTTTTCTCATGCTATTGGAGGATAAGGAGCCCAGGAGAGCGAAAGAGGCAAGACATGAAAAGAAGCTGCGTTTGAGACAGCTCCTAACGTGACTTTTTGATGAGGGTCTAATGAATTCATTGCCAAGGAAAACTAAATTCAAGTTTTCCCTGAAGTTTGATGGTGAGAATGCTCTACATAGCCCATATCGATTCCTGCCACACTTTGAGTCCACTCAGGCATTTCCACCTGACACATATGGATTCTCCGTCCTGCATTTGTGCCTATCGCTCGGGTCTCTCCCCAGATTTCTACAGAATGGCGACTGCCAAAGAAAAAAAATCTCTCTAAAGAGAAAACCTAGAGCTAGTCAAGAATATAAATTCAATCAAAGGCAAGATCCATGGCATTCCATCAAATAAATACCCATCAATGTGGCATGCTCTGAAGCTGTAATTACTGCAAGATCAAAGTAATTTTACTCAAGAGTGGAGAAGCCAAATGTAAACGAAGGAGGTCTTCCTTAAACAAGTGATGACCAGTTCCCTGAGCTCAGCCAAATGTTCGGCTGTATTCATAGCCACAGTCACCTGACGGCCATTAAGCACTCGCGTAAGCAGGACAGTGTGGTGTCGGGCTGCCTTATGTACAGGACAAAGCTTACTGGGTGGTGCTCACAAAACGTACCAGGGCATTGGTGCCACAGGAAGATGGCTTCTGGCTGAAGGCAGAACATCCCTGTACATGCAGTTCCAGGCTGTGATTGTGGGCATCAAACCCTGAGCATAGTTTAGATATTTGTTAATATCTGGACTCTGTACTGTTTCCTGGTTTCTAACTTCATTACTCAATAATCTAAAACATTAACCACATGCTCTACTCCAGACCCTAGGGAGAGAAGGAGCGAGATGGGGCCAGAGGGCCTTTTCGTAGAGTTCTATTTTGGGCAAGATACAGACAAGAAAGTACTTGGGAGTCAGGAGAAGAGATGACTCCACTAGTTCCCAGATTGGCAATTAGAAGCCCTGGTCTTTCTGTGGTTCTGTTTTTCATTATTAAGTCCAGACTGAAGCTAAATGTTTTATTTCCTTCCCTCCTGTCCCGCATTTTTCTTAATTCACTATACTGCCGTCCAGTCGCCCTATGTCCTCACTGTGGGGTAGGGGACTGAAAATCAATCCCTTCCATACTTTGATGATGCGCCACTGTGTTGGGCTTTCAAAGGGGGAGAGAGGAGAGATGCGGTAACAGGCAGGGGAAGGCAGCAAAGTGCGCCTGAGCCATTTGCATCAGCTCAGAAGTAAGAAAGTAGAGGGGGCGCCTGGGTGGCTAGGTTGATTAAGCGCCTGACTTCGGCTCAGGTCATAAGCTCACGATTTGTGAGTCTGAGCCCACATTGGGCTCTGTGCTCGGAGCCTGGAATGGATTCTGTGTCTCTGTCTCTTTCTGCCCCTCCCCCCCCCCAAAAATAAAATAAACATTAAAATTTCTTTTTAAAAAAAGAAGTGAGAATGTAGAACTAAACCCTTTAAGATCCTTTGCAATCTGGCCTCAACCCATCTCTCCGGCTGTCTCTCATTTCTCACTGTCCCAAATTCTTGACTCCAGGTATACAGCCCTACTCACTGTCCCCTTGCAGAACCTCCTGGTGACGACCTACTCCGAAGCCACTCTGAATGCTCCCCACCACAGAGGCTGGAAAGTTAAACACACGCACTTCCCCATCTCTGCCGCAGGCATAGGGGCCCTATGTCAGTGCTGGCCCATTAGGTGTTAAGTGGCAATCTGCTGGGGGAGCTTCTGCTTTTGTTTCCTCACAAAATTAGACGATACTCCTGACACGGCCTTTCCTCCTCTCCCTTTTTTCCTACCTTGAACATGGATGAACGTGTGATGGCAGGAGCTGTAGCAGCCACACTGCAGTCATGAGGGACACAGCAAGGCAAGTGGAAGAGATGTAAGCACTGAGTTAATGAACCTACCGCGAGATTTCTTGCTATGTGAGAAAATAAAACCGTTATTAGTTTAAGCTACGGTTGGTTCAGTTATCTGTTACTTACAGCTTAATTCATCCCTAAACGATACCCTGAACTAGGTGCGGGGCTATAATGCAGGACAAATCAGGTACTGGCCTCTTACTTATTATCAAGAAAGAAAAAAAAGAAAAAGAATAAGACCCCAAATCACAAATAGTGGTTTGCATTAAGAAGGAAAACATAAATACGATGCTATGATAGAAAATTGTGGGGGACCCTAGTGTAGACAGAGGGGCCAGTGTAGACTTTTTTGAGGAGGAGGGGGTTAAAGTAGGACGTGTAGGATGAGAAGAAGGCCCAGCCATTTGAAAAAGAAGTTTTCTGGCAGACACAACAGCTAGTGCAAAGGCCCTGGGGCAATAAAGACCTCGCTGTGTTCGAGGCAGTTAATGTTCACCCGGGGCTGAAGGATCGAAGAAGATGAGAAAGAAAGGAAGGGGAGGGAGTGGCCAGGGGCGAAATCACACAAGGCCTGGAAGGGCATGAAACGGTCCACACATTTCAGTCTAAGGGCAAAGTGAGAGTTTTAAAGTTAGAAAGGGACCAAACGAGGTGAGACCAGTCAGGAGGCCGGTGCGGGAGTCCAGGGAAGAAAGATGGTGGTGGGCCCTCGATGGTCCCGTGGAGGCCGACTGGCCTCGGCGGCACTTCCTGATGTAGTAACGCTTGCTGGTCACCTCCTCCTTGCCGATTTTCTCATTTTCCTCCTACACCACTGGCCATGTCTTTGTCAGACTCGCTTCCTCTGCTCTTCTCTAAATACGGGGCTTCCCCCGGATTCTCACCTGCGTGCTCTCTTCCCGCCCTGCAGCCTTTCCCTGGGAGAGTCCGGAACTCATCCCCTCCATCCGTATACTGATGGCCTCCACACGCCGGTCCTTTGTAGCGTCCGATCCACCTCCAACTGGGAGACAGCCCCCCTCGGGGGCTCCGTGGGCCTCGCCACGGTCCTGTGGTCAGGGCTCCCCATCACCTGCCTCACGCCGGTGCTCCCCGCCACAGAGACGCAGTTACGTCCGGCCCCCCTTCCCCCTCACCTCCATCACCTGTTCGCGGGCAAGTCCTGTGATCTTGCTTCTCACTTCCCCCCACCCCCACGCCACCATCCCACCGCAGGCCTCCGCCATCTTCGAGTGTTGGGACCGGTCCTCCCCCTCCAGCTGCATTTCCTTGCAACCCGTTCTTCCCCCAGGCACAGCGTTTTCCCTTTCAAACACAACGGTGCGTGTTCCTGCTCCAAGTTGTTCACCTACTTTCCCTTAGGATCGAGTGGAAACGCCTTGCGTGACCTAAGGCCCCTGTGGCTGCACTTTCACCTTGGCCCTGAGTTCAGTGCGTGAGCCTGCGGGGCTCAGCTGTGTGTGAGGGTCACAGCGCTTCCTCCCTCCCGGAGCGCGTGCGTGGGCGCGTGGGGTACGTGGGGCGCGTGGGGTACGTGGGGCACGTGGGGTACGTGGGCGCGTGGGGCACGTGGGGCACGTGGGGTACGTGGGCGCGTGGGGCGCGTGGGGTACGTGGGGCGCGTGGGGCGCGTGGGG